>NC_135825.1:52254713-52555746 GCF_964213995.1 Mustelus asterias | reverse complement strand
GGGCAGGTGGAGGAGGGGGGAGGAGGGGGAGTTGGAAGAGGGGAAGGGAGGAGGGGGAGGGGGAGGTGGGGGAGGGGGAGGTGGGGGAGGGAGAGGTGGGGGGAGGGGAAGGGGATGGGGAAGGGGAGGGGGAGGGGGAGGAGGCGTGAGGGGGAGGAGGGGGAGGGGAGGAGGGAAGGAGGGGGAGGGGGGTGTGGAGGGGGGAGGGGGTAGGAGGAGGGGAGGAGGAGGGGGAGGGGGTATGGGGGGAGGGGGAGGGTTGGAGGGGGAGGCGGGAGCGGGGATGTGGGGGGGAGGGGAGGAGGAGGGGGAGGAGGAGGAGGAGGAGGGGGAGGGGGAGGGGGGAGGGGGAGGGTTGGAGGGGGAGGGGGGAGGCGGGAGGGATGTGTGGGAGGGGGGAGGGAGAGGAGGATGGAGGGGAGGAGGAGGAGGGAGAGGAGGGAGGAGGAGGAGGAGGGAGAGGAGCTGAGAGGTGTGGCAATGTATCCAGGGCTGACTGTATTCAGAAGGGAATTATTGCTTGAGGGGGATCATTGCGAGAATTCTCATTAAAGTAGAGTTGATTTATTAGTCAGAAGTAAAGCTTACATTAACACTGCAATGAAGGTACTGTGAAATTCCCCGAGTCGCCACCCTCCAGGACCTGTTCAGGTCAATGGCTCAATGCACCCTAACCAGTACGTCTTTCAGACTGTGGGAGGAAACCGGAGCACCCGGAGGAAACCCACGCAGACACGGGGAGAACGTGCAGACTCCACACAGAGAGTGACCCAAGCCGGGAATCGAACCTGGGTCCATGGCGCTGTGAGACAGCAGTGTTAACCACTGTGCCACCGTGCTGCCCCATTATGCTGCAATATTACAATTGCCATCAGCCAGTCCCTGCTGGCATACCGCCTCACAAAGTATCCTGTATGTTGACTCCACAATCACTCAGGCTCATCCCCCACAAGAAATCCAAATACACCCCAATGTGTTGGACTCAGTTACATCCATATGAGTGAAACCATCATCATTGCAAGCATGGCCTCATGATATTCAAACCCACATGGTAATTAAATTGTTCACAACCGGGCTTCCTCCCATGAAGCTCAAGGACTGTAAACGAGGCCTTTGCCATCAATTGTCCATCATTAAACCATACCACAATGCTGAGACATGAGGATAGGGCATCTCGTAAACGAAAGGCCCATAACGGCAACAACAGTCGTAGGATGAGAGGAGACCTAATAGAGGTGTATAAGATGTTGAGAGGCATAGGTCGGGTGGACTCTCAGAGGCTTTTTTCCAGGGTGAAAATGGCTGCTACGAGAGGACACAGGTTTAAGGTGCTGGGGGGTAGGTACAGGGGAAATGTTTGGGGGAAGTTTTTCACACAGAGGGTGGTGGGCGAGTGGAATCGGCTGCCGTCAGTGGTGGTGGAGGCAAACTCAATAGGGTCTTTTAAGAGACTCCTGGATGAGTACATGGGACTTAATAGGATGGAGGGTTATAGGTAGGCCTAAAAGGTAGGGATATGTTCGGCACAACTTATGGGGCCGAAGGGCCTCTTTTGTGCTGTAGTTTTTCTATGTTTCTAACAGTCATTGGAAAGAATGTGTACACCATCCATTCTGGTCAATGGCCCAGTTCCCGAGTTTCCTCAGAGCAGGTGGAGGCACATTCACCTCTGTGTGCCTACACACACTAACCATTTCACCAAATTGTCAGTGATTCCTGGTAATGTTTGGTTTGGAAGGTGAACCTGGGGGAATGGGGGGCACAGTTGGCTGGATGTGGATCAAATTGGTGCCAACAGCATAGGGTTCAATGGCTGTGCAGTCTGGGGTGGATCCGGGACCTACCTCCTCGCTCTATCACTGAAAGTCAGAGAACTGAACTGTTCACCAGGTCAAACCATTCAAACTGGAGCTGCCCTTGTCTCTGCAGTCAAGCTTGTCACTCTGATGTATCTGTGCAGAAGGGATAAATCACACGACTGCATCACACAGACCTTGATTCTGATCCTTGTTTGGATAAAATTCAAACAACAAAGTGTGAATCAGTAGGAGATTGAAAGCTCCTCCCAGTTGTTTGTCTGAGGTAGTTTGCTCTGTCTGCTAATAGGCGTGACAATGAACGAGTACGCCACTACAGTAACTGAATTCATTAGTAAGTGTGTAGAAGACTGTGTGCCAAAGAAGCAAATCCGTGTGTTTCCCAACCAGGAACCATGGATGAACAGGGATATCCACTGCTTGCTGAAGTCCAGGTCTGAGGCGCTCAAGTCAGGCAACCCTGACGTATACAAGAAATGATGTGGAGATGCCGGCGTTGGACTGGGGTAAACACAGTAAGAAGTTTAACAACACCAGGTTAAAGTCCAACAGGTTTATTTGGTAGCAAAAGCCACACAAGCTTTCGGAGCTCTTAGCCCCTTCTTCAGGTGAGTGGGAATTCTGTTCACAAACAGAGCTTATAAAGACACAGACTCAATTTACATGAATAATGGTTGGAATGCAAATACTTACAACTAATCAAGTCTTTAAGAGACGAAACAATGTGAGTGGAGAGAGCATCAAGACAGGCTAAAAAGATGTGTATTGTCTCCAGACAAGACAGCCAGTGAAACTCTGCAGGTCCACGCAACTGTGGGAGTTACAAATAGTGTGACACGAACCCAATATCCCGGTTGAGGCCGTCCTCGTGTGTGCGGAACTGTTGGGGAGCACTTCAGCGGTCACGGGCATTCGGCCTCTGATATTCGGGTAAGCGTTCTCCAAGGCGGCCTTCGCGACACACGACAGCGCAGAGTCGCTGAGCAGAAACTGATAGCCAAGTTCCGCACACACGAGGACGGCCTCAACCGGGATATTGGGTTCATGTCACACTATTTGTAACTCCCACAGTTGCGTGGACCTGCAGAGTTTCACTGGCTGTCTTGTCTGGAGACAATACACATCTTTTTAGCCTGTCTTGATGCTCTCTCCACTCACATTGTTTCGTCTCTTAAAGACTTGATTAGTTGTAAGTATTTGCATTCCAACCATTATTCATGTAAATTGAGTCTGTGTCTTTATAAGCTCTGTTTGTGAACAGAATTCCCACTCACCTGAAGAAGGGGCTTAGAGCTCCGAAAGCTTGTGTGGCTTTTGCTACCAAATAAACCTGTTGGACTTTAACCTGGTGTTGTTAAACTTCTTACTGTGTATACAAGAAGCCAGATACGATCATAGAAATCATAGAAACCCTACAGTACAGAAAGAGGCCATTCGGCCCATCGAATCTGCACCGACCACAATCCCACCCAGGCCCTACCCCCCTATCCCTACATATTTACCCACTAATCCCTCTAACCTACGCATCTCAGGACACTCAGGGCAATTTTAGCATGGCCAATCAACCTAACCCGCACATCTTTGGACCGATCTAAGGAGATCTATCAAAGATGACAAAAGACAATACCGGACCAGGTTAGAGTCCCGGGCTAGCCACATGGACCCCCGCCGATTATGGCAAGGTCTGCAAGACATAATAGGCTACTAGCTGAAGTCATGTAAAATCACCGTCTCCAACGCACCCCCCCGCGCCCCCCACCCCCCCGATGAGCTCAATGCATTCTATGCCCGTTTTTAGCAAGAGGTCAGCGAGAGCATGCCCTCCACCCTGGAAGCCTCAGACAAACCTATATTTAAGGTCACCATTAGAGCAGCCTTCTCAAAGGTCAACCCACAGAAAGCAACTAGCGCAGATGGGGTACCTGGATAAGCACTCAGATCCTGCGCGGATCAGCTGGCGGGACTTATTCACAGACATCTTCAATCTCTCTTTACAACAATCTGAGGTCCCTATCTGCTTCAAGAAGACGGCCATCATCCCGGTGCCTAAGAAAAGCCAGGCAGTGTACCTTAATGACTATCGGCCGGTGGCTCTGACATCCATCATTATGAAGTGCTTCGAAAGATTAGTCATGGCACAAATCAATTCTGGTCTCCCTGATTGCCTGATCCACTATAGTTCACCTACCGCTGCAACAGGTCCACAGCAGACACCATCTCCCTGGCCCTGCACTCGACCCTGGAACACCTAGATAACAAAGACACCTATGTCAAACTCTTATTTATTGACTACAGCTCAGCCTTCAACACTATTATTCCCACGAAACTCATCTCCAAACTTCATAGCTTGGGCCTCGGCACCTCCCGCTGTGACTGGATCCTGAACTTCCTAACTCACAGACCACAATCAGTAAGGATAGGCAACAACACCTCCTCCACGATCATCCTCAACACCGGTGCCCCACAAGACTGTGTTCTCAGCCCCCTACTATACTCCTTATACATCTATGACTGAGTGGCCAAATTCCCCTCCAATTCGATTTTCAAGTTTGCTGACGACACCACCGTAGTGGTTCGGATCTCAAACAATGACGAGACAGAGTTCAGGAATGAGATAGAGAACCTGGTGAACTGGTGCGGCAACAATAATCTCTCCCTCAATGTCAACAAAATAAAGAAGATTGTCATCGACTTCAGGAAGCGTATTGCAGAACATGCCTCTGTCTACATCATCAGGGATGAAGTAGAAATAGTCGAGAGCTTCAAGTTTTTAGGTGTCCAGATCACCTGTCTTGGTCCCTCCATGCCGACACTATAGTTAAGAAAGCCCACCAATGCCTCTACTTTCTCAGAAAGAAGTCTCACAACACCAGGTTAAAATTCAATATGTTTATTTGGAATCACGAGCTTTCGGAGTGCTGCTCCTTCGTCAGGTGAGTGATGTCATTGTGTAGTTGTTTCAGTGGTTCTTCAACGTGAGTCCAAAGGAAGAAAATGTCATCGATGCATCTGGTGTATAGCGTCGGCTGAAGATCCACTGCAATTAAAAGGTCTTGTTCAAACTTGTGCATGGAGATGTTGGCGTATTGAGGCGTGAATTTGGTCCCCATGGCTGAAGGAAGAGTGCTCTGAAAGCTCGTGATTCCAAATAAACTTGTTGGACTTTAACCTGGTGTTGTGAGACTTCTTACTGTGCTTACCCCAATCCAAAGCCGGCATCTCCACTTTCTCAGAAGACTAAGGAAATTTGGCATGTCAGCTACGACTCTCACCAACCTTTACAGATGCACCATAGAAAGCATTCTTTCTGGTTGTATCGCAGCTTGGTATGGCTCCTGCTCTGCCCAAGACCGCAAGAAACTACAAAGGATCATGAACGAAGCCCAGTCCATCACTCAAACCAGCCTCCCATCCATTGACTCTGTCTACACTTCCCACTGCCTCGGAAAAGCAGCCAGCATAATTAAGGACCCCATGCACCCCGGGCATTCTCTCTTCCACCTTCTTCTGTCGGGAAAAAGATACAAAAGTCTGAAGTCACGTACCAACCGACTCAAGAACAGCTTCTCCCCTGCTGCTGTCAGACTTTTGAATGGACTTACCTTGCATTAAGTTGATCTTTCTCTACACCCTAGCTATGACTGTAACACTACAAAGAACAAAGAACAAAGAACAGTACAGCACAGGAAACAGGCCCTTCGGCCCTCCAAGCCTGTGCCGCTCCTTGGTCCAACTAGACCAATCGTTTGTATCCCTCCATTCCCAGGCTGCTCATGTGACTATCCAGGTAAGTCTTAAACGATGTCAGCGTGCCTGCCTCCACCACCCTACTTGGCAGCGCATTCCAGGCCCCCACCACCCTCTGTGTAAAAAACGTCCTCTGATGTCTGAGTTATACTTCGCCCCTCTCAGCTTGAGCCCGTGACCCCTCGTGATCGTCACCTCCGACTTGGGAAAAAGCTTCCCACTGTTCACCCTATCTATACCCTTCATAATCTTGTATACCTCTATTAGATCTCCCCTCATTCTCCGTCTTTCCAAGGAGAACAACCCCAGTCTACCCAATCTCTCCTCATAGCTAAGACCCTCCATACCAGGCAACATCCTGGTAAACCTTCTCTGCACTCTCTCCAATGCCTCCACCTCCTTCTGGTAGTGCGGACGCAGTACTCCAAATGTGGCCTAACCAGCGTTTTATACAGCTGCATCATCAGACTCCAGCTTTTATACTCTATACCCCGTCCTATAAAGGCAAGCATACCATATGCCTTCTTCACCACCTTCTCCACCTGTGTTGCCACCTTCAAGGATTTGTGGACTTGCACACCTAGGTCCCTCTGTGTTTCTATACTCCTGATGACTCTGCCATTTATTGTATAACTCCTCCCTACATTATTTCTTCCAAAATGCATCACTTCGCATTTATCCGGATTAAATTCCATCTGCCACCTCTCCGCCCAATTTTCCAGCCTATCTATATCCTGCTGTATTGCCCGACAATGCTCTTCGCTATCCGCAATTCCAGCCATCTTCGTGTCATCCGCAAACTTGCTGATTACACCAGTTACACCTTCTTCCAAATCATTTATATATATCACAAATAGCAGAGGTCCTAGTACAGAGCCCTGCGGAACACCACTGGTCACAGACCTCCAGCCGGAAAAAGACCCTTCGACCACTACCCTCTGTCTCCTATGGCCAAGCCAGTTCTCCACCCATCGAGCCACTTCTCCTTGTATCCCATGAGCCTTAACCTTCTTAACCAACCTGCCATGTGGGACTTTGTCAAATGCCTTACTGAAATCCATATAGACGACATTCTGCACCCTCTCCTTTCCTTCTCTATGAACAATATGCTTTGTCTGTATAGTGCGCAAGAAACAACTTTTCACTGTGTACCAATACTGTGACAATAATAAATCAAATCAAATCAATGTGCCTGAGCAGACAGCAGACTTCGCAGAGTAACTTAAACACTACAGACTGACACTACTAGCACTTGGCCAAGCTGAATGTGCCAGTATGTCTTTATTTATGACTATAGACACAGTCCTTGGGAGTCTTGATATCACCATGCCGCACCTGTAATTTTGTTTATTGGCTTTCCTGATGGGTCAATGTCTTTTTGAGATTGCAACAGCTCGGTCCCATAGCGCAGTCGTACCTTATATTGACATTGCAAACAGATGTGTACTGTGTCCCTGCTCACTGCCCAGCAAGCTGCAGTCTGTCTGCCAGCTCAGAGTCATTGCCAATGAGTCAGGAGGGCAATCTACCAACAAAGTAATTTGAAACAATCGATACCAATGATTGAGGTCTGATTGACGCAATGATCGAGCATGGCATGGGTCAAAACATGAGGCGAAGCTAAACACACGGGTGTCAAAGCAGATTGCCAAGTGGTGTGGTGTGGCTTACGCTTCCCACTGTCAGCGATGTGGAATGGAGCATTCTGACCTGCTCCCTGATTTCCTTCATGGGAAAATCACCACCTCCCTCGGGTGGTTTAGCTGATATTGGACACTCCTTTGAGGTGAATGGAAGGTCAATTGGATCCCTTCTCCTGGCACTCCACTGAACAATGAGTTGGTTACAGGAGTGCCCCCAGCCTGTTGTGCATCACTCTGCCAATCTTTGCCCTGTATTTTCTATCCCTGATCTTCTGGACAGGGTTCATTGGCAACTCAGGCATAACTGTTTTTAATTGTTTAGGTTTGTGATTCTGGCTTCTAATGTCCTATTTATTTAAGGAGACGCTGTCTTCTTGATAAAATGGCTTTTGGCAGAGTTCTCTTGTGTTGATTTGGAGGGTACGCGACGTGGATGGTGTAATTGTATTAATCTAGGTGTCATTTCCCAATGACAAGATCACAACAAAAGTGATACAAGTTCTCCCAGATCTTTTACTTTTGTTAAATCAAACAAAAATGTGCTTTGTTCGTGAAGACAATGCCTCTTTAAGGAAATGCAAGAGCTTGTCACAATTAAATTACAGGGGTAGATCTTCCAGTCGTAAATCTTGTTTTGGTCAACGTGACTTCAGTTTCCACAGCGATTTATACAGTCCTTTTAACATCCCCACTCCTGAATTAGTTGCCATGACACTGGCTACTTTGACAACAAACATTGTCCAAGCGGTCGAATTACAATAGTACTTTGGAATTGTCCACATTGACACAAAATCATAGGTGCATGGTTAACAGCTGAGTTGCCCCATGAATTCCCCAATGTTAAAGAGTTTGGAGCAATGAACTGAAGGCTGTTTCTACACAGAAGTCCCCATAAGTTATAAAACTCACCAACTGTACAGAATGTGTTTATACCATGACATTAATTGTTGACTTAAAAGTATTTCACCTGACCTGAACTGGCAGAGTAGGGAGATTTTTTAAAAATTCTTTCATGGAATGTGGTTCTCGCTGGCAAGACTAGCATTTTCTAATTACACTGGTTAAGAGTCAACCATATTTCTGTGGGTCTGGAATCTCATGTAGGCCAGACCGGGTAAGGAGGGCAGATTTCCTTCCCTAAAGGACGTCAGTGAACCAGATGGGTTTTTTAATAAAAATCAATGCAAGTTTTTTGATCACCATTACTGAGACCAGGTTTATTAATTTAATTTAAGTCCCACCAGTTGGCGTGGTGGGATTCGAACTCAAGTTTCCTAGTCCTTTGGAATATGAGTCCAGCGACATTCCCAGTCCACCACCATCTCCACCAAAAGCAGCCACTTCTTTGGTAGGTAATCATTTAGACAGCAGCTTCCCCGCACCCCACCCCCCAGGTCTCTCACATGACAGGCGGGGATTCGAACTACAAAGAGCTATCTTCCAATGCAACTGTTGCCAACACTCCTGAACTCCTCATGGTCTAAAGATAAACCTCCTGAACCCTGCCCAGTCCTAGAATAAGGATATTAAAAAATTGTGTCTAACAACCATCATCTCCTAATTTCTTTACAAGTTACCAAAATATTGGGCATGGAAATTTGATTTGGAGGCAGCGTTGGAAATGGCAAATGAAAATCACAGGGTGGAGTGATTTGCACTCAGAGCACACTGCCAAGGAGGTACTGAAGCAGTCCATGTTCAAATGCAACAAGATCTGGACAATATCCAGGCTTGGGCTGACAACTGGAAGTAATATTCACACCACACAAATGCCAGGCAATGACCATCACCAATAAGAGACACTCTAACCACCGCCTCTTGACATTCAGTGGTGTAACCATCACTGAATCCCCCACTGTCAACATTCTTAGGGTTATCATTGACCAGAAACTCAACTGGACTCACCAGATAAACACAGTGGCTACAAGAGCAGGTTGGAGGCTAGGAATACTGCGACGAGTAACTCACCCCCTGACTCCCCAAAGCCTGTCCACCATTTACAAGGTACAAGTCAGAAGTGTGATGGAATACTCCCCACTTGCCTGGATGGGTGCAGCTCCAACAACATTCAAGAAGCTTGACACCATCCAGGACAAAGCAGCCCACTTGATTGGCACCCCATCTACAAACATTCAATCCCTCCACCACCGACGCTCAGTAGCAGCAGTGTGTACTATCTACAAGATGCACTGCAACAATTCACCAAAGATCCTTAGACAGCACCTTCCAAACCCATGACCACTTCCAACTAGAAGGACAAGGGCAGCAGATACATGGGAACACCACCACCCGCAAGTTCCCCTCCAAGCCACTGACCATCCTGACTTGGAAATATATCGCCGTTCCTTCGCAGTCACTGTGTCAAAATCCTGGGACTTCCTTCCTAACGGCAGTGTGGGTCAACCCACAGCATGTAGACTGCAGCGATTCAAGAAGGCAGCTCACCACCACCTTCTCAAGGGGCAACTCGGGATGGGCAATAAATGCTGGGCCAGCCAGCGACGCCCATGTCCCACAAATGAATAAAAAAAGGAAAAGGACCCAATGGTGTCAATCCGAAATCAAGGCCCAACTAGCTTTGTGCTCTGAGGCCTCCTCATGGATTCATTCTCACAATATTTAGATATGGAATATGTATACCTCACATAGTTTAACTTACATTGTGGTTTAAGGAAGGTTTCTGTAACATAGGAGGCCATTTGGTCCATTGTATCCATCCTAGCCTAGTCCTACTACTTAACTCTCTCCCATTGGCCTTATACCTGCTTCAAATATTTATCCAGTTTTACTTCAGAAAATGCAAAGGCTTGTTTCTTATTCTGTCCCTGGAGAAAAACATTTGACTTTCCAACTGCCTTCTACAGGATGGTGTGTCTCCTAATCTTCAGACAAATGTGAGGTAATGCATTTTGGAAGGTCTAATACTGATGGGAAATATACAGTAAATGGCAGAACCCCAGAATACTGATAGGCAGAGGGAACTAGGTGCACAGGTACACAGGTCACTGAAAGTGGCAACACAGGTGGAGAAGGCAGTCAAGAAGGCATACAGGATGCTTGCCTTCATCGGCCAGGGCATTGAGTTTAAAAATTGGCAAGTCATATTGCAGCTTTATAGAACCTTAGTTAGACTGCTCTTGGAATATAGTGTTCAATTCTGGTCTTCACACTACCAGAAGGATGTGGACACTTCGGAGAGGGTACAGAAAAGATTTACCAGGATGTTGCCTGGTATGGAGGGCATTAGCTATGAGGAGAGGCTGGAGAAACTTTGTTTGTTCTCACTGGAATTTAGCTATGAGGAGAGATTGGGTAGACTGGGGTTGTTCTCCTTGGAAAGACGGAGAATGAGGGGAGATCTAATAGAGGTATACAAGATTATGAAGGGTATAGATAGGGTGAACAGTGGGAAGCTTTTTCCCAGGTCGGAGGTGACGATCACGAGGGGTCACGGGCTCAAGCTGAGAGGGGCGAAGTATAACTCAGACATCAGAGGGACGTTTTTTACACAGAGGGTGGTGGGGGCCTGGAATGCGCTGCCAAGTAGGGTGGTGGAGGCAGGCACGCTGACATCGTTTAAGACTTACATGGATAGTCACATGAGCAGCCTGGGAATGGAGGGATACAAACGATTGGTCTAGTTGGACCAAGGAGCGGCACAGGCTTGGAGGGCCGAAGGGCCTGTTTCCTGTGCTGTACTGTTCTTTGTTCTTTGTTCTTTGGAATGACGGAGGTTGATGGGTGACCTGATAGAAGTCTACAAGATTATGAGGGGCATGGACAGAGTGGATAGTCAGAACCTTTACCCAGGGTGGAAGAGTCAATTACTAGGGGGCATAGGTTTAAGGTGCGAGGGGCAAGGTTTAAAGGAGATGTACGAGGCAACTTCTTCACATAGGGTGCCTGGAACTTGTTGCCGGGAGAGGTAGTGGAAACAATTATGGTAGTGACTTTTAAAGGGCGTCTGGACAAATACATGAATAGGATGGGAATAGAGGGATACGGTCCCCGGAAGGGTAGGAGGTTTTAGTTCAGTCGGGCAGCATGATCGGTGCAGGCTTGGAGGGCCGGAGGGCCTGTTCCTGTGCTGTAATGTTCACTGATCTTTGTTCTTTGTTCTTTCCTCCTGTTATTTTAGTGACAAGTTTAAATTAGAGACTAATTGCTATTGACACTCCAGCCAGAGGGAATTAACTTTCCTGAGTTGCATGAACAATAGTCTTCCTAATTTGGGAACCTCTATCCCGACCTTCCTTGTTTCACCACAAATAATCTCAGCTATTCCTTAAAACCAACGTTTCTCATCACCAGCATCAACCTGGTGAACCTGTCTACTGGATGCAAACACTCCGACAGGACTGGACAGGGTAGATGCAGGAAGGATGTTCCCGATGATAGGGGAGCCCAGAACCTGAGGTCATAGTCTAAGGGCCATTTAGGACTGAGATGAGGAGTAATTTCTTCACCAAGGGAGTGGTAGGCCTGTGGAATTCAAAGAACAAAGAACAAAGCCAAATACAGCACAGGAACAGGCCCTTCGGCCCTCCAAGCCTGTGCCGATCATGATGTCCTAACTAAACAAAAACAAACCTTCTACCCTTACTCGGTCCATATCCCTCTCTTCCCTCCCTATTCATGTACCCATCCAGATGCCACAAAAAGCAGTTGAGGCCATAACATTGTATGTTTTCAAGAAGGAGTTAGATATAGCTGTTGGGACTAAAGGGATCAAAGGATATGGGGGCGGGGCGGGGGGGGGGGGTGGGATAGGTTACTGAATTGGCTGATCAGCCATGATCATAATGAATGGCAGAGCAGGCTCGAAGGGCTGAATGGCCTCCTCCTATGTGCTGTGTTTCTATGATATATGAGCTGGATATGGAGAACTAGATATGGAGGTGATGCATTTTGGTAGATTGAACCAGGGCAGGACTTACTGAGTTAATGGTAGGGCATTGGGGAGAGTTACAGAACAAAGAGATCTCGGGGTACATGTTCATAGCTTCTTGAAAGCGGAGTCACAGGTGGACAGAGTGGTGAAGAAGGCATTCAGCATGCTTGGTTTCATTGGTCAAAACATTGAATACAGGAGTTGGGACGTCTTGTTGAAGTTGTACAAGACATTGGAAAAGCCACACTTGGAATACTCTGTACATTTCTGGTCCCCCTATTATAGAAATGATAGATAAGATAAGATAAACTAGAAAGAGTGCAGAAAAGATTTACTAGGATGCTACCGGGACTTGATGGTTTGAGTTATAAGGAGAGGCTGGATAGGCTGGGACCTTTGTTTCTCTGGAGCGTAGGAGGCTGAGGGGTGATCTTATAGAGGTCTATAAAATAATGAGGGGCATAGATCAGCTAGATAGTCAATATCTTTTCCCAAAGGTAGGGGAGTCTAAAACTAGAGGGCATAGGTTTAAGGTGAGAGGGGAGAGATACAAAAGTGTCCAGAGGGGCAATGTTTTCACACAGAGGGTGGTGAGTGTCTGGAACAAGCTGCCAGAGGTAGTAGTAGAGGTGGGTACAATTTTGTCTTTTAAAAAGCATTTAGACAGTTACATGCATAAGATGGGTATAGAGGGATATGGGCCAAATGTGGGCAATTGGGACTAGCTTCGGGTTTTAAAAAAAGGGCGGCATGGACAAGTTGGGCCAAAGAACCTGTTTCCACGCTGTAAACCTCTATGACTCTATGAGTCTAATTCATACCCGTTCTTAGTGGATGTGGGCTCACAGTTCAAAACTCCCTGGATGTGACACTATTTGGCAATGGAACTAAGGGTGATTAAGGGTGATTAATGGAGAAAGAATCATCCAGTGAGGAGTGCTCTGAGTTTGGGGCTGATACACATTACTGGGGAAGAGTATTTCATTGACTTCCCCTGAGAATTCGTAGATAACACTGAATACTTGCAATAGAAAATATTCAAATCCCCAGTAATCGAAACCTCTTAAATAAAAGCAGGGGACTAAGGGCATTGTGTGGGCTTTTTTTATATGTGTGCCTATTGATTTCAATGTTTACAGAGTATAGACATTGTAGCTTGCCCTCTCTGAACATGTTAATATTAAACACTAGGAGAGGAGCCATAAGCAATGGTGTAACCATGCTCTATCCAGGGCAGGAGAAATAGACATTCAGCCAAGCAGTGTACACAAGTCCAGTCCAGCCCCCAACAGCCCTTGAGGAAAGGTCTGCATTCAGTGTGTTGTATAAATTATTTTAAACACTCTGGAAATGTCAATGCATGAGACACCTCCATAATATGGAGCATTGGGATGCTCCAACACTAATGAGATGCTTTGAAGTGTAGCCATTGTTACAATTTAGGAATGACAACATCTAATTTGTACCCAGCAAGTTTCCCCGAACAGCAGTAACCTGTTTTGCTTTAATGATTATGGTTGAGGGATAAATATTGGTCAGGACAGTGGGGAGAACCCCCTTCTCTTCATGATAGTAGCCGAGGATCTTTTACAACAATCTGAGATGACATATGGGACCTCAGTTTAATGTCTCATCTGACAGACGGCACCTCCGACAGTGTAGCACTCTGTGAACAATGATGTGTTCAAGTCTCTGGACTGGCACTTGAACCTACTTCTGACTGAGGGGTAAGGGTCTGCAGGCAACAATCTCAGTGAAAGACATTCTTTGGAATGCCCAAAACTTGCTGATCTTCCAGTGCAAAGAATTGTCTTCGACTGAGTGTTGCAGACTGGCACATTCCAAGGTCCTGGACTAAGTGCTGAGGGATGCACTCAAGCTTGAGGAAGCCGCCGCCAAGACACAATGGGGAAAGGCCACCGTGTAAGGCCTTTTAGCCAATGTAGATTGAGGGGCTAGTAACCGGGTCAAACCACTCGGACTATGTGGTTAATCCTAACCGTATGTAACTGTATTGAAGCACCACAGAATGTAACATGACCGATGTGTACAGTTTGAACAGAATTGTGTTCTCTGTAATGAAAATATTGAAATGTTTGCAACATTACAGAACTGAAGCACCTCAGATTGCATTCGATCTCTGGAGAAAATGTGAATATTATTGCACCTTTCTGTTATGACAATCTGAAATGTTTTGTAATGCGCCTTTCAGGATTTTATATGAATAAAGTATATTTTTGCAAAAAAAGAACAATGCCCTCCACACCAGCTCCGACTTGCACCTCGGGTTGGAATGGAAGAGAGTTAAAGAGCTCAGAAGTCAATGTTAGCAGCAGTTCAGGTCGAAGCGTTTGGAAGCGTCTGAGAGGTTTTCACGTGGTCTCTCTCTACCTGTTGATGAATGTTCCCTACACTTTGCAGCTGAATAACAATGACATCATCTGCTTGCTTCTGTAAATAGGGGATAAACAGTTTGGAAAAATGTGATGAGCGAGTCACCTGGGGAGAGCAGAAAACCTCATAACACAGGAATGACAAAGTCATTAGTGGGGTCGTACAAGCCATCGTTTGTGCACTTGATTGGTTGAGTCATGGACAGCAGTTAATATTTTGTTAATGAAAAACCAAAGCACAGTGTTACATAATTCAGGTTATTCCTGATAACCGTATATAAGAAAAGCTAACAGCACTGACCTGTGTCAGTCAGAGCATGGTATCAGATACTGCGGTTTACTGGTCCATCTCAACTCAAAGAACTTACAGTTACATAATGCCTGAAAGATGTTTGGAAGCTCGATAGAGCTAATTGAGTTCTGTTTGTAGTGCGTTTGTAATGTTGGGAAATGCAGCATCTACTTACACCCAGAAGATTCCACTAGCAGGAATGAAATAAATGACCAACTCACCTGTTCTGGTGACATTGGTTAAAGGGTAAATGTTGGTCAGGACGGCAGGGAGAAATCCCCTCTTCTTGGATCATTTTTACCCTCTGGGAGGGACCTTAACTGGCCTCATTGGACAGAAGTCATAGAGGTTTACAGCATGGAAACAGGCCCTTCGGCCCAACTTGTCCATGCTGCCCAATCTTTACCACTAAGCTAGTCCCAATTGCCCTCATTTGGCCCACATCCATTTGGCCCATATCCATTTGGCCCATTTGTCAACATTAAGAGCATTCAAATGGTTATTGGATAAACATATGGATGATATTGGAATAGTGTAGATTAGAGGGGCTTTAGATTGGCACCACTGGTCGGCGCAACATCGAGGGCCGAAGGGCCTGTACTGCGCTGTAGTGTTCTATGTTCTATGTTCTATATCCCTCTATACCCATCTTACCCAAGTAACTGTCTAAATGCTTTTTAATACCAGCAGTGCAGATTATGTGGTAAAATCAGTGGAAGGGATTGTGAACTCACATACTTCTGATTCAGAGGTGCTACCGACAGAGTGAACACATCTAGAGCAAACTGATAAAAATATTGTTCTGTCTCCTACTTATTTCTCCCCCCCCCCGCAAACATGTTGGCTCTTGTTGGGTACAGTTTAGTAGTATTTGTTGGCCCTTTTCTTACCTTGCCCAAGGTCCCTGGTCATGTTAGTGTTGTTGGGTTATTCCACCATGTGGTGGCATCTTAGTTGATCGAGTTTGATGCTTCCTTGCCTGATTTACAGCCACACATGCATTTTATGGTTAGAGTCACGAGACGGTGTTCATTCTCCCTGAATCTGCGTGGGTTTCCTCCGGGTGCTCCAGTTTCCTCCCACAGTCTGAAAGACGTGCTGGTTAGGGTGCATTGGCCATGCTAAATTCTCCCTCAGTGTACCCGAACAGACGCCGGAGTGTGGCGACTCGGAGATTTTCACAGTAACTTCATTGCAGTGTTAATGTAAGCCTACTTGTGACACTGATAAATCCTGGTGGATTTTTCTCACATCCCTTTCATATTCCAGAGTTACCATGGAAGAGTGTAGCACCACAATGTTATTCTGGCTGAAACCGGGCAGTTAGGCCCCAACCGGGAATTGAATGGAAGGCTGTTTCTGCATTCAGCCCTTGGTGCTCCATCAGGCCTGGAGTATGGGTCTTGTATAGCTGAATATAAAAAGGTTTATAAAATGTCTTCTGGGCTCCTGGCCTTAGCAAATCTTGGCAGTTTTAGGTTCAATTTACAGTTACGGAAAGCTAGAGATTTGGGAGCGGATGGGAGAAACATGATTGTCACACAATGTATGATCATTTCAGGACCTTTCTAGTCTGAGTGGTACTACGCCTTCCACTTTCTAAGAAAGTGCTGTGGTTAGTTAATACATTATAACATCTCTCAGAAACATCTGCCAGCCTTCACAGGTATGGAATCTGAGATTACTCACTGTTGCTATGTCACTCAGTACAGTAGCCTTACTGAGACAGCTGGATCCAATGAACAGATTTGGATGAATTGACCGCGCGGTTCCGGTTGAGGGAGGAATGAGGACACCTGTCCCCAGTGCTCACCTTGCCAATCTTAAACTGAAACCACAAATCTATCACTTTTCTTTTGTATTTTTATTCCAATTCAATCAAATCAAGTCCAATTCAGAGTCTCAACAAGTTGAGACATTCCCGATCCAAGCTGACAAGACAGGGCCTACACTCCTGTCTTGGGCCTGATCTACACGAGCCAAGCTGATTGGAGGAGGCGCAGGTCTTCCTTCTCCAAGGCTTGATCTCATTTGCATCTTAGCCAAAAGGCCGAGATGCTGCTTTTAAAAATTGCTTCATATGAAAATGAAGCTTAAATGCAACCCAGTGGCCACCACCAAGCGCAGCATCAGCAGACTACACTTGATCCTAGCCAAAAGGCCGAGAAGCGATACTCTTGAATAAGCAACAATGCTGCATATTAATATTACAGCCACTTCTTCAGTCCTGCACTGGATTATGTTGCTCTCACATCATATTGTGGGCCTTGAACCTGCGACCTAACCACAAAGTTAAGAGCACGAACAATTGAACCTACTGAATAGTATATTTTCAACCAGAACCTGTTCTACCGGGCCCTCTGTATCATCTTTGTATAAACACTTCCTTCCAGTTTAAGTAGGAAACAAGAAACTGAGCAGCCGGGTCAGTCACTGTGGTCTAATAATCGTCCAATATCTGCAGTGCTTTGAGCTTCATTATGTGAGATGGTGCTGTAGAATCGCAAAAGTGCCTTTTTTAAATGAATAAACTGCAACAATTAAATTACAACAATTTCTTTAAACAGCAACTTCACCCTGAGATACACATAAATTGCAAGTTTCTGGGAGCTCACTGCGAGGCATTTGTAAATGCATGTTTCACTGCCGAGTGTGCAACCGAGACAAAGACAGATCAAAAAATAAATCCCAGATTCAATCTCTGATTGGTGCTGAGTAAACTGACCTGAAGCAATCTGACAATCAAGTCTCAGGAATTTAACATCAGTCACAGTGCAGAAGTGGGCAGTAGGAACGTGGGTGCAATTTTCACCCTCTGCGGGGTGGCACGGTGGCACAGTGGTTAGCACAGCTGCCCCACGTCGACACGGACCTGGGTTCGATTTCCGGCTTGTGTCACCGTCTGTGTGGAGTCTGCACGCTCTCCCCGTGTCTGCGTGGGTTTCCTCCAGGTGCTCCGGTTTTCTCCCACAGTCCGGAAGACGTGCAGGTTCGGGTGCATTGGCCGTGCTAAATTCTCCCTCAGTGTAACCCGAACAGGAGCCAGAGTGTGGCAACTAGGGGAGTTTCACAGTAACTTCACTGCAGTGTTAATGTAAGCCTACTTGTGACTCAAATAAGTAAACTTTAAACTACTTGATGATGTGAGTGTGGAAAAGAATATTGAGCTGTCGATAGGCTATGATCTGCTTTTCACTATTGCCCAATGTTAACCCCTGTGTATTTGGACTGGGATTGGTTGCTGGAAATTCTTGGCAAAGACCCAGGTTGACCCTGATGGCGGATTATCTCTCCTACTCATCAGTAAAGCGATGGAAGGGGTCAACAACAGTGCTATCTATCAAGCAACGCTTACTTAACAATAACCTTTCGCTTCTCGGCCTTTTGGCTAAGATCAAGTGTAGCATGGAGAGGATGCTGCACTTGGTTGAGGTCATTAGGTTACGCTGAGGCTTCATATGTTTCATATGAAGCAATTTTTAAAAACGGCATCTCGGCCTTTTGGCAAAGATGCAAATGAGCCCAAGTCTTGGAGGAGGAACCTCCCCCTTCTCCAATCAGCTTGGCTCATGTAGATCAGGCCCAGGACAGGGTGGTTTGGTCGCTTGCCCTGTCTTGTCAGCCTGGATCTGAAATGTCTCAACTTGTTGAGACTCTGAATTGGATTTGATTTGATTGAATTGGAAAAGTATAAAAAAAACAATAACCTGCTCATGGATGCTCAATTTAGGTTCCACAATGGCGCTCAGCTCCTGACCTCATTATAGCCTTGGTTCAAATATGGACAAAAGAGCTGAGTGCCAGAGATGAGGTGAGCTTGACTGCCTTTGACATCAAGTGTGGCTTCAAGAGACCCTAGCAAAACTGGGGTAAATGGGAATTAGGGGGAAAACTCTCCGCTGGTTGGAGTCATACCTGGCACAAAGGAAGGAGGTTGCAGTTGTGAAGATCAACTCTAGGACATCTCTGCAGGAGTTCCTCAGGGTAGTGTCCGAGACCCAACCATCTTCAGCTGCTTCATCAGTGACCTTCCTTCCATCATAAGGTCAGAGGTGGGGATGTTTGCTGATGACTGCACAATGTTCAGCACCATTTGCGACTCCTCAGGTAGTGAAGCAGTCCATGTCCAAAGAGCAGGACAATATCCAGGCCTGGACTGACAAGTGGCAAGTAACATTCGCGCCACACAAGGGCCAGACAACGAACAACTCCAACAAGAAAGGTAACCATTACCCCTGGACATTCGATAGCATTAACATCGCTGAATCCCCCACTATCAACACCCTGGTGGGTTCCATTGACCAAAAACTGGACTGGACTAGCCATATAAATACCGTGCCTACCAGAGCAGGTTATGAATCTTGCCGCGAGTAACTCACCTCCTGACACCCCAAAGCCTGTCCACCATCTACAAGGCACAAGTCAGGAGTGTGATGGTATACTTTCCACTTGTCTGGACGAGTGCAGCTCCAACAACACTCAAGAAGCTGAACACCATCCAGGACAAAGCAGCCCCGCTTTATTGCTACCCTTGCCAGAAACATTGACTCCCTCCACCACTGACGCACAGTGACAGCCGACTGAACCATCTACAAGATGCACTGCAGGAACTCGCCAAGGGTCCTTAGGCAGCACTTTCCAAACTCATGACTACTACTGTCTAGAAGGATAAGAGCAGCAGACACACGGGAACACAACCACCTGGAAGTTCCCCTCCAGATCACTCACCATTGTGACTTGAAAATACATCTTCATTCCTTCAGTGTCGCTGGGTCAAAGTCTTGGAACTCCCTCCCTAACGGCAGTGTGAGTGTACTTACGCCTCAGGGACTGCAGCGGTTCAAGAAGGCAGCTCACCATCGCCTTCTCAAGGGCAATTAGGGATGGGCAATAAATGCTAGTCTACCCAGTAATGCCCACATTCTAAATTAATAAAAAAAACTTACCCTAAGGTGGAGGGCTGTTGTAGGCTACAAAGAGACATAGATAGGATGCAAAGCTGGGCTGAAAAATGGCAAATGGAGTTTAACCCTGATAAATGTGAGGTGATTCATTTTGGTAGGATTAATTTAAATGTGGATTACAGGGTCAAAGGTAGGGTTCTGAAGACTGTGGAGGAACAGAGAGATCTTGGGGTTCATATCCACAGATCTCTAAAGGTTGCCACTCAAGTGGTTAGAGCTGTGAAGAAGGCCTATAGTGTGTTAGCTTTTATTAACAGGGGGTTGGAGTTTAAGAGCCGTGGGGTTATGCTGCAACTGTACAGGACCTTGGTGAGACCACATTTGGAGTATTGTGTGCAGTTCTGGTCACCTCACTATAGGAAGGATGTGGAAGCGCTGGAAAGAGTGCAGAGGAGATTTACCAGGATGCTGCCTGGTTTGGAAGGTAGGTCTTATGAGGAAAGGTTGAGGGAGCTAGGGCTGTTCTCTCTGGAGCGGAGGAGGCTGAGGGGAGACTTAATAGAGGTTTATAAAATGATGAAGGGGATAGATAGAGTGAACGTTCAAAGACTATTTCCTCGGGTGGATGGAGCTATTACAAGGGGGCATAACTATAGGGTTCGTGGTGGGAGATACAGGAAGGATATCAGAGGTAGGTTCTTTACGCAGAGAGTGGTTGGGGTGTGGAATGGACTGCCTGCAGTGATAGTGGAATCAGACACTTTAGGAACATTTAAGCGGTTATTGGATAGGCACATGGAGCACACCAGGATGATAGGGAGTGGGATAGCTTGATCTTGGTTTCAGATAAAGCTCGGCACAACATGGTGGGCCGAAGGGCCTGTTCTGTGCTGTACTGTTCTATGTTCTAACTGACTGTTGAACCCGTTCACTCGTGAGGGGATCTCCTTGAGGTATTGGACTTCACCAGTGCCAGTGGAACTAAACCTCAGTGTGAGCCAGTACCTGTGGGGGAGATAGTGGTTGTGTCACTGGACTGGGAATTCAGAGGCTCAGGCTAATGGGTTCAAATCCCACTGCAGCAACTTGTGGAATTAACTTCCACATTCCGCGGCGGGGGGAAGCTGTTCCGCGGTGAAAGCCGCTGTCAGCTGACAATGCAGCAGGTTGGGGGCGGGTTATAAAAGAGTCCCCTGGACAAACAGCCGAGGCTCAGAATCTCGGGCCCATTAACATCACTTACTGAGAGCACAGAGGGTCTGTCTTCACATTTAAATTACACTGGCAAATAGTTCACATGATATCGGATTAATTTTATTCATGTGTACATCATTGTTATTCACTGAGACTCGCTCAGCCAGGGAGATAACTGGCACGCCTCATGGTTGGTACACATTGATGGTTACAGGGGATTGGGGACATTTCCTTTATTGTGGAAGAAACAATGTTGTGTTTTTTTGTTCACTCTTTATTGAGTGTCCGTGTTAGTGTCCAGTGTTGTACTCGTCTCTCTGTGCGATATGGCTGAACTTACAGGCTCAGCTCGTCCTCCCTCCCACACATTCATTGTAAAGGAGATTGTCTGAGATCACTCTCAGCGGGGATAATTGAAATGTTCCAGGTGAACCCAAAGCTCTGGAAGGACTCTGCCAGCCAACACTCGGAGATGGACACACACTTGGGCGGGACTGACACTGCCTTTTAGCCCCCTTGTTTTCATACCTTGACTGACTGCCCCCACAAGGCCCAGTACCACACCCAGAATACCTGGCCCTTCTCTCTTCCATTCCTCCATATACCCGACCCCGCATCAAAGCCCAACCTCCTCACCACTGACTCACCTTTGCTGATCCTGAGCCTCTACACAAGCTGCCATTCTCCTGCCCCCTCCTGCGCTGGTGGGAGACTCTTGAAGAGTGAATGTGGGCTGCGATGCTCTGTGGAATGGTTGAAAATTTGAGGGCACAATCCCACCAAGCCTTGTTGACAACGTACTGGAGGTCTTGGTGAGAGACATGGAGAGGGCAGACTTGCCATGGTAGGCCCAATATGGTGGGAAGAGAGGACTGCTGCAGAATGAGGAAATGGTGACTACTTCCAGAGCCCTTGCTTGGATGATGCACTGCCCACAGTCACAAAGTGAGGGAATGGATTCCCTTTGGTTTGTGAAAATGGCTGGGTTCAGATAAGACAGATTCAGTGGCACCCAACATGACATAAACTTTGCCTGCTTGTCATTCATAGAATCCTTATAGTGCGGAAAGAGGCCATTTGGCCCATCGAGTCTGCACTAACAACAATCCCAACCAGGCCTTATCCCCTCAATCCCACATATATTTACCCTGCTGATCTCCCTGACACTAAGAGGTAATTTAGCATGGCCAATCAACCTAACCTGCACATTTTCGGACTGTGGGAGGAAACCGGAGCACCCGGAGGAAACCCTCGCAGACATGGGGAGAACGTGCAAACTCCACATCGACAGTTACCCAAGGCCAGAATTGAACCCGGGTCCCTGGCGCTGTGAGGCAGCAGTGCTAACCACTGTGCCACCGTGCCTCCCTGCCCTGTCATTGGTGAGAGGAACAAGACAAAGATGTGCCTGTGTGTATGCAGAGCCTCAGTGCATGAGAGGCTGCCTATCCATTCTGTAGCAGCCTGAAAGCAGCCATGTTCACCTTGGGAATCAGCTGCAGGCAATGCTGTCCTTTCCCTGCTTTGAGGTTGTGGCATTTGGCATATTTCAGTCGGAACCTCTCTGAACGGAAGCCATGTCCTTGCTAAAACTGAGCTAAGAGAATTACACCCTGAAGTCACCCCTCAGCCCAAGGTTGGTCTATGTCTTCCCATATCCAAAGTTTCAGTCACAAAATGCTTAGAATTAAAAATTGTAATTTTATGGCTCACTTAATCCAATTAAGGTAACTTAGCCAGAAGGATAAATCAGTCTCTATTCGGTTCTGAAGAAAAGGTTAACTATTTTAATTGAAAATCTGTGCCTGATGTTTTTGCCTTATCAACTAAAAAAGCTTCACAGCTTTGCATGTAAGGGTAGGCTTTAAGCTATAATTGTAAGAATGGATATAACGTTCAGATGAGACAATTTTATTTGAAGTCTCTTTGTCTCTACAGCTTGGAACAAGTTTGTTTATTATAGAAAGACGTTTCCAGATAACAACTTGAATAAAGGAAGTGCGACTTGATCCTTGAAACGGTTTCCATTTCAAAACCTGCATGGCTGCTACAAGGAGTGCCCAATGTTACGCAATTTAGCATTAATATTGAGACAATTAAGCCAATCATTTTTCTCCAGCTGAAATAAGAATTAACCTCTTTGTTCCTTGGGTGAAAGAAATGATTTGCTGCAGAGCGCCCGGGTTAGGTTGAGTGATACACACTCAGTTCCACTGAATGAATCCAATATAATTAGATAATTATTCTGTACCCTTCTGTGACTTTAAATTTCATATCCTGCCCTAATCCTCCCTGTGGAGGGGATTAGAGACAGATTCAAGGATGGCCAGTGTGTAATTGCAATTCTAGCAAAAAACCTAATCCAATGAATTTGCCTCTTAAACCTGGAGATGTTTGAGTAGGGTCGGAGAGTGTGATGTTGCAGTGTGGTGTAATCCCATGCTGTTGTCCGTGAGTAGAATTTAATCATTGAAAATAGATGTACAGCCCAATGTGATTGCTAATAAACATCATTCGGAAGTGGAAAGCATGAATCAAAAATCATAGTTCATTTTATTGCTAAATTCTGGCCCATCCTTCTTCACATATTCCTAAATGGAGACAGTCAATGTCATGGTCCAGTCATAAAACTGTTCGAATCCCGACAGAATGAAGCTATTTGGCCCATCGAGTCTGCACCAACTCTCCAACAGAGCATCTGACTCACACCCTATTACTGTAACCCCACACACTTACCCTGCTAATTCCCCCGAACATCTTGGAACACTAAGGGTCAATATAGTGTGGCCAATCCACCTAACCTGCACATCTTTGGAGTGTGGGAGGAAACCGGTTGCACCCAGAGAAAACCCACGCAGACACGGGGAGAATGTGCAAACTCCACACAGACAGTGACCAAGCCCAGGAATCGAACCCGGGTTCCTGGCGCTGTGAGGCAGCAATGCTAACCACTGTGCCACCGTGCCACCATCAGTTCAATGATGTTAATTTCCAAGTATTAACTTAATAAAAAACCCCGTTGACCATAAAGATAATGATTGATGAGAATTCCAATGGGATCGGCACTGAGCTGTACAGCTGGATAAACAAACGGCTTCACGTGTGGGTGTCGGGGGTGTTATGGTGTTGGGGGGGGTTAGAGTGGGGATATAGGTAGAGTGGGAGGGGGTAAGTGGGTTAGGGGGGTGTGGGGGTGGGGTGTGGGGGCGTGTGGGGGTGTGTGGGGAGTTTGGGGAGTGTGGGGGGGTGTGGGGAGGGTGGGGGGTGTGGGAGGGTGGGAAGTGTGGCGGTGTGGGGGGGTGAGTGGGTGAGGGGGGTGTGGGGGTGAGTGGGTGAGGGGAGTGTGGTGGTGGGGTGTGGAGGGATGTGGGGAGGGTGTGGGGGTGTGGCGGGTGTGGGGAGTGTGGGGAGTGGGGGGTGGGAGGTGTTGGGGTGTGGGGGTGTGTGGGGGTGTGTGGGGGGTGTAGGGAATGTGGGGGGTATGGGGAGTGTGGGGGGTGTTGGGGTGTGGTGGTGTGTGGGGGTGTAGGGGGTGTGGGGGTGTGTGGAGAGTGTTGGGGTGTGGGGAGTGTGGGTGATGTGGGGGGGTGGGAGGTGTAGGGGTGTGGGGGTGTGTGGGGGGTATAGGGGGTGTGGAGGGGGTGTGGGGAGTGTGGGGGGTGTGGGGGGTATGGGGGTGCGGGGAGTGTAGGGGGTGTGGGGGTGCGGGGGTGTGTGGGGGGTGTAGGTGTTGTGGGGGGGTGTGGGGAGTGTGGGAGGTGTGGGGGTGTGGAAGGTGTGGGGGTGTGGGGGGGGTGTGGGGGGGGTATAGGGGGCGTGGGGGGGGTTGGGGAGTGTTGGGGGTGTGGGGGTGTGTGGGGAGTGTAGGGGGTGTGGGGGGGTGTGGAGAGTGTGGGGGTGTGGGGAGTGTGGGCTGTGTGGGGGGGTGGGAGGTGTGGGGGTGTGGGGGCGTGTGGGGGGGTATAGGGGGTGTGGAGGGGGTGTGGGGAGTGTAGGGGGTGTGGGGGTGTGTGGAGAGTGTGGGGGTGTGGGGAGTGTGGGCGTTTGTGGGGGGGTGGGAGGTGTGGGGGTGTGGGGGTGTGTGGGGGGGTATAGGGGCTGTGGAGGGGGTGTGGGGAGTGTGGGGGGTGTGGGGGGGTATAGGGGGTGGGGGGAGTGTGGGGAGTGTGGGGGGTGTGGGGGGGTATAGGGGGTGGGGGGAGTGTGGGGGGTTGGGGGTGTGGGGATGTGTGGGGGTGTAGGGGTTTTGGGGGGGGTGTGTGGGAGTGTGGGAGGTGTGGGGGATATGGAGAGTGCCAGGGTGTCCTATGAGAGGCTGGGTCTAGTTTTGTAAGTAGTTAAACTGGAAGAACCATCCGAAGTTAGTGATTTAAGTCGCTTTGTCGGATGGTCACCAGCCCATTGTTCAGAGGACATTTGCATTTCTGGACAATTGTTGGGTTAACCCACCCTCCCCCCCCCCCCCGCCCCCCCCCCCCCCCCCCCCCCACCCCCTAACCCCCCCTGACCCTGGGGAACCAGGAAATTATGGCCCGATGTCTTTCGAGTAGGTTTCCTTGGGTGGGGCGGTGATTAGTGATGTTTTTACTGATCCTTTGTGACTTGTTCTATTCTTTAAAAAAAAGACCAAGAATTGCCAATAACTTGGTCATCTTAAAGTTCTTATACAGGAAGCGACACCTTAGAACGTGGAATCCTGGAGAATGGGAGTTTCCAAATGTACCCATCAACAAGGTCATCTGACGCTGCCTAGCCCATAATAACCCGCAGTTACTGAACATCACAGGAATCCCTTCAAAATAATGGTGAGGTTGACAGGGCTGACCCCGACTACTGGGAGAACTGCTTCTGCTGCAGGGTGTCTGATATCAGATTTCAGCAGATTGCATAAGCCTCTCGATAAAGGAGAGTTTGTCACGGTGTTTCTGGACAAGGTCAGTGTACTTACATCACCAACACGAGGGAAATCCCTCGCCTGTCTCTGCTGCAGAGAAAACTTCCTCCTATAGCCTGTAATCTTTTCTTCTATCTCCTGAAAAGTCAAATAGACAGTTGTTCAATTCATCGAGTCATTGGATGGTCACAGCACAGAAGGGGGCAACTGACCCGTCCACCCAGATCTTCCGGCCTCCGATTGTCAGAGACTGGATGTCCGACTGGAGATATTGGTACCTGTGGAAATCCTGACATGCCGACCTGAAACTGCCCATTCGAGGCCTCAGAGAGTCCGACTCTAAGTTAGAGGGAGACTTCCAACAGTTCCGATCGACTTAACCTGGATACTTACCAAGGAAACATTCGGCAGAAGAAACTAAGCTTAACTACTGGATAACTCCAGAATTGACAGATCAATCACTCATCAGAACGCCAGAACACAAGCAATAGAAGCAGGAGTGGCCACCAGGCCCTTCAAGCCTGCCCCACCATTCAAAACAATCATGGCTGATCGATGCCAGACTCAGCTCCTTTTCTGTGCCATTTCCCCAAAGCCCTCTATCCTTCGATCTGTCAAATATTTATCCACCTCCACTTTAAACACTTCTAATGATCCAGCCTCCCTTTGGGGCAGAGAATTCCAGAGATTCATTACCCTCTGCGAGAAGAAGCTTCACCTCAGTTTTAAATGACCGGTCCCTTATCTTGTAGCTATGTCCCCTTGTTCAAGACTCTCCCATGAGCGAAAACATCTCACCATCTATCCTGCCCAGCCCACTCAGGATCTTGTATGTTTGAATAAGGTCACTCCTCGCTGTTCTAAACTCCAAGGAATACTATTCCTTTTTTAGTCTCCCTTGATAGGACAACCCTCTCATTCCAGGAATTAGCCTGGTGAATCTCCTTTAGACTGCCTCCAATGTTACCCTCTCTTTTTTTAGGTAAGGGGACCAAAACTGTATACAGTATTCCTGGTGAGGCCTCACCAACACCCTGTACAATTGCAACAAACCCTCTCCATTTTTAAACTCCAACTCTTTTGCAATAAAGGATGGTGTTGGCTAGCACGAGGGGACATAGCTTTAAATTGAGGGGACATAGCTTTAAATTGAGGGGTGAGAGATATAGGACAGATGTTAGAGGTAGGTTCTTTACTCAGAGAGTATTAAGGGCGTGGAATGCCCTGCCTGCAGCAGTGGTGGACTCGTCAACTTTGAGAGCGTTCAAGTGGTTATTGGATAAACATATGGATGATATTGGAATAGTGTAGATTAGAGGGGCTTTAGATTGGTACCACTGGTCAGCGCAACATCGAGGGCCGAAGGGCCTGTACTGCGCTGTAATGTTCTATGTTCTATGTTCTAAAATGCCATTTGCCTTCTTAACTACTTGTTGGACCTGCCCGCTAGCTATTTGTGATTCATGCACTCGAACACCTAGATCCCTCTGTATTTCACTCACCTGCAGTCTCTCTCCATTTAGATAATAATCTGCCTTTTGATTCCTCCTACTGAAGTGCGTTACCTCACACTTCCCCACATTAAACTCCATTTGCCAGACTTTCACCCAGTCACCCAATCTACCTATATCCTGTTGCAGAATCGTAATATTCTCATCACAACACGTCCTGCCACCTATCTTCGTATCATTGGGTAATTTGGAAACCTTACATTCTGCTCCTTCCTCTGGGTCATTAATGTAAATAGTGAACAATTGTGGGCCAAGAACTGAGCCCTGCGGTACTCCACTAGGTACATCTTTCCACTCTGAAAAGGACCCATTTATTCCAACTCTGTTTTCTATATAACACAGTAAGAAGTCTCACAACACCAGGTTAAAGTCCAACAGGTTTATTTGGTAGCAAATACCAATGTAACAGCCAGTTTTCAATCCATGCTAACACACTTTCTTCAATTCCATGGGCTTTTACTTTGTGTAACAGCCTCTCGCGCGGCACCTTTTCAAATGCCTTTTGGAAATCTAAATACACGACATCTATAGGTTCCCCTTTATCTACTCTCTGGGTTACATCCTCAAAGAATTCAAGTAAATTTGTCAAACATGATTGACCTTTCATAAAACCATGTCGACTGGGTTTAATTATATTTACCTTTCCTAAATGATCAGCTATTTCCTCTGATTACTGATGCCACACCTTGCTAATAACAGATATTAAACTAACTGCCCTATAGTTCCCTGCCTTCTGCCTTTCTCCCTTTTTGAACAAGGGAGTCACATTGGCTGCTTTCCAATGCTCTGGTAGCCTCCCGGAATTTAGCGAGTTGCTAAAAGTTTCCACCAATGGGTCCACTATCTCTGTAGCCACTTCCATTAAAACCCCAGCGTTCAGTTCTTCGAGTCCTGGTGACTTGGCCATCTTTAGCCCCCTTGAGATTTTCTAACACTTTCTAACCTTGCGAAGTGATGCATTTTGGAACAAAAAATGTAGGGAGGAGTTATACAATGAATGGCAGAGTCATCAGGAGTATAGAAACACAGAGGGACCTAGGTGTGCAAGTCCACAAATCCTTGAAGGTGGCAGCACAGGTGGAGAAGGTGGTGAAGAAGGCATATGGTATGCTTGCCTTTATAGGACGGGGTATAGAGTATAAAAGCTGGAGTCTGATGATGCAGCTGTATAGAACGCTGGTTAGGCCACATTTGGAGTACTGCGTCCAGTTCTGGTCGCCGCACTACCAGAAGGACGTGGAGGCATTGGAGAGAGTGCAGAGAAGGTTTACCAGGATGTTGCCTGGTATGGAGGGTCTTAGCTATGAGGAGAGATTGGGTAGACTGGGGTTGTTCTCCTTGGAAAGACGGAGACTGAGGGGAGATCTAATAGAGGTGTACAAGATTATGAAGGGTATAGATAGGGTGAACAGTGGGAAGCTTTTTCCCAGGTCGGAGGTGACGATCACGAGGGGTCACGGGCTCAAGCTGAGAGTGGCGAAGTATAACTCAGACATCAGAGGGACGTTTTTTACACAGAGGGTGGTGGGGGCCTGGAATGCGCTGCCAAGTAGGGTGGTGGAGGCAGGTACGCTGACATCGTTTAAGACTTACCTGGATAGTCACATGAGCAGCCTGGGAATGGAGGGATACAAACGGTTGGTCTAGTTGGACCAAGGAGCGGCACAGGCTTGGAGGGCCGAAGGGCCTGTTTCCTGTGCTGTACTGTTCTTTGTTCTTTGTTCTTTGTTCTTTATGATTGGACTTTTTGAAAGGTCTATCATGTTATTTTAAATCAGCCCATCTGATATGGGGCGGCACGGTGGCACAGTGGTTAGCACGGCTGCCTCACAGCGCCAGGGTCCCAGGTTCAATTCTGGCCTCGGGACACTGTCTGTACAGAGTCTCCCTGTGTCTAAGTGGGTTTCCTCCGGGTGCTCTGGTTTCTTCCCACAGTCCAAAGATGTGCGGGTTAGGTTGATTGGCCATGCTAAATCGACCCTAGTGTCAGGGGGATTGATAGGGTAAATGCATGGGGTTACAAGAGTAGGATCTGGGTGGGATTGTGGTTGGTGCAGGCTCGATGGGCCGAATGGCCAATTTCTGCACTGTAGGGCTTCTGTGATATGTTAGGGATATTTGCAATGTTTTGTACCAATGCAAAAAATGTAGTTAGCCGATCCGCCATTTCTTTGTTTGCTGTTAACAATTCACCTGCCTTGTTCAGTAGAGATCCCACATTTACCTTAGCCGCCCACTTCTTATTTATATAACGATAGAAACACTTGCTGTTTGTTTTTATGCTGCATGCAAGTTTGCTCTCATTTTCTGCTGGATCCTAAAAGCTTCCCAGTCCTCTGGTCTACCACTATTCCTGCCACTTTATATATCCTGCTTTTCAATTTAACATTACCCTTGACCTCCTTTGTTAACCATGGATTTTGCCTCTTTCACATGGAATCCCTATTTGTGATTGGGAGAAACTCCTGCTGAGCATTTTGGATCAGCTAGTTGAATATCTGCCGCTGCTCATCCACTGGCCTGTATCTTAGCTTGTTTACCCAGCTCATCATAGAAACTCCTCCCTTATACCATTATAATTGCCCTTAATTAAGTTGAAGATATTGGTTATGGGCCTATAACCAGTCCATGGCATTCACCCTCAAATTCTATCATATTGTGGTCACGACCAACTTAACTTCAAGATTCCTTATTAATCCTTCTTTATAACACAAACCCAAGTCTAAAATAGCCCATTCCCGGGCAGTTCCACAATGTACAGCCCACATAGACCTCTGACAATTTCCCCCATTCACTCAATAAACCCCCCGACCACTTGCCTACCCCCAGGCTGACTACCACCATACCCACCTGTCACCCTACCCAACTACTACCCTACCCACACCACCCTACACCCACCACCCTACCCACTTGCCACCTCATCCATCCTACGTATTTCCTGAGTTCACCCACATTTCCACCCTACCCATTCACTCACTCATCCACTAAAGTTTAAACTGAACCTTTGAACTTACCGTCAAAGAAGAGCACAGTCTGTCAAAGAACAGTACAGCACAGGAAACAGGCCCTTCGGCCCTCCAAGCCTGTGCCGCTCCTTGGTCCACCAATCGTTTGTATCCCTCCATTCCCAGGCTGCTCATGTGACTATCCAGGTAAGTCTTAAACGATGTCAGCGTGCCTGCCTCCACCACCCTACTTGGCAGCGCATTCCAGGCCCCCACCACCCTCTGTGTAATAAACATCCCTCTGATATCTGAGTTATACTTCGCCCCTCTCACCTTGAGCCCGTGACCCCTCGTGATCGTCACCGCCGACCTGGGAAAAAGCTTCCCACTGTTCACCCTATCTATCCCCTTCATAATCTTGTACACCTCTATTAGATCTCCCCTCATTCTCCGTCTTTCCAGGGAGAACAACCCCAGTTTACCCAATCTCTCCTCATAGCTAAGACCCTCCATACCAGGCAACATCCTGGTAAACCTTCTCTGCACTCTCTCTAACGCCTCCACGTCCTTCTGGTAGTGCGGCAACCAGAACTGGAAACTAGCCACCATGTGGTGGCTAGTTTCATAAAGTTGGGACATGTTCTGGTTCCCCCCCACCCCACTCCGCACAGCATACCCCACGATCCCCCCACCCCACCCCGCTGATCCTAACTCAAGCTGCGATGGAGCTTTCCAAGGGACTCTGAACTCTGTGTTTCTGGTAAAGGAGTTCTTGGGAGACCCAGGAAGAAATCAGGAGCAGTGTCGAGTTGAGGGAAAGTTGGAGTAGTGCGGTAATCGTCATGGAGATCTGAGCCATTGTGTCCATGCAGGCTTTCTACTGGGGCTACCCATCTAACTGAGCCCCCTGCCTTTCCCTGCAGTCCAGCACATTATTTCTATTTAGATCATGTTCCCTTTTGAAAGCCATGATTGAAGCTGCCTCTACCACACCCTCAGACGGTACATTTCACATCCTAACCACCCACTGCACAAAAAAGATTTTTCTTAGAATTCCACAGTGCAGAAGGAGGCCATTTGGCCCATCAAGTCTGCACTGATCACAATCCCACCCAGGCCCTATCCCCGTAACCCCATGCATTTACCCTAGCTAGTCCCCTGGCCACTAAAGGGCAATTTAGCATGGCCAATCCTCCTAACCCACACATCTTTGAACTGTGGGAGGAAACTGGGGCACCCGGAGGAAACCCACACAGACACAGGGAGAATGTGCAAACTCCACACAGACAGTGGCCCAAGCCAGGAATCGAACCCGGGTCCCTGGCACTGTGAGGCAGTAGTGCTAACCACTGTGCCACCGTGCCGCCCTGGTTCACATCGCCATTGCGTTTTTGCCTTTCACCTTAACTTGTTGACCTCTGATTCTCAATCCTTCCACCAACAGGAACATTTTCACCCGATGCACCCAATCTGAACACCTCTTTCAAATCTCCTTCCAACCTTCCCTTCTATAACGAAAACAGTCCCAACTTTGTCAATCTATCCATGGCATTGTCACAGTTTGAAAACATGACCTAGGCCAGGATTTTCTGGTCTCGTCCAGCCTCTTCCACCACTGCCAGCGAGAATGGAGAATTCGCACTCAGCCAAATCTCCATTCAGTGCAGCGGGACAGGAAAATCCCAGTGAGGTCGGAGAATTCCTGCCCTAATGTTTTAGTTTTTTTTTATAAAATCACTGCGCCTGAAAGTCCAATTGGAAATTCAACTTTGTTTAGTTTTTGGCTGGCTATAAATCATTCAATAATCCATTATTAACCAGTCATTAATTTGTCTGTTATTAATTTATCAGTCATTAACTTCCAGCAGTAACCTTTGGGCATTCTTAAACAGTCAACATTAAATATAAATAAGCACCATTCTCAAAAAAAATAGAAAAATATTTGTCTGAAGTAAATCTAAAAATGGAGCCAAGGACCACAAGTTAATCAATATGTTCCAATGTGACTCACTTGTGCCAAACTGGCGTCAGGAGTGTAGTGGAATACTCTGCGCTTGCCTGGATGAGTTCAGCTCCAACAACACTCAAGAAGCTCAACACCATTCAGGACAAAATATCCCCTTTGATTAGCAGTCATCCACCACTTTAACCATTCACTCACTCCACCATTGACGCACAGTGGCAGCAGTGTGTACCATCAACAAGATGCATTACAGCAACTCAGCAAGGCTCCTTCAATAGTAGCTTCCAAATGTGCAACCTCTACCACCCAGAAGGATAGCAGATGTATAGGGACACCAGCACCTGCTGCAACTTCCCTTCCAAGTTTCACACCACCCTGACTTGGAACAATGGGTTGTACTGTCCCGTTCCGCCCGCCACGGGAATCGTAGCGGGTAAGGGGCGGACCATGGAAAGGTCCATTGATCTCGGGCGGGATTTTCCGGTTTTGGGGCGAGCGCGGCTGGAAAATCCCGCCCTATATCGCTGTTTCGTCACTGTCACGGGATCAGAATCCTGGAGCTCCCTCCCTAACAGCACTATAGGTACAGGGCGTGAGATGTGTGAATTTAATGAATTGTCAGAATGGTAAGTCACAGGGTGTACCTGCCCCTCAGGGACGGCAGCGGTTCAAGAAGGCAAATGGCCACCACCTTCTCAAGGACAACTAGGGTAGGGCAATAAATGCTGGTCTAGCCAGCAACACCCACATCCCATCAAAGAATAAATAAAAGAAAATTTTGTGCTACAGTTGAGGGTTTCTAAGCTAATTAAAGCAATTCCTAATTCTGGTCTAATTAGTTTGAAACACCCCTCTCATTTTGTTGAATAATGGAACAAGATTAAAGGGCAAAATGGTCTACTCTGCTCCTATTCTCTTTCTTGTTCCTAGATTGGGGCGGCACGATGGCAGAGTGGTTAGCACTGCTGCCTCACAGCGCCAGGGACCAGGGTTCGATTCCTGGCCTGGGTAACTATCTGTGTGGAGTTTGCATGTTCTCCCCATATCTGTGTGGGTTTCCTCCGGGTGCTCCGGTTTCCTCCCACAGTCTGAAAGACGTGCTGGTTAGGGTGCATTGGCCATGCTAAATTCTCCCTGAACAGGCGCCGGAGTGTGGTGACTAGGGGATTTTCACAGTAACTCCACTGCAGTGTTAATGTAAGCCAACTTGTGACATTAATAAATAAATTTTAAAAGGTCAACCTCAATCTCTTTTCCATCACAATGATTTTGATGATTGACTCTTTCTCACGCCTTTTGCCAAATACAGCCAAATTCTCACCTGATGCTTCTCATTTTACAAACAGTAATGAGTGAAGCTCCTGAACTACAAACAAAAAATATTAAACACACATTTTCACGTCATGTTTGCCTTTAGTTACCATTTGTTTGTGGTCATTTGATCAACTTTCATTGGAAGACTAACAGGATACTTTACAGGAAAATAAAATCCTGTTCTGTGGCACAAAAAGGTTCAGAGGGAAATGTGCATGGTTTATTCAGAATGGCATGGCCCACACAATGTTTAAAATATACACTGGGAGCGATTCTCCCAGCCCTGTTTGAGTAGCACAGCAGGCCGGGAGATATCAGCGGGGCTGATTCACCGGCTTCCCGCAGGGCCGCACGATCTCCGCGGGTGTCCGTGACTAAGGTCTCCAGTGCAGTCAGTTCCGTGCTGGAAATCAGCGTGTCACTGATTGTCATATGGAAATCTCTATTTACATTTCATCAGCAGGCCTGGGACTGAAGTCTCCGGACCCACAAGCGTCTCCCTCCCCCTTCAGCAGAACTCACTCCTGCTCCCCACTATGGGAACAGGTGGCCCGGCCCCACTGGAAGGAACAGAGGCCATTGAGGTCCCCCCAGGAGGTTGGCGGTAAGGGAGAGTGCTCCTTGAGCAGTGCCAGATTGGCACCGCCCAAAGGGCACCTTGACACTGCCCACTGGACACCGGTCAGTGCAAGGGGGCCAGAGGGAGCGGGGCCTACTGGGGATGGCTATCATTGGGGGTGGAGGTCTCACTGCCACTCTGCACTTGGATGACAGTGAGAGAGAGGGAGGAGGTGATCGGGGCTGGCCATCTGGCTGGGGGGGTCGGGGCTGCCGGTGGGGGGGGGGGGGGGGGGGGGGTGGAGGCTGGCATAGCGACTGCCCCGGGTGGGGGTGGGGGTGGCGGGGGAATTGGGAAATCAGGGCTGGCCAGGTGGGAGCGGGGAGATTTGGGAGGCCAGTGCTCGGGGGTGGCAGGGTTGGAAGGCCAGCAATGGTGCGGTTGTGGGCCTGGCCTGTGATTTGGAGGCTGGCAATGCGCAGTGGCCCACTCAGCGCTATGCTGCTGGCCTCTCGGGCGGGAACAGGCCCCTTCCCCTGATTTTCAGAGTGAATCCCGCTAGGGCACTCTGTGATACCCAGTGTGTCCGAAACCCATTCTGGAGTCCCGCTAAAATAACCAATGGGATTTACTCCCATTTTCCTGCATGTGGGGGATTTAGAATTTTTTTGGGACAATTCCGGCCATCATTTCCATTTAGTACCCTGAGATTCGGGAGGCAAGATATTATGAAATAGAATTGGACGAGTGGGCTCCGGATTTTGGGAGTGCCCATTTTCATGCGGGCAATGTGTGATTTAATGAATTGTCACGGGGAACATCAGGTGCTTTAGTTTTAAACCAAGCAATAAAAGCCCAGTTCTTCCACCACAAGAACTTGGACTGCCAAATTCGGCAGAGCGACCCGTTCCGAAAGACATCCGAGTTCAGGAGCGAGTTCCGGCCTCACTTCAAGGACAGTGATTTAGGCAGAAGGTTTTGTTGTATCAGAACATCAGGATCAGCTACTTCAAGCCTAACAGTGAACGCTGGAGCGTCGAGTTTGTTCAAAATAGGTTGACCTTTTAAAATTTATTTATTAATGTCACAAGTTGGCTTACATTAACACTGCAGTGGAGTTACTGTGAAAATCCCCTAGTCACCACACTCCGGCGCCTGTTCAGGGAGAATTTAGCATGGCCAATGCACCCTAACCAGCACGTCTTTCAGACTGTGGGAGGAAACCGGAGCACCCGGAGGAAACCCACACAGATATGGGGAGAACATGCAAACTCCACACAGATAGTCACCCAAGCCAGGAATCGAACCCTGGTCCCTGGCGCTGTGAGGCAGCAGTGCTAACCACACTGCCATCGTGCCGCCCCAATCTAGGAACAAGAAAGAGAATAGGAGCAGAGTAGACCATTTCGCCCTTTAATCTTGTTCCATTATTCAACAAAATGAGAGGGGTGTTTCAAACTAATTAAGCCAGAATTAGGAATTGCTTTAATTAGCTTAGAAACCCTCAACTGTAGCACAAAATTCTCTTTTGTTTATTCTTTGATGGGATGTGGGTGTTGCTGGCTAGACCAGCACCATCGTTGGTTCCCACTGTGGGATTGTTCTAATGTTGTTGTTGGGTTGTTCAAATGTTGTTGGGCTAGGGTGGGATTGATACACCTGTGGTTGTAACTGTTGTGGCACATCCCAGTCGGGCTCCGCCTCCTGGGAGAGGTATAAGACCCCCTGCTCGGGCGGGACCTCTTCAGTCTGGGATAGTGTGTTAAAGTTCTGATAGTTCCATTGTTAGTTAATAAAAGCCTTCTTTTACTGAAGCTTTGTGCCTCGGGTCCAATTGATGCGCATCAATTTTATTAACTAACATTAAACTCTCGACGGATGAAAAAAAAAAGAAAGGAGAGTATGGAGCAAATCCTAAAGCCAGAACGTCTGACGCTAGATCCACGTGCGGTGGGCGCTTCTAACACCTTCGACCACTGGCTGAAATGTTTTGAAGATTACCTAGCAGCCTCCGCAGCGGTCACCACAGATGATGACAGACTCCGGGTCCTCCATGCGAGGGTAAGCGACACAGTCTACCTCGCGATCCGTGCGGCCACCACTTACCCGAGGGCCCTCGAGCTTTTAAAAAAGCGCTATACGAAACCTCCTAACGAGATCCACGCTCGTTACCTCCTCGCTACACGACGTCGGCAGTCGGGCGAAACCATGGAGGACTACGCCAATGAGCTCTTGCAGCTTGCCAGGGGCTGTGACTGCAAAGCTGTGTCGGCTGAGCAGAGCATGTCCGACCTCGCCCGAGATGCGTTTGTGGCCGGGGTCGGGTCTTCATACATCCGTCTCAAGCTGCTAGAAAAGGGAAATCTCAACCTGACCCAAGCTATGGAATTAGCTGAAATGCTTGAGGCGGCTTCGAAGAGCTTGGTCCTGTATCCGGAGGACCACGTGGAGACAACGTGGCAGGAGCAGTCGCAAATCCCTCCTCGCCCCACGGGCTCGAAGTGCAGTGTTATGGCGTGCTCCCATGTGGACCAGACGACGGCTGCAGCCCCATGCGGCCTGCGGTGCTACTTCTGCGGAGGAGCCAAACATCCACGACAAAAGTGTCCCGCTAAAGCGGTAATCTGTACCTCATGCGGTAAAAAGGGGCATTATGCGAAGGTGTGCAGATCGAAGCCCAAGAACGGCAGTGCGGCCTGTGACCCTTCGGAACGGGGATCATCACCATCGTCGTTGAAGTACTCACGGGGTTCGTCCACGTGCAAGTCCAGGACGACGCCATTGCGGTCGACGGAGTCGGAGGAGGATGACCACCAGGAGTCGCTACGTTTGGCGCCCTCACCCATGTGCGATTCATGGGGGCGGCCATTTTGGTCGACGATGACCATGAGCGACCAGCAGGGGTCCTCAGCATCGACCTCAGCTGCCTGCAGTGACGTTCACGGACCAACGGTGGCGTCGATCACCCTGGACCAGGCTAAGCATCACAGGCTTGATTGTTCGATGATGGATATACAGGTAAATGGTCGTGCAATTTATTGTCTGTTTGACAGCGGGAGCACTGAGAGCTTTATTCACCCTGACACTGTGAAGAGGTGTGGACTCCAGATTCAACCTGCCAAACAGACAATCTCTATGGCATCAAGGTCCCGGTCTGTCGCTGTGCTAGGACGTTGTGTGGTAACTTTGAAAGTGCAGGGCACAATTTACGAGCGATTCAGGCTCCTTGTGTTGCCGCATCTTTGCACACCAATTCTCCTCGGACTAAACTTTATGGTCCACATGAAGAGTGTGATCCTACAGTACGGTGGGCCACTCCCTTCGCTGACAGTGGGGGAACAGCTGTAGTCTCCAAATTGTCCAAAGCGCCCCGCCTGCAATCTTTCTACGTTAAAGATCACCACACCCTCCTTATTTCAGAATCTGGTACCAGGCTGCAAGCCCATCGCTACTAAAAGTAGGCGTTACAGCACTGCAGATCGGATCTTCATCAGATCTGAGGTTCAGCGACTCCTCAAAGAAGGGATCATACAGCCCAGTGTTAGTCCGTGGAGAGCACAGGTTGTGGTGGTCAAGAGCGGGAACAAACCCCGGATGGTCATTGATTACAGTCAGACCATTAATCGATATACGCAGCTGGATGCGTATCCCCTCCCGCGCATATCTGATATGGTCAATCAGATTGCGCAGTACCGGGTGTTCTCCACCATAGACCTTAAGTCCGCCTACCACCAACTCCCCATTCGCCCAGAGGACCGACTGTACACGGCCTTTGAGGCGGATGGTCGTCTGTATCATTTCCTTAGGGTTCCATTTGGTGTCACCAATGGGGTCTCGGTCTTCCAGCGTGCTATGGACCGAATGGTGGACCAGAACAGGCTGCGGGCTACCTTCCCGTACCTGGATAATGTCACCATCTGCGGCCGTGATCAGCAGGACCATGACACAAATCTCCAGAACTTTTTACGCACTGCATCTCGCCTGAATTTGACCTACAACAGGGAGAAGTGTGTATTCCGTACGCGCCGGTTAGCCATCCTGGGATACTTGGTGGAAAACGGGGTCATTGGCCCTGATCCAGACCGTATGCGCCCCCTTGCTGAACTTCCCTTGCCCGCTAGCGCAAAAGCACTGAGACGATGTCTAGGCTTCTTCTCCTATTATGCGCAGTGGGTCCCCAACTACGCGGACAAAGCCCGTCCGCTTATTAAGTCCACGACTTTTCCACTCACGCCAGAGGCCCAATTGGCCTTCAAGGAATTGAAACACGACATTGCGAAAGCCACGATGCACGCGGTAGACGAATCCATCCCTTTTCAGGTGGAAAGCGATGCATCTGATTTCGCCCTGGCCGCCACACTAAACCAGGCGGGCAGGCCCGTCGCGTTTTTTTCCCGCACCCTCCAAGGCCCCGAAATTCGGCATTCAGCGGTGGAAAAGGAGGCCCAGGCCATTGTGGAGGCCGTCAGACACTGGCGCCATTACCTGGCGGGAAAGCGGTTCACCCTGATCACGGACCAGCGGTCCGTGGCGTTCATGTTCAACAACTCGCAGAGGGGCAAGATCAAGAATGACAAGATCTTGCGGTGGAGAATTGAACTCTCCACCTATAACTACGATATCATGTATCGTCCAGGGAAACTCAATGAGCCCTCGGATGCCCTCTCGCGCGGAACATGCGCTACTACGCAGGAGGATCGCTTGAACGCCCTCCATAATGACCTGTGCCATCCTGGGGTCACTCGGCTCTACCACTTCATCAAAGCCCGCAACCTGCCTTACTCAGTGGAGGACGTCAGGTCGGTGACAAGGAGCTGTCGGATTTGCGCGGAATGCAAACCGCACTTTTACTGACCTGACCGGGCACATTTGGTCAAGGCCACTCGCCCCTTCGAGAGGCTGAGTGTGGATTTAAAGGGCCCCCTTCCCTCAACAGATCGGAACGTGTACTTTCTGAACATAATAGATGAGTACTCCCGGTTCCCGTTTGTTGTCCCCTGCGCGGACACGTCGGCTGCCACGGTGATCAAGGCATTCCGTGATCTTTTTACCCTGTTCGGGTACCCCAGCTATATCCATAGCGACAGGGGCTCGTCGTTCATGAGTAATGACTTGAGGCAATTCCTGCTCTCATACGGGATTGCCTCTAGTAGGACCACGAGTTACAACCCTAGGGGTAATGGACAGGTGGAACGAGAGAATGCTACAGTCTGGAAGGCTGTCCTATTGGCGCTGAAGTCCAAAGGTCTTCCAGTCTCCCATTGGCAGGAGGTCCTCCCAAATGCGCTTCACTCCATTCGCTCCCTCCTGTGTACGGCAACCAATGCTACTCCCCACGAGAGGATGTTCTCATTCCCTCGGAAGTCGTCCTCGGGGATATCTTTACCAGCCTGGTTGACGTACCCAGGACCTGTCCTCCTGCGGCGACATGTAAGGGCCCGCAAGTCCGACCCCTTGGTCGAACAGGTCCACCTCCTCCACGCCAACTCTCAGTATGCCTATGTGGCATATCCTGATGGGCGAGAGGACACAGTCTCGATCCGAGACCTGGCGCCCGCAGGGGACGTAGCAACTCCTGTCGCTCCCATACCCCCAGTGACGAATCCCTTATCCCTTATTTCTCCCCCGGACGTGGCGCGGACAGCATCGGGACCAATGCTTAACAGTTTTACTCCAATGCACAGCTTGCCTGAGCCCCGAAGATCGTTGCCATCGCAGAATGTATCAGGATCCCCTGCACTACCGTTTCATCAGGGTCAACCGGCCTGTGAGCCCGTGGGAGAACAGCTGGACGCTGTTTTGGGGAGAACGCCACCGCAAGCACCTACTCCGGTGTCACCGCCGGTATTGAGGAGGTCACAACGACGGTGCGGTCCTCCAGACCGTCTGAACTTATAATCTGTTGACATTTTAGTCTGTTTTCGTACCCCGCCGGCCTTTGTTCTCAAAGGAGGGGTGAATGTGGTGAACCATCGTTGGTTCCCACTGTGGGATTGTTCTAATGTTGTTGTTGGGCTAGGGTGGGATTGATACACCTGTGGTTGTAACTGTTGTGGCACATCCCAATCGGGCTCCGCCTCCTGGGAGAGGTATAAGACCCCCTGCTCGGGCGGGACCCCTTCAGTCTGGGATAGTGTGTTAAAGTGCTGATAGTTCCATTGTTAGTTAATAAAAGCCTTCTTTTACCGAAGCTTTGTGCCTCGTGTCCAATTGATGCGCATCACTCGACCACCCAGAAGGATAGCAGATGTATAGGGACACCAGCACCTGCTGCAACTTCCCTTCCAAGTTTCACACCACCCTGACTTGGAACAATGGGTTGTACTGTCCCGTTCCGCCAGCCACGGGAATCGTAGCGGGTAAGGGGCGGACCATGGAAAGGTCCATTGATCTCAGGCGGGATTTTCCGGTTTTGGGGCGAGCACGGCTGGAAAATCCCGCCCTATATCGCTGTTTCGTCACTGTCACGGGATCAGAATCCTGGAGCTTCCTCCCTAACAGCACTATAGGTACAGGGCGTGAAATGTGTGAATTTAATGAATTGTCAGAATGGTAAGTCACAGGGTGTACCTGCCCCTCAGGGACGGCAGCGGTTCAAGAAGGCAAATGGCCACCACCTTCTCAAGGACAACTAGGGTAGGGCAATAAATGCTGGTCTAGCCAGCAACACCCACATCCCATCAAAGAGTAAATAAAAGAGAATTTTGTGCTACAGTTGAGGGTTTCTAAGCTAATTAAAGCAATTCCTAATTCTGGCTTAATTAGTTTGAAACACCCCTCTCATTTTGTTGAATAATGGAACAAGATTAAAGGGCGAAATGGTCTACTCTGCTCCTATTCTCTTTCTTGTTCCTAGATTGGGGCGGCACGATGGCAGAGTGGTTAGCACTGCTGCCTCACAGCGCCAGGGACCAGGGTTCGATTCCTGGCTTGGGTGACTATCTGTGTGGAGTTTGCATGTTCTCCCCATATCTGTGTGGGTTTCCTCCGGGTGCTCCGGTTTCCTCCCACAGTCTGAAAGACGTGCTGGTTAGGGTGCATTGGCCATGCTAAATTCTCCCTGAACAGGCGCCGGAGTGTGGTGACTAGGGGATTTTCACAGTAACTCCACTGCAGTGTTAATGTAAGCCAACTTGTGACATTAATAAATAAATTTTAAAAGGTCAACCTCAATCTCTTTTCCATCACAATGATTTTGATGATTGACTCTTTCTCACGCCTTTTGCCAAATACAGCCAAATTCTCACCTGATGCTTCTCATTTTACAAACAGTAATGAGTGAAGCTCCTGAACTACAAACAAAAAATATTAAACACACATTTTCACGTCATGTTTGCCTTTAGTTACCATTTGTTTGTGGTCATTTGATCAACTTTCATTGGAAGACTAACAGGATACTTTACAGGAAAATAAAATCCTGTTCTGTGGCACAAAAAGGTTTAGAGGGAAATGTGCATGGTTTATTCAGAATGGCATGGCCCACACAATGTTTAAAATATACACTGGGAGCGATTCTCCCAGCCCTGTTTGAGTAGCACAGCAGGCCGGGAGATATCAGCGGGGCTGATTCGCCGGCTTCCCGCAGGGCCGCACGATCTCCGCGGGTGTCCGTGACTAAGAACAAAGAACAAAGAACAAAGAACAATACAGCACAGGAACAGGCCCTTCGGCCCTCCAAGCCCGCGCCGCTCCCCGGTCCAGGATTGAATCCTGAATCCAGGATCCCCGCCCAATTTTCCAGCCTATCTACATACCAATATCCTATCCACCGAGCTGTCCCTCACAGCTACGATGCTTTGTTCATTACAACCTATTAACTCACCCCCACCCCCCCATTCCAGACCATGTGATCTCCAGGGAGAGGCGAAAACCCAGAGTGAAAAACCCCAGGGCCAATATGGGGAAAAAAAATCTGGGAAATTCCTCTCCGACCCCCTGAGGCGATCGAAACGAGTCCAGGAGATCACACTGGCCCTGATCGGAAAATGCTTCCCAACCCTAGTCATTTCCACTTCCACGAACACCATATGAATTCCCTGCCCCCGAGACAGGTTCCCAACTATCCGCAGTCTCACTCTGTACTGGCACCAGCAAGATGATCATAGAATGAAGCCTTGAAACGAGAAACCAGGAACAATTAGCCCGCGCCGCTCCCTGGTCCAAACTAGACCACTCTTTTGTATCCCTCCATTCCCACTCCGTTCATATAGCTGTCTAGATAAGCCTTAAACGTTCCCAGTGTGTCCGCCTCCACCACCTTGCCCGGCAACCCATTCCAGGCCCCCACGACCCTCTGTGTGAAATATGTCCTTCTGATATCTGTGTTAAACCTCCCCCCCTTCACGTTGAACCTATGACCCTTCGTGAACGTCACCACCGACCCGGGGAAAAGCTTCCCACCGTTCACCCTATCTATGCCTTTCATAATTTTATACACCTCTATTAAGTCTCCCCTCATCCTCCGTCTTTCCAAGGAGAACAACCCCAGTTTCCCCAATCTCTCCTCATAACCAAGCCCCTCCATACCAGGCAACATCCTGGTAAACCTCCTCTGTACTCTCTCCAAAGCCTCCACATCCTTCTGGTAGTGTGGCGACCAGAACTGGACGCAGTATTCCAAATGCAGTCCTAAGGTCTCCAGTGCAGTCAGTTCCGTGCTGGAAATCAGCGTGTCACTGATTGTCATATGGAAATCTCTATTTACATTTCATCAGCAGGCCTGGGACTGAAGTCTCCGGATCCGCAAGCGTCTCCCTCCCCCTTCAGCAGAATTTACTCCTGCTCCCCACTATGGGAACAGGTGGCCCGGCCCCACTGGAGGGAACAGAGGCCATTGAGGTCCCCCCAGGAGGTTGGCGGTAAGGGAGAGTGCTCCTTGGGTAGTGCCAGATTGGCACCGCCCAAAGGGCACCTTGACACTGCCCACTGGACACCAGTCAGTGCAAGGGAGCCAGAGGGAGCGGGGCCTACTGGGGACGGCTATCATTGGGGGTGGAGGTCCCACTGCCACTCTGCACTTGGATGACAGTGAGAGAGAGGGAGGAGGTGATCGGGGCTGGCCATCTGGGTGGGGGGGCGGGGGGTCGGGGCTGCCGGGGGGCGGGGGGGGGGGGGGCGTGGGGAGGGGGGTGGGGGGGGGTGGAGGCTGGCATAGCGACTGCCCCGGGTGGGGGTGGGGGTGGCGGGGGAATTGGGAAATAGGGCTGGCCAGGTGGGAGCGGGGAGATTTGGGAGGCCAGTGCTCGGGGGTGGCAGGGTTGGAAGGCCAGCAATGGTGCGGTTGTGGGCCTGGCCTGTGATTTGGAGGCTGGCAATGCGCAGTGGCCCACTCAGCGCTATGCTGCTGGCCTCTCGGGCGGGAACAGGCCCCTTCCCCTGATTTTCAGAGTGAATCCCGCTAGGGCACTCTGTGATACCCAGTGTGTCCGAAACCCATTCTGGAGTCCCGCTAAAATAACCAATGGGATTTACTCCCATTTTCCTGCATGTGGGGGATTTAGAATTTTTTTGGGACAATTCCGGCCATCATTTCCATTTAGTACCCTGAGATTCGGGAGGCAAGATATTATGAAATAGAATTGGACGAGTGGGCTCCGGATTTTGGGAGTGCCCCTCTTCATGCGGGCAATGTGTGTGTTTAATGAATTGCCACGGGGAACATCAGGTGTTTTAGTTTTAAAACAAGCAATAAAAGCCCAGTTCTTCCACCACAAGAACTTGCACTGCCAAATTCGGCAGAGCGACCCGTTCCGAAAGACATCCGAGTTCAGGAGCGAGTTCCGGCCTCACTTCAAGGACAGTGATTTGGGCAGAAGGTTTTGTTTTATCAGAACATCAGGATCAGCTACTTCAAGCCTAACAGTGAACGCTGGAGCGTCGAGTTTGTTCAAAATATCTTACTCCACGCTGAGAGGGCCAGGAGAGGCAAATTCCAACAGTGCGACTATCGCTCGGTTCCGCCATCTTGTTTTTTTTCAGTGTCAACCAGCTTTCCCGCTATGACAACCGCGACGCGATAGCAACTGAACAGAATAAAACCACAAAGTTTCAATACTGACCAACCAACAAGACAAGATTTCTGTAATCCAAAGATCCGCAACTTAAAATTCCTTCCCCTTACTTCAAGCTAGACTTAAAAAAAAACAAGCATCTAAAGATCTATTTTTAGGATATACAGCAAGGGGAGAGGGAAGCTCTTTCCCCCAGCAACACGCTGTTATGAACCAGCACTAACGCACCATCACGGCATTTGTTCATCGAAAACACAAGGAGGAGAGGCACGCGGCAAGTGCAAGTTCTCATCCAAAGAGACACAGCGTTCAGCCACTCCATTCGCTTTTTTATTAGTGTCACAAGTAGGCTTACATTAACACTGCAATGAAGTTACTGTGAAAATCCTCCAGTCGCCACACTCCGGCGCCTGTTTGGGTACACTGAGGGAGAATTTAACATGGCTAATTAATCTAACCTGCACATCTTTGGATTGTGGGAGGAAACCGGAGCACCCGGAGGAAACCCATGCAGACACGGGGAGAACGTGCAGACTCCACATAGACAGTGACCTGAGCTGGGAATCGAACCCTGGTCCCTGGCGCTGTGAGGCAGCAGTGCTAACCAGTGTTTAAAGTTTAAAGTTTATTTATTAGTGTCACAAGTCAGCTTACATTAACACTGCAGTGAAGTTACTGCGAAAATCCCCTAGTCCCACACTCCGACGCCTGTTCAGGTACAATGAGGGACAATTTAGCACGGTCAATTCACCTAGCCCACACATCTTTGGACTGTGGGGGGAAACCAGAGCATCCGGAGGAAACCCTCGCAGACATGGGGAGAACGTGCAAACTCTGCACAGTGACCCAAGCCGGGAATCGAACCCGGGTCTCTGGTGCTGTGAGGCAGCAGTACTAAGCACTGTGCCACCGCGCCACCCACTGTGCCAATCATGGAATCTTAGAATCTTAGAAATCTTAGAAACCCTACAGTGCAGAAAGAGGCCATTCGGCCCATCGAGTCCGCACCGACCACAATCCCACCCAGGCCCTATCCCCATATCCCCACATATTTACCCGCTAATCCCTCTAACCTACGCATCCCAGGACACTCAGGGGCAATTTAGCAATGGCAATTAACCTAACCCGCACATCTTTGGACTGTGGGAGGAAACCGGAGCACCCGGAGGAAACCCACGCAGACACAGGAAGAATGTGCAAACTCCACACAGACAGTGACCCGAGCCGGGAATCAAACCCAGGTCCCTGGAGCTGTGAAGCAGCAGTGCTAACCACTGTGCTACCGTGCCGCCCTCTGCTACCGTGCCGCCCTCAATCATGCCCCATTGGTGCTGGTTTAGTCTCAGAGACAGGGGAGCCAATCAGTGCTGTTGGGAGAAGCTGAACCAAAATCTTGCTGGAATATATGTGTTGTTGGTGGTGAGGGTTTACAACAAGTCCCACTGAGAGAAAGACTATGGAAGATAAATCATTTTCATTTAGCCCCATTGTGTAGATTCAGTGAGCAGGGAACAGGTATTTACAGGTATTTCAGTGTAGCACCAAGTGCAGCCAGAATCCAAGAATATCAGAATGGCAAAGAGAGATTGGACCATGAACTGTCGAGCAGAAGATCTTGCAGAATTCCAAGTCTTTAGACAAAAGCTGGCCACTTAGCAGATCCAGTAAGGAGTCTGACAAAACCAGGTTAAAGTCCAACAGGTTTATTTGGTAGCAAAAGCCACTAGCTTTCGGAGCGCTGCTCCTTCGTCAGGTGAGTGGGAGTTCTGTTCACAAACAGGGCATATAAAGACACAAACTCAATTTACAGAATAATGAATAATGATTGGAATGCGAGTCTTTACAGCTAATCAAGTCTTAAAGGCACAGACAATGTGAGTGGAGAGAGCATTAGCACAGGTTAAAGAGATGTGTATTGTCTCCAGACAGGACAGCCAGTGAGACTTTGCAAGTCCAGGCAAGTTGTGGGAGTTACAGATAGTGTGACATGAACCCAAGATCCCGGTTGAGGCCGTCCTCATGTGTGCGGAACCTGGCTATCAGTCTCTGCTCAGCGACTCTGCGCTGTCGTGTGTTGTGAAGGCCGCCTTGGAGAACGCTTACCCGAATATCAGAGGCCGAATGCCCGTGACCGCTGAAGTGCTCCTTCACAGGAAGAGAACAGTCTTGCCTGGTGATTGTCGAGCGGTATTCATTCATCCGTTGTCGTAGCGTCTGCATGGTTTCCCCAATGTACCATGCCTCGGGACATCCTTTCCTGCAGCGTATCAGGTAGACAATGTTGGCCGAGTTGCAAGAGTAGGTACCGTGTACCTGGTGGATGGTGTTCTCACGTCAGATGATGACATCCATGTCGATGATCCGACACGTCTTGCTGTGGCAGGGTTGTGTGGAGTCGTGGTCACTGTTCTCCTGAAGGCTGAGTAGTTCGCTGCGGACATGGGTCTGTTTGAGGTTGTGCGGTTGTTTGAAGGCAAGAAGTGGGGGTGTGAGGATGGCCTTGACGAGTCCTGTCACTGGCTGTCCTGTCTGCAATTCTTTCAGTATTTTATCCAACTTTGGTACCCATGTGCATTTTCACACAGGATTCCCTCATCTCCCTCCCGGCTTCAGAGCCTTTCTCCATCACCAGGTTCAGGAGAACTTTGGAATTGTTCATCCGGTTTCCCTTCTCCACCCACTGAGTGATTATCTTCTGCAGTCATTGAAACGCGCCTGTATCACCTGCCTTATTGCAATGGGATGCCGTGTTTGGGAGCAGGACAGGGGCATGGGGTGTGGACAACAGCTCATGTGGAGGACAAGCACGAGGAATCTATCAGAGAATCCACACAGACCAGGGAGAAACAAACAAGGAAACACATGCTGAAACTGAGAGATTGCTTTGTGGAAACTTAGCAGATCAGGTAGGGGACCAATAAGGAGAAATGAACCACCCAATTATTGATTGCTCTCAGTAACAAGAGGCTAATGTGTGTCAACTTGTCAGGATGATCTGATGTACAAAAGAACTCTGATAAAATCTTCAAGCTCATCTAATAAATGTCTGAGTCAACATTAGAATTCAACTTCAGGGGAGATTTCATTGCACAAATTCAAACAAACTGTACATATTGTCGAGATCAGTCACCGTGTTGATGGTGTCAAATGAGCGGAAACATCTTCCACTATAAACACTAAGGGGGGATTTCCCCTGTCCCGCCCGCCATGGGAATTGTAGCTGGTGGTGGGTGGGGGGGGGGGGGGGGGGGGGGGGGGGGGGGGGGGAGGGGGGGGGGGGCGTGCGGACCATGCAAAGGTCCATTGACCTCAGCGGGATTCTCCGGTTTTGGGGTGAGCGTGGCTGGAAAATCCCACCCTAAGTATCCGCAACGCTATGGACAGCATACCATACATGGAAAAATCGATACCACTGCAAGTCATTGCACATCCTCAACACCACATACACAGGACAATGGCACAGCGCAGTCCAACCAACATCTGACAGGCTTACCAACTACAACAGGTCTGCCATCCCCATGCACCATCACAATACAATGCCAATATGGAAGATCCGAGTGGGCACTGTTGTTCTCCCCATGTGCAGTGACGTGCTGATGGTTACTATCCATGACATAGCAGAGGCCACTATCACTGAGCAGGAGCGCGCCAAAGGAAGAATTGACCCCATAAGTGGCACATGGGTAACCTCTGACACAGTGGGCGGGATTTTACAGCCACACTCGAGGAAGGCCGGCCCGAGGTCAACGGACATTTCCGTTGTCCGCCCCTTACCTGCTCTGATGCGGTGGCGGGCAGAATTCTAGCCCTTGAGTCAGTTCTCCAACCCAGCCACAACAGACCTCCTGCTGGGCAATATCGATCATGGGATGGAAGACAATAACCATGTAGACTTGGTCCATTTTCATAGAATCATAGAATCCCTACAATGCAGAAGGAGGCCATTTGGCCCATCAAGCCTGTACTGACAACACTCCCACCCAAGCCCCATCCTCGTAATCCCACATATTTACCCTGTTAATCCCCCTTACACTAAGGGGCAATTTAGCATGGCTAATGCACCTAACCAGCACGTCTTTCAAACTGTGGGAGGAAACTGGAGCACCCGGAGGAAACTCATGCAGATATAGGGAGAACGTGCAAACTCCACACAGACAGTGAGCCGAGGCTGGAATTGAACCCAGGTCCCTGGCGCTGTGAGGCAGCAGTGCTAACTACTGTGCTACCGTGCTGCCCCAAGGGCAAAGTCAAACTGAAGTTTTACAAGTCACCGGAAAAGACCAACATCAATAACAGTTGCAGCAAGTATTATTGCTGTTTTGCCCAATCATATCAAAGATCTTCACAAAAGTATCTGATTGTTCTGCTACTGCAGAGATGGACTGGATCTCTACAGAAGCATTATATTCAAAAGCAAGCAAGATTCTTTTTTAATCGTTCATGGGACATGGGTGTCGCTGGCTGGCCAGCATTTATTACCCATCCCCAGTTGTCCTTGAACTGAGTGGCTTGCTAGGCCATTCCAGAGCGCAGTCGACCACATTGCTGTGGCTCTGGAGTCACATGTAGGCCAGACCAGGTAAGAACAGCAGATTTCCTTCCCTAAAGGACATTAGTGAACCAGCTGGGTTTTCCTGACAATCGACAATGATTTCATGGCCATCAGTAGATTCTTAATTCCAGATTTTTTTTATTGAATTCAAATTCCACCATTTGCCGTGGTGAGATTTGAACCCAGGTCCCCAGAACGTTAGTTGAGTTTCTGGATTAATAGTCCAGCGATAATACCACTGGACCATCACCTCCCCTGTCCTCATACTTCAGGCAATGTGTCAAACCATGTTACGTCACCGATGTGTCGGACATATGGGTGCAGAATGAATAAAAGGCTTTGCCAGAGAATTGGTTGACTGGCCAGTTTTTAACAGGGACATTGATAAATTGGCACAAATGTGCCAGAGACACCAAGGACAACAGGGCCGAGAACCATTGAGTGAAGATGGAATTCCCTATGTCCCATGGTCAAAAGTAGCCACTGCATTATTCCATCTGGGCAGCCAAGATTACACCTTGGTAAGTGTCTCATTTACCAAATTCCTTTTTACTCACCAGAGTAAGGGCATGACCAGTGTTACTGTTGTTGATGGGGACACTGTGATTTGCAGCATGTTTGGTGTGCCTGAATCCATTGTCCCTAATATACAGAACAATCCTTCCAGGACATATGCAAAAAAAGGGAGTGTAAAACACACGATACCTTCCCCGCACTTACCCTCAGTCTCAGTGGAACGGACAATCACAATGGTCAAGGCAACACTTAAAAAGTATAAGGCAACCAAGCAAGATTTCAGAGTCGCTCTGCTCAATCTGCGTGTCACACCACAGGGAGACTGTCTCCCCACAAATGCCAATTTGATGTCTAGGAGGCAAGTCGGTGCCACTCTCCTGTCCCATCTGCTCTCAATCCAGATAAAAGCTCCTGATATTCTATTAGAACAGAGAGAGATGATGCCCCAGCAGCAAAACCAGAGAACAAAACCATGAACACAGTTTAACGTTGGTCAAAGTGTACGCATGCCGATTGCTACACAAGGCAAGGCACTGCGAAAGTGTGTGCAGTCTCGGTCACACAGGGGGTTGAGATGCCACACAGACAGATCCTCAGAAGGAACCGGCGGCACATTCTCATTGAGCATTCTGAATCCTAGGCGGATTGGACTGACGATGACTCAGACACGGAGAGCGTTATTTCAGTTGTAGAGGATTACACGAGTGGTAACGCTGTCAGACAAACTGATTGCACAGTGAAGAACCTTGAAACACTAGCAGAGAATGCGCAACCACAGAACGTCACACAGCACCCTGAGAACTACACCAGAACAAGGTATGGTCACATCATACATCCACCGATACATTATCTTCATGTATGAAGACTCCATATTGTGGCTCGATCTTGTCATGTCTTATTTGCACTGTTATGTCTGCTTGCACACAGTTTTTCTTTGTCAGAAGGGAAAAGGGGGATTTGTATAGACGCTAATATCGACAATGACATGTGCCTTTAAGTAGCTGCAGAGTGACGTCACTATGACATCACCATGTGTCAGGCAGGAGGTTAAAGGGTACAGCCTCCATGTTGGATATTCACTATTTCCCATGATCCTTACTGCAGATGTTCACTCTGTATCAATAATACACTATGTACACCTTGTAAGTCAAGCACATAGTCAAGTAATTAATCTGTTAGAACCTAGGCTAGATCAGGGCCTGTGCAGAGTTGCTGTTAGCAATAAACTGCATGTCATTCTGTTGAACCAGGACCCTCATCATTCTCAATATCTTGCTTAGCATAGGTAACGTAAAGTCAGATTCCCTGAGGACTACATCAAGACCCTGTATATATATAATGGCAGCAGACCACAAGAGACTACAACACGGCAGCAGCAGACTGCAAGAGGACACAACATGGTGGCAGCAGACCACAAGAAACTACAACATGGTGGCAGCAGACCACAAGAAACTACAACATGGTGGCAGCGGACTGCAAGAGATTACTTTTATTTCAAAAGAATGAAAATCTGGCAAATTCGCCAAGGAACACATAGATGATGAGGAGGAAATTGTTTCTCCTTGTTTATTTTCAGTGTGCCCTTCATTGCCAGAGTGGTAATAGGGGAAACCGTGACGCTGAATCTCTAAATTCATGTTCTGGATGCTATAGTTCCGCTGACTCCAGCTGGAGAGCTTTGTGTGGGCATTGTGTAAGTATTGTGTCATCTATATCAATGATCTGGAGGATAATGTGGTCAATTGGATCAGCAAGTTTGCTGATGATACAAAGATTGGAGGTGTAGTGGACAGTGAGGAAGGTTTTCAAAGCTTGCAGAGGGATTTGGACCAACTAGAAAAATGGGCTGAAAAATGGCAAATGGAATTTAACGCAGACAAGTGTGAGATATTGCACTTTGGAAGGACAAATCAAAGTAGAACGTACAGGGTAAATGGTAGGACTCCGAAGAGTGCAGTTGAACAGAGGGATCTGGGAATACAGGTACAGAATTCCCTAAAAGTGACGTCACAGGTGGATAGGGTCGTAAAGAGTGCCTTTGGTACATTGGCCTTTATAAATCGGAGTATCGAGTATAAAAGTTGGAGTGTTATGGTAAGGTTATATAAGGCATTGGTGAGGCCGAATTTGGAGTATTGTGTACAGTTTTGGTCACCTAGTTACAGGAAGGATGTAAATAAGATTGAAAGAGTGCAGAGAAAGTTCACAAGGATGTTGCCAGGACTTGAGAAGCTGAGTTACAGAGAGAGATTGAATAGGTTGGGACTCTATTCCCTGGACCGTAGAAGATTGAGGGGAGATTTGATAGAGGTGTATAAGATTTTGATGGGTATAGATAGAGTGAATGCAAGCAGGCTTTTTCCGCTGAGGCTAGGGGAGAAAAAAACCAGAGGGCATGGGTTAAGGGTGAAAGGAGAAAAGTTTAAAGGGAATATTAGGGGGGGGCTTCTTCACGCAGAGAGTGGTGGGAGTGTGGAATGAGCTGCCGGATAAAGTGGTAAATGCGGGGTCACTTTTAACATTTAAGAAAAACTTGGACGGGTTCATGGATGAGAGGGGTGTGGAGGGATATGGTCCAAGTGCAGGTCAGTGGGACTAGGCATAAAATGGTTCGGCACAGACAAGAAGGGCCAAAAGGCCTGTTTCTGAGCTGTAATTTTCTATGGTTCTATAAGATGCAGTGTGGTCCCTTTTGCAGTAAATAGCTGGACTGCACCCAATGTCCGTGTCAACCCATGGAGAATGGTTGCTGCTTCTACAGCAACATGGGGCCCGACTGGCTCTCGGAGAACTATAACTGGGAAAGGGAAAGCAGTTTTTGTTAAATAACTTTACCAATGTCCCAGACTGGGGATTCACTTCAAACGTGTAACCTAGGTATCTCCTCGTGTGACCCAGTGTGGAATGTTGCCTGAACTGCACTCGTGTGTTTTACAACTGTAAAGGTGCTAGCTAACTGCAGGTCGTTGTTGTTGTAATCGGCACTGGGCACGGTCAGTGCAGACAGCGGACTGAAGGTTGTCAGATGAAACCTTCACCCTGAGATAAGCAAGCAGTATCTACAGTAAAAGTGAAAGCTGCTGCAGCTTTCAAAGGTCCCTGTCCCTAATCTGATTATTAACCCAGTCCTGTTTTGACAAACAAATTTCTGACCTCACACTTTCCATGAGAACAACGAGCTGTCAATGTAAGGGCAAGAATGGAGGTTCTGACCCAGGCTGCGGCCCTGCTTTGCCAGTCAAATTCTGAAGCTGCGGTCGGCACTAAAAACCGAGCAGATCCACTCAGGAGTGAGAGGACAAATGGCAGGCTGTTGTCAAGCAAGACTTGGTACCTCACTGTGCCTCTGTTATCCTTGCCCAGAGTGGTGAATGATCCGAGATGACCCTGATTGTTAGATACCCACGGTTCAGAGTACTGGCTGCGTGACGGTTCATTTAACTCAGATCCAGTGTTTTATTGGCAGTTCATAGAATCCCTACAGTGCAGAAGAGGCCATTCGGCCCATCGAGTCTGCACCAAGTCCCTGACAGTGTGTTTTACCCAGGCCCTCTACCCCGCCCTATCCCCGTAAACCCATCCATTTCCCATGGCTAATCCATCTAACCTACACATCTTGGGTCACTGAGGGGCAATTTAGCATGGCTAATCTGGACATCTTTGGACTGTGGGGGGAAACCGGAGCACCCGGAGGAAACCTACGCAGACACAGGGAGAACGTGCAGACTTCCCCAGGCAGTGACCTAAGGATCGAATTGAATCTGTGCCCCTGGCACTGTGAGGCAACAGTGCTAACCACTGTGCCACCATGCCCCACCCTGCTTTCTATATTCCCACTGAACGCTTAAACCTGTTTTTCTTCAAGAGATCTTGTAGATTGGATTCTTTTTTGCAGACATGCAGCACTAACCTGCGCTTACTTAGTTCTTTCACGACCCTGGGATGTCCCAAAGCACATATTAAGAAGGTTAGAAATGTATTTATTAGTGTCACAAGTAGGCTTACATTAACACTGCAATGAAGTTACTGTGAAAATCCCCGAGTCATTACACTCCGGTGCCTGTTCGGATACATTGAGGGAGAATTTAGCATGGCCAATGCACCTAACCAGCACATCTTTCAGACTTAGATTAATACTGCAATGAAGTTACTGTGAAAATCCCCTAGTCGCCACACTCTGGCGCCTGTTCGGGTACACTAAGGGAGAATTTAGTACAGCCAATGCACCTAACCAGTAGTAACCATATAGCAGCCATGGGAGTACTTTGGAAGTGCGGTCACTGTTTTAATGTAGAAAACATGGCAGCCGCACCCAGAGAGGCCTCGTGAACAACAATGAGATAGATAATGGCCTCATTCTATTTTACTGGTGCGGGTTCATTTTCGATTAAGCAGGTTGCTCTCAGTCTGTGTGAATCATAGTCACAGAACCACCTGTCCTTCAACCCAAAGCACTCTGGGAACAGATAGCTTTAGCCAAGGGGTATTTGTACTCTGGGGTTTAGGGTAATCCCATCTTTGGCACTCCTCGTGTATTTTGGCACATCTGGTGTACCCCCTGTGGGGTGGCGTGGTGGCACTGTGGTTAGCACTGCTGCCTCACAGCACCGAGGACCCGGATTTCATTCTGCCCCAGGGTGACAGTGTGGAGTTTGCACATTCTCCCTGTGTGTAATCATAGAAACCCTACAGTACAGAAAGAGGCCATTCGGCCCATCGAGTCTGCACCGACCACAATCCCACCCAGGCCCTACCCCCATATCCCTACATATTTTACCCACTAATCCCTCTAGTCTACGCATCCCAGGACTCTAAGGGACAATTTTTAACCTGGCCAATCAGCCTAACCCGCACATCTTTGGACTGTGGGAGGAAACCGGAGCACCCGGAGGAAACCCACGCAGACACGAGGAGAATGTGCAAACTCCACACAGACAAGTGACCCGAGCCGGGAATCGAACCCAGGTCCCTGGAGCTGTGAAGCAGCAGTGCTAACCACTGTGCTACCGTGCCGCCCTGTGTATGCGGGTTTCCTCCGGGTGCTCCAGTTTCCTCCCACAGGCCATATGTGAAGGTTAGTTTAATTGGCCGTGCTAAATTGCCTCTTGTATCCCAGGGGGGATTATGGGTTACGGGGATAGGATGCGGGGCGGACCTGGGTAAGATGCTCTTTTCAGAGAGTCAGTCCAGGCTCGATGGGCTGAATGGCCTCGTTGTGTTTTATTTTTTGATTTACATGTGGATGTAAAGGGCTGAAGTCTTTGAAAACACCCCAAACACTGCGTAAGATACTACAGGCAGGTACAGCACAGCGAAAAGGATCAAAGCAATTGGAACCTGTTACAAAGGGACTGGAAACTACAGAACACACGCAGCCCAGTGATGCTGAAGAACCAGAAAAACAAAAAAAAACAAAAACAGAAAATGCCGGAAAATCTGAAAACACCCGTGGAGAGAGAACAGGGCCAGCGGCTGGAATTTTACCACCGGGCTCGCCCTGGAATTGGGGCAGGCGAGGCTCACAGAACGGAATGGCCTCGGGTCGGATTTTATGAGCCTCGTCCGAGCGACGCCATAAAATACCGGCCAACGTTTCGAATCAGGATGAGCCTTCGCCAGAAACAAGCAGCTGTGACGAGAGAGAGAGAGAGAAAGAAAGGTTAATATTTCTTCACAGATGCCATCAGACTATCTGCGTATTTACAGCATTTTCCGTTTTGATTTCAGCACCCCCGGTATTTTGTGTGTGTGTCGCCAGAGTGAGGAGGCAGCCAGTTTCCAACTGAAGGGCAACTTTCAGTAGGATCTGTAAACAACCACAGCATGCTAAGCATTTCCACAGGTGCCCGCTCATTGCCCAGAGCCTATCATCAAGACTTCAATTACAGCAGCATTTCTAAGTGCCTCAATCTGACTCACAGCAAAAGATTTTTCAAGGTACAGTGAATGCAATGCTCCCAAATTTTCTTTGCCCTAATTGCGTGAGGTTCTGTAAGTTCTTTTGCTTCACTGTAGTGTGTGGTGTGTGTCATCACTTCCTAATCATCTTCCCTCATCAAGGACTGAGAGTTAACATTGTATAAGTGAGGAGCTAGGGCTGTTCTCTCTGGAGCGGAGGAGGCTGAGGGGAGACTTAATAGAGGTTTATAAAATGATGAAGGGGATAGATAGAGTGAATGTTCAAAGACTATTTCCTCGGGTGGATGGAGCTATTAGAAGGGGGCATAACTACAGGGTTCGTGGTGGGAGATATAGGAAGGATATCAGAGGTAGGTTCTTTACGCAGAGAGTGGTTGGGGTGTGGAATGGACTGCCTGCAGTGATAGTGGAGTCAGACACTTGAGGAACATTTAAGCAGTTATTGGATAGGCACATGGAGCACACCAGGATGATAGGGAGTGGGATAGCTTGATCTTGGTTTCAGATAAAGCTCGGCACAACATGGTGGGCCGAAGGGCCTGTTCTGTGCTGTACTGTTCTATGTTCTATAAACAGGGGAAGCGATGCTCTAGTGGTATTATCGCTAGACTATCAATCCAGAAACTCAGCTAACGTTCTGGGGACCTGGGTTCGAATCCCGCCACGGCAGATGGGGGAATTTTAACTCAATAAAAAAAAATAGCTGCAAATTAAGAATTTATTGATGACCATGAAGCTCATTGTCGACTGTCAGGAAAAACCCATCTGGTTCACTAATGTCCTTTAGGGATGGAAATCTGCTGTCCTTACCTGGTCTGGCCTACATGTGACTCCAGAGCCACAGCAATGTGGTTGATTCTCAACTGCCCTCTGAACAAGGGCAACCAGGGATGGGCAATAAATGCTGGCCCAGCCAGTGACGCCCATGTCCCATGAATAAATAAAACAAAATTGTAATATATTAATATTCCATATGGTAATGTCACTTCTCCAGGCATCATGTGTGACCACCTAAAAGAGGCACTGTGCTTCTTACCTCATTAAGTGAGTGTTGAATGCTTGTTTTGAGCCCTCATTAGTTCAGATTGAGCGAAGCAAGAGCCAGATTTTAATCAGTACAGCATTTGTATTTGTTACGAGTTAGCAATGATGCTCATGTGTCTATTGTTCACATATCAGTCCTGGCAACGAGCATTTAGTGCCCAGTCCAGCTGACATCTTGCACACTGACACTTGACAATTGCTGACTCGAAGCAATGTGACAGAAACATGAAGAGCAATGTCTGATGAGGAGTTGGTTTTCCAGACTTTACATCTAAATGAGTCCAGTAAAGGTCATCACTGGCCTCATCACAGGACAGGAATGTCCATCTGCCCTGGGGAGATTGTCCTCTGACCCCAGCCATAAGTCAGGCCCTGCATTCATTTGGATGTAGGAAGCAGGCTGCGACTGGCCCTTAGCTGGGGGTTTTCACCAATCTGGGGAGTAGGTGGGGGACAGAGACTTGTTGCCATAGGATTTGAGGACAAGCACAGTGAAGGAATGAAGAATTTGCCGAAATCTCTGGAGAAAAGACCAATTGAACCTTGAACCTTAAAGTCTTTACTACTGACACAGTGTGCATGTGGCCTCATTCTGATAACCATTGCACAGACTCCTCTTCAATTGAAACTCTGAAACCTCTTTGGCTGATGTTAAAACACTGCCTCCAAAAGCTGTCAGGCCGATCCTGTATCAGTGTGCAGTTCTTTTCTCTTCATTCATAGGTTTTAATTGGGCCAGTGTAATAAACATTGCAGATCCAATTGGACAGCTAATTGAAGTTGCTTTGGAAACCAGCCATTTGTTTTTTTTATTCATTCATGGGAAATGGGCGTCGCTGGTTGGCCAGCATTTATTGCCCATCCCTAGTTGCTCGAGGGCAGTTGAGAGTCACATTGCTGTGGCTCTGGAATCAAATGTAGGCCAGACCAGGTAAGGACAGCAGATTTCCTTCCCTAAAGGACATTAGTGAACCAGATGGTTTTTTCCGACAATGGTTTCATGGTCATCAGTAGATTCTTAATTCCAGATATTTTTTATTGAATCTAAATTCCACTATCTGCCGTGGCGGGATTCGAACCTGAATCCCCAGAAGATTAGCTGAGTTTCTGGATTAATAGTCTAGCGATAATACCACTAGGCCACCACCGCCCAATGATCTCATTGAGTGGCGGAATAATTTCAAGGGGCTGAGTGACGTATCCTCGTCTGAGGTTCCACATCCATCTGAACCCCCCTTTGAGATGTTCCTTAAAAACCTACATTTTGGGTGGAATTTGTATCCAACCATTAGTGCACAAGGAGGTGTGGTTTGTGTTACCGAGACTGTTTTCTGGAAAATGGAAGGATACAGGGATGAGTGGAACATATCCCTGAGCTTTTACTTGTGTTCAGATCTTCTGGGAAAATGGCGGGACGAGGCTAATAAACTTGTGATGAGTTCAATATACAATTGCTTCCAGTTGGTTGTCCAGCACCTAAACCCAGCTGATCCCATGAAAAGTGAAAATGCAGCAAGATCATAAGTTAGATCTCCTTTTCTTCCTTTACAACAATGACACCACCATTTTTGCATTCATTCCCTGATACTTCATTGGTTGTAAAGTTCTCTGGGACATCCTGAGGTACAGAATTGTATCTTAAAAATGCAAATCTTTTTCTTGCCTGCCTTTTGGTTACCAGCTTTCACCAGTCACTACTGTCCCTGTCAGGCTAAAGGACGCAAGATAATCACAGGCATTTAATCCTGACCTCATTACCGTCTTGGTTCAATCATCAACTGAAGAGCTGATCTCCAGAGGTGAAGTGAGAGTGACTGGCTTTGACAACAAGGCAGCATTTGACCAAGTGTGACAAGGAGCCCTGGCAAAACTGGAGTCAATGGGAATCAGGAGGAAAACTCTCCACTGGCAGGAGTCAAACCCGGCACAAAGGAAGGTTGTGGTTGTTGGAGGCCAACCATCTCAGCTCCAGGACATCTCTGCAGGAGTTCCTCAGGGTAGTGTCCGAGGCCCAACCATCTTGAGCTGCTTCATCATAAGGCTAAAAGTAGGCATGTTTGCTGATGATTTCACAATGTTCAGCACCAGTTGCGACTCCTCAGATACTGGAGCAATCCATCTCCACGTGCAGCAAGACAATATCCAGGCTTAGGCCAACAAGTGGCAAGCAACATTTGCACTGCAATAGGGCCAGGCAATGAACATCTCCAACAAGAGAGGACCTAACCATTGCTCCTTGAATTTCCCACGATCAACATCTTGGGGATTACCATTGGCCAAAAATTGAACTGGACTAGCCACATCAAGGCTAAGTCAAAGGCTCGGAATCCTGTGGAGAGTAACTCACCTGCTGTCTCCCCAGAGCGTGTCCACCACCTACAAGGCACAAGTCAGGACTGCGATGGAAAACTCCCCACTCGCCTGCAACTCCAGCAACACTCAAGAAGCTCGACACCATCCAGGGCAGAGCAGTGTGTTGGGCTGCTACCCTATCCACAAATATCCACTACCTCCACCATCAATGTACTGCAGCAAGAGTGCGCATACCATCCACAAGATGCACTGCAGGAACTAACCAAGGTTCCTTAGGCAGCACCTTCCAAATGCATGACTGCTACCATCTAGAAGGATAAGAGCAGCAGATATCTGGGAACATCACACCCTGGAGGTTCCCCTCCAAGCCACTCACTATCCTGACTTGGAAGTGTATCGCCGTTCCTTCACTGTTGCTGGGTCAAAATCCTGAACAAAATCCTGACAGCACCGTGGGTGTACCTACACCACATAGACTTCAAGGGTTCATGAAGGCAGCTCACCACCACCTCCTCAAGGACAATTAGAAAGGGGCAATGTGACACTGACATCACATCAGAAGAATAACCAGCCTGTTTGATACTAGGCTGAATACGAACACATCAGATAATGAAAATGCTTGGGGTTTGTTTTAAGATGTGTCAAAAAAGCAGGAGAGAATAATGGAGAGGTTGAGGGACCAAGCTTCAGGTGTTACGACCTGGGCAGGGAAGGATGCACAGGAGGCTTAACAACATAAGAACATAAGAAATAGGAGCAGGAGTAGGCCATCTAGCCCCTTGAGCCTGCCCCGCCATTCAATAAGATCATGGCTGATCTGACGTGGATCAGTACCACTTACCCGCCTGATCCCCATAACCCTTAATTCCCTTACCGATCAGGAATCCATCCATCCGCGCTTTAAACATATTCAGCGAGGTAGCCTCCACCACCTCAGTGGGCAGAGAATTCCAGAGATTCACCACCCTCTGGGAGAAGAAGTTCCTCCTCAACTCTGTCCTAAACCGACCCCCCTTTATTTTGAGGCTGTGTCCTCTAGTTTTAACTTCCTTACTAAGTGGAAAGAATCTCTCCGCCTCCACCCTATCCAGCCCCCGCATTATCTTATAAGTCTCCATAAGATCCCCCCTCATCCTTCTAAACTCCAACGAGTACAAACCCAATCTCCTCAGCCTCTCCTCATAATCCAAACCCCTCATCTCCGGTATCAACCTGGTGAACCTTCTCTGCACTCCCTCCAATGCCAATATATCCTTCCTCATATAAGGGGACCAATACTGCACACAGTATTCCAGCTGCGGCCTCACCAATGCCCTGTACAGGTGCATCAAGACATCCCTGCTTTTATATTCTATCCCCCTCGCAATATAGGCCAACATCCCATTTGCCTTCTTGATCACCTGTTGTACCTGCAGACTGGGCTTTTGCGTCTCATGCACAAGGACCCCCAGGTCCCTTTGCACGGTAGCATGTTTTAATTTGTTTCCATTGAGATAGTAATCCCATTTGTTATTATTTCCTCCAAAGTGTATAACCTCGCATTTCTCAACGTTATACTCCATTTGCCATATCCTCGCCCACTCACTCAGCCTGTCCAAATCTCTCTGCAGATCTTCTCCGTCCTCCACACGATTCACTTTTCCACTTATCTTTGTGTCGTCTGCAAACTTCGTTACCCTACACTCCGTCCCCTCCTCCAGATCATCTATATAAATGGTAAACAGTTGCGGCCCGAGTACCGATCCCTGCGGCACGCCACTAGTTACCTTCCTCCAACCGGAAAAACACCCATTTATTCCGACTCTTTGCTTCCTGTCGGATAGCCAGTCCCCAATCCACTTTAACACACTACCCCCAACTCCGTGTGCCCTAATCTTCTTCAGCAGCCTTTTATGGGGCACCTTATCAAACGCCTTTTGGAAATCCAAAAACACCGCATCCACCGGTTCTCCTCCATCAACCGCCCTCGTCACATCTTCATAAAAATCCAACATGTTCGTCAAGCACGACTTTCCCCTCATGAATCCATGCTGCGTCTGATTGATCGAACCATTTCTATCCAGATGCCCTGCTATCTCCTCTTTAATAATGGATTCCAGCATTTTCCCTACTACAGACGTTAAACTGACCGGCCTATAGTTACCCGCCTTTTGTCTCCTTCCTTTTTTAAACAGCGGCGTAACATTAGCCGTTTTCCAATCAACCGGCACTACCCCAGAATGCAACGAGTTTTGATAAATAATCACTAACGCATCCACTATTACCTCTGACATTTCTTTCAATACCCTGGGATGCATTCCATCCGGACCCGGGGACTTGTCCACCTTCAGTCCCATTAGTCTACCCAGCACTGCCTCTCTGGTAACATTAATCGTATTAAGTATTTCTCCTGCTGCCAACCCTCTATCGTTAATATTTGGCAAACTATTTGTGTCCTCCACCGTGAAGACCGACACAAAAAACTTATTTAAAGACTCAGCCATATCCTCATTTCCCACTATTAACTCCCCCCTCTCGTCCTCCAAGGGTCCAACATTCACTCTAGCCACTCTATTCCTTTTTATATATTTATAAAAACTTTTACTATCATTTTTTATATTAATTGCTAGCCTAGCTTCATAGTCTATCCTTCCTTTCTTTATCGCTTTCTTAGTCTCTCTTTGTTGTTTCTTAAATTTTTCCCAATCACTTGTTTCTCCACTATTTTTGGCCACTCTGTACGCAGCTGTTTTTATTTTAATACTCTCCTTTATTTCCTTCGTTATCCACGGCTGGTTCTCCCTTTTCTTACAATCCTTGTTTTTTGCTGGAATATATTTTTGCTGAGAACTGAAAAGGATCTCCTTAAAAATCCTCCACTGTTCCTCAGCTATCCTACCTGCCAGCCTGCTCTCCCAGTCTACCTTAGCCAATTCATCCCTCATCCTATCATATTTCCCTCTGTTCAAACAGAGGACACTGGTTTGAGACCAAACTTTCTCCTCTTCCATCTGAATCAGAAATTCGACCATATTGTGGTCACTAGACCCAAGAGGGTCCTTCACAATAAGATCCTTAATTCTACCTACCTCGTTACACAATACCAGATCCAAAATAGCTCGTTCCCTCGTCGGTTCCGTAACATGCTGTTCAAGGAAACTATCCCGACAGCATTCTAAGAACTCTTCCTCCATTCCACCCTTACCGACTTGAGTCTGCCAGTCAATGTGCATGTTGAAGTCCCCCATGATTATTGCCGTTCCGTTTTTACACGCATCCCTTATCTGCTTGTTTACAGCCCTCCCTACCTCAACATTATTATTTGGGGGCCTATATACCACACCTACTAGTGTCTTTCTCCCTCTACTATTCCTCATCTCTACCCATAATGATTCCACGTTTTGTTCCTCAGAGCCTATGTCATCCCTCAGTACTACCCTGATATTATCTCTTATTAATAGCGCGACCCCACCACCTTTTCCTTCCTGTCTATTCTTCCTAAACGCCTGATACCCCTGGATATTCATCTCCCAGTCCTGGTCACCTTTCAGCCACGTTTCTGTAATGGCCACTAGATCGTACCCACTTGTGCTGATTTGCACCATCAACTCATTCACCTTGTTCCGAATGCTTCGTGCATTCAGGCAAAGTGTCCTTATTCCAGCTTTTATCTGGACCCGCTTTGATGAGTCGCGAACACCGTCTCCCTCTACTCCCTTATCTAAATTACCGCCTTCATTCACTTGCACCCTCTCCTCTACCATTAATTTTGTAATTCCCCTTACCCCTGCATCCTCCCCCCCATCAGTTAGTTCCTTGATCCTAGTCAACTCTTCTAGCTCCCCTCCCCCCAACCTATCTAGTTTAAATTCTCCCCAGTAGCCTTAGCCAACCTACCGGCCAGGATATTGGTCCCCGTGTGATTCAAGTTCCACCCGTTTTTTGTATACAGATCACCCCTGCCCCTAAAGAGGTCCCAATGGTCCAGGAACCTGAATCCCTGCCCCCTGCACCAGTCCCTCAGCCACACATTCATCCTCCACCTCACTCCATTCCTGCCCTCACCTTCCCGTGGCACAGGAGGCTTGTGTTGGAGAAAAGTAGAGTTCCTGGAAGTAGCTAGGTCAGTTCTCCAGTAGCTCTGGATCGGATAGGGACGTTCTGCCCCATCCTAAATCCATTTCAGAGAGTGGAAAATCATGCAAATATTCAACAACCAGCTCAAGTACGCTGTGAGCGCCATTCATTAATGTTTCTTTGCATGTTTCTAGCCCTCCCATTGGGCTACATTTATGAACACGCATGCTGAGAGTGGCCCCTGGGGGAAGGTCAGTCAGGCACATTGTGCAGATCGGGTGGCACAGTGGTTAGCACTGCTGCCTCACAGTGCCAGGGACCCAGGTTCGATTCCCGGCTTGGGTCACTGTGTGGAGTTTGCACGTTCTCCCCGCGTCTGCGTGGGTTTCCTCCGGGTGCTCCAGTTTCCTCCCACAGTCTGAAAGACGTACTGGTTAGGTGCATTGGCCATGCTAAATTCTCCCTCACTGTCCCTGAACAGGCACCGGAGTGTGGCGACTAGGGGATTTTCACAGTAACTTCATTGCAGTGTTAATGTAAGCCGACTTGTGACACTAATAAATAAACATTAAACTTTAGGGCAGCAAATAATTCCTTTCTCTTCTGGCCGTGTGAAGCTGGTAGATTGGGTTGATGGTAAATCCGTTTCCACACCCACTCTAACCTGTGGACAGGCAAGCTCCGCACTGTATAGAAAATTGACCCCATTGTCACCTCAGTGGTTGACCGTACAGAGCTGGAGAGGTTCACCCACCAGCAGCAAGTATTAGAAACTCGCAGGTAGGCTGCCGACTTTTCAATACCTTGTGTTTCCCAATCTGAAGCATGCATCAAAAATTAACCACCCCCTCTCCTCATTAGACTTTGATTAAACTAAATATGGATTAATCAACTCCATCAATCTAATCTTTCACACTGCAGCAATGTGGCAAGATTGCATTGGCATGTTGCATAAGGTGCAGCAAGCAGAGAGTTCTTCATCGACCTACTCCAGTCTACACCTGACACCGGCGAGGCCCACACTGGAGTTATGGGCTGCACGTCAGCAGAGTAGATATTGAACTTCGAGAGCACTGCTTCATCTTTTCTTTTCTTGAATTAGAAACATCTCCCAATGCAAACAAGATTCAAAAATTCAAAGGCCCTAAGGTACATTCTCAGGGAAGTATTAGGGGTGGAATTTTACGAGATTTTTTCTTAGTGTCCAGCTGGAGTGAAAATGGGAGAGTTGCTTGTTTTTTGTGTGGGTTTTTGCGCCCAAGCATATGCACTCTGTCTCTGAAAAGATGGGCTAGTCACTGTCTAGCCAGAGAGGCTGTGGGCGGGGCTTAACTCGCCAGCCAGTGTGCAGAGGGACCTATTGCGCATGTGCAGATCTCTAATGCTGCGCATGTGCATTAGCAGTAGCAGGGGTCTGTCAGACAGAGAGAGAGCTGTCAGGCCCCTGCTACTGCAGGCAGCCTCGACTAGCTCCCCAACCACCCCCTCACGCAGTCACGGTGGCCTGCGACCTGAGATGCAAGCCCCGCTGCTCAGGCCAATCACGGCCCTCATTCCCTCCCCCACCGATCGCAGAGTGGCAGCGGGCCCCCCAGCCCCCACCGATCGCAGGCAGAGTGGCAGCGAATCTCCCCTACCTCCATTGGCCCCGCCCCTGGGCAGTGCCAAGGTGCCAGGGTGGCACTGCCAGTTTGGCACTGCCCAAGGGGCACCCCTGCCTTGCACTCAGCCTCCCCGGGGGGCCTTAATGGCCTCCGGTTCCACCGTTCATGGGGAGCCAGTGTTTTCCTCGCTGGAGAGAATCTCTCTCGGCGAGGCCATAAGGGCAAGTGAGCCCGGGCAATAGAGCGCCAGAATCATAGAAACCCTACAGTGCAGAAAGAGGCCGTTCAGCCCATCGAGTCGGCACCGACCACAACCCCACCCAGGCCCCACCCCCACACATCTATCCGCCAATCCCTCTAACCTACGCATCTCAGGACACTAAGGAGCAATTTAGCATGGCCAATCAACCTAACCCGCACATCTTTGGACTGTGGGAGGAAACCGGAGCACCCGGAGGAAACCCACGCAGACACGAGGAGAATGTGCAAACTCCACACAGACAGTGACCCAAGCCGGGAATCGAACCCAGGTCCCTGGAGCTGTGAAGCAGCAGTGCTAACCACTGTGCTACCGTGCCGCCAGGCTCACTAAGCAGATGCTAAACAGCCATTTCCGGCGAGAAGTTGTCTGCACCGGAATTCCGGGTGTCGTAAAATCGTGACAGGCGCAAAAACGGATGCCATTCTCGCCAGCCACTTTACGCCCGGTTTTATGACATTTTCCTGTCGCAAAACGGGCGCGAAGAGGTCGTAAAATTCTGCCTGACGGGTCAAATGGCTTCATTCTGTGCTGTACAATTCTATGATGCTAAAATTCAAGATGCAACAAAAATCGACTTTTTGCGAGGAAATTTTCCTGTCCCGCCCACCGCGGGAATCAGGCAGGATGCTGACCACACAAAGGTCCTTGGACCTCGGGCAGGATTTTCCAGTCTTGGGGGAAGCGTGGCTGGAAAATCCCACCCTTTGTGTAGGCAGTAGACAGAAAGGATCATTCCATCATTGCTGCTTTATTTTGTGCTTCCTGGAGTGACACTAAATGATTTGCCCCAGGGATAATTCCTGTCAGCCCAGTCTATTACATGGGGATGGAGCACAGATCTCCAGCCACTGCATGGCTAAATCACACTGGAAAAGTAGCATAGCGTCAGAGACAAATCCTCCGCCTTTTCTCTGCTCATTCTTCTTGCGATCTTTGTTCCATGACATCAAGAAACTAGGAATGTCAATGAACCTTCTGGAAGGTGCCATGAATTGTACAGTGTCAGTGAGCAAGATAAGCAAATAAGTGGGTGATTGAACGAAGAGATAATAATTAACTTCCTGCCTGGTGAATTATTGGCCAACTGAGTGAGTTTTCGGTATCACTGATCGTAACATCACGTCTGCTATACCAACAGCATTGTAATTACCAAGCGCTGGCACATTTAGGATCACAGGAATAATAATCGGTATTCTAACCTACTCGAATGTGACTTTTCTTTCTCTCTCTCTGGGATAGTCCTGTTGGTCAGCACATTTGGTGTGGGAACCATTTACCAAACTGTTAAGTGTAGAGTGTGTCGAGAGCAACACCTGGATCTGGCGATGTATACACACAAGCTAGGATCTGGGTAATGAGGTTCTGTGGCCCCGTGACAGAGTGGGTCTGGAAAATGTGGCGAGCCATTCCAAACTCCATTGGCGGGACGGAAAATCCCACTGGTGGAAAATTCCACCCGGGTCGGTTTTGTGTCTTTTGATTTTTCAGAATAAAAGCATATCGCAAATGTCCCCACATCTGTCTGCCATTTAGTAAATCAAGCCAGTACGTATTAGTCCAACAAAACAAGGCTCATCTTAGACGCAGCTTCTAGAGATGTAATAGAAATCATAGAAACCCTACAGTGCAGAAGGAGGCCATTCGGCCCATCGAGTCTGCACCAACCGCAATCCCATCCAGGCCCTACGCCCACATATTTACCCGCTAATCCCTCTAACCTATACATCCCAGGACTCTAAGGGGCAATTTTTAACCTGGCCAATCAACCTAACCCGCACATCTTTGGACTGTGGGAGGAAACCAGAGCACCCGGAGGAAACCCACGCAGACACGAGGAGAATGTGCAAACTCCACACAGACAGTGACCCGAGCCGGGAATCGAACCCAGGTCCCTGGAGCTGTGAGGCAGCAGTGCTACTGTGCCGCCCGCATGATGATGAGCGTGACCTTTGTTCAGTTTAACTGTCCGTGGGAGTGGTTAGGGGAGAGTGTTAAAGTAGATCTATTTGGGTCAACGTTGTATGGAATAACAAACCAAGTTCATTAATATTGGTAAACTTTATGACATTTTAAAGCTGATGTGTCTTTAAGATAAATTCCAGGTAATAAAGTCTTTGATGTCTCTATTAATGAGACACTTGGTCTCAATAAATACTCTGCGCCTTCTTCCTCCTCAAGATCTAAATCTTGCTGCTATACGATGTTGTGCAGAGCACAGCAAACCACGATTATTCTGGATATGATTTGATTTGATTTGACTTATTATTGTCACATGTATTAACATACAGTGAAAAGTATTATTTCTTGCGCGCTATACAGACAAAGCATACCGTTCATAGAGAAGGAAAGGAGAGAGTGCAGAATGTAGTGTTACAGTCATAGCTAAGGTGTAGAGAAAGATCAGCTTAATGTGAGGTAAGTCCATTCAAAAGTCTTGACAGCAGCAGGGAAGAAGCCGTTCTTGAGTCGGTCGGTACGTGACCTCAGCCTTTTGTATCTTTTTCCCGATGGAAGAAGGCGGAAGAGAGAATGCCCGGCGTTTTTTGGGGTCGGCTGTATTTCTGACAGCTTTTCATCAGTTGATTGGATATCTCTTGGCTCCCCGCAACCGCCCTTTAAGTCTGCTTCCAGGTCCAGTGCAGTACATGCTCTGCACTGTGGCAGCACCGTGGGAAGCTGCGGACACTTGCAAAAACCTGCATGTGTGGTTTCACACCAGCTGCATTTTGGAATGGAAACTCTTGTTGTTGGTGAATATTCCTGGTTAATCTTTGGCATCCGGATTGTCAGGCCCCTGCAGTTGTTGACGCCTTGCACTGAGGGAAGATGCCAGTGAAGCAATGCCAAGCATCCGGTCATTCTGACTGGTATCACTGTGGGATGGATGAACATAATTGAAGGCTCTGGCAAGAATGCACGGGTTGCCTGCCATGAATATTTGTTGGACACCAGCTGCGAGATCCTGAATATGTACTCGGACAAGGCCTGGAAAGATCCGCAGGGTAAAGGGTTGGGAGTGGGGATGACTTTGACAGCCATTGGCCACCAGCTCCTGCAGGGGGCAGGATCTCATCCATAGAACCATCGAAAATTACAGCTCAGAAACAGGCCTTTTGGCCCTTCTTGTCTGTGCCGAACCATTTTATGCCTAGTCCCACTGACCTGCACTTGGACCATATCCCTCCACACCCCTCTCATCCATGAACCCGTCCAAGTTTTTCTTAAATGTTAAAAGTGAGCCCGCATTTACCACTTTATCCGGCAGCTCATTCCACACTCCCACCACTCTCTGCATGAAGAAGCCCCCCCCTAATATTCCCTTTAAACTTTTCTCCTTTCACCCTTAACCCATGCCCTCTGGTTTTTTTCTCCCCCAGCCTCAGCGGAAAAGCCTGCTTGCATTCACTCTATCTATACCCATCAAAATCTTATACACCTCTATCAAATCTCCCCTCAATCTTCTACGCTCCAGGGAATAAAGTCCCAACCTATTCAATCTCTCTCTGTAACTCAGCTTCTCAAGTCCCGGTAACATCCTTGTGAACCTTCTCTGCACTCTTTCAACCTTATTTACATCCTTCCTGTAACTAGGTGACCAAAACTGTACACAATACTCCAAATTTGACCTCACCAATGCCTTATATAACCTTACCATAACACTCCAACTTTTATACTCGATACTCCGATTTATAAAGGCCAATGTACCAAAGGCACTCTTTACGACCCTATCCACCTGTGACGTCACTTTTAGGGAATTCTGTACCTGTATTCCCAGATCCCTCTGTTCAACTGCACTCTTCAGAGTCCTACCATTTACCCTGTACGTTCTTCTTTGGTTTGTCCTTCCAAAGTGCAATATCTCACACTTGTCTGCGTTAAATTCCATTTGCCATTTTTCAGCCCATTTTTCTAGTTGGTCCAAATCCCTCTGCAAGCTTTGAAAACCTTCCTCACTGTCCACTACACCTCCAATCTTTGTATCATCAGCAAACCTGCTGATCCAATTGACCACATTATCATCCAGATCATTGATATAGATGACAAACAACAATGGACCCAACACCGATCCCTGCGGCACACCACTAGTCACAGGCCTCCACTCAGAGAAGCAATCCTCCACAACCACTCTCTGGCTTCTTCCATTGAGCCAGTGTCTTATCCAATTTACTACCTCCTCATGTATACCTAGCGACTGAACCTTCCTAACTAACCTCCCATGAGGGAACTTGTCAAAGGCCTTGCTGAAATTCAGGTAGACAACATCCACCGCCTTCCCTTCATCCACTTTCCTGGTAACCTCCTCGAAAAACTCTAATAGATTGGTCAAACATGACCTACCACGCACAAAGCCATGTTGACTCTCCCTAATAAGTCCCTGTCTATCCAAATATTTGTAGATCCTATCCCTTATCACACCTTCCAGCTGGCTTTATGTGGTCTGCCTCCTGACACAATGAGCAGGCGGTCCGATTACTTGTCTCCCCCTCCCCCTGAAATAAAAGTAGTCTGGCATCTCTTTGACCAGAAATCCTGTCGCCATTTTATGCTGGGAGTGGCCTAAATTGGACCAGAGTGAGACTACTGCCCCTAGTTGGGGAGGGGGGGCTTTGAGACCTACCAGCCATTCTGATTGGCTGGCAACTCCATCATCCATGTCGTGCCAAAAGAGAGTGGCCACTGCTGGGAGTACAAACAGTCCCAAAGGAAAAGTGCAGATGTCTCCTGGACATCCCCAAGTCCGGGGACTGTGGGCGAGCGCAGCTGGGAGATCCCAGCAATGGGGATGAGGGAGGGATGAGGTGTTGGGTTAGAGAGGCCAAGGGGCCAGGAATAGAGGGGGTATCTGCAATTTTGGGAAGGGTGCCCTGATGGGCATAGGGGCCCCCCAAAGGAGATATCTCCACCCCTCCTTACTTTGCGGCAGCAGCTGGTGCCCTGACTTACCCCTGCTGTGCCCCAAACAACTGGGGCAGAGGTGGATTGAGGCCCTCACGTGGGGTGGGGGGGGGGGGGCGGGGGGGGTTAATTGGCCATTTATGCACGTCAATAGCCCAAGAGAAGGCAGGCTGTCTGACACCTTACCTGAGTCCCCCCTCCCCACCGTAATATGGGGACAGGTCAGGATGGGTGACAGAGTGGCAGGCCGGCAACCCGCTTGGTTTTACCAGCTCCCCTCCTGCTTTCGAATACCCTGGTGGGGGACAGTAATATTCAGCCCAATAACCTGAGTGTTCACACATGCCAAGGAAGCTCATCTTCTGCTTGTACATATTGTGGCTTGAGTATTGCTTCTTGGGAGCTGAATGTCTCTCCTGCGCCCGTCCCTGCTTCTGCCTCTCTGTTGCCCCCTCTCCGCTGTTTAGCTGCTGACCCCTGGGCAGTAGGCTGGCCGTGTTGTTCCTTGCTCGATTAAAGACAGCCAAAGCCCACCCATGCTGACCATGTTAGAACAAACCTCCACAATGTGGGAAGTGACCTCGGAGCTAAAATCCTGTGACCAAACCCTTCCCCACCTGCAGTAAAAGAAAGCGGCCGTGTGTTCGAAGTATTTTTTGCTCTATTTGTGTGAGAATACTTCAGCCCCAGGGCTCCTGCCTTCTCTTTAGCGGATAACGTTCGGGAAATCTGTGGATGCACCATGGAAGTTTAAAAGCCAGTTCAAATGCTGCTCTAATTCAGCGATTACCACATGTTAATTGGCAACCTGCCTCTCCTGAGGGGACTGCACACAAACAGCCTCACGCTCCAATTAACCAGGGAAGTGGGCGGCTTGGAGCCAACCTCACAACACGGTTGCATTTCTATCAGTTTTAATCTGTCGCCTGTATCCATAACCACACCTGCCTATAAATTTCCCATTCAGTCTGACTCACAGCTAGGAAACTCATATTGATATCATGCAGTGGTGACACTTGTGCTGTATCTAGGTTCAATAATCTGCCTCTCAATGCACACATAACTCAGTAAGAAGTCTCACAACACCGGGTTAATTGCATGTGCCATACTTGCTCTTGTTTATGGGAATGGAAGATTGGGAAGGACTATCCTTATGCCTGTTCTGCTGGCGGACAAGAGGAGGTCTTGTGGGTAGTGCCCCTGCCTCTGAACCAGAGGATCCAGGTTTGAGTCCCACCCCAGGACTTGACAGCCCAGGAAAGTGTGTTCATAACGTGGCTAAATAGGTTGAGCATCAGTCTGCAAAATCCTTCCAACACACGCCAACGGCTGGCGGTAAGAGTGGGAGAGACTCCTGGTCAGCCATGCTTGATTTGGAGTAGTCCCTCAAGCTCTAATCCCTGTCGAGCAACCCCTCTTCCAGGAAAAACCTCGCTATGGGAGTAGATGAAATCCTGCCTCATGCACCACTGCCTCCTCATAGATGTGGGGAACCCGTGCGTCCATGTCCTTTGGTTCCACTTATCTGCTCCCATCTTCATAGAGTTAGTCCAGTTTGTCATGCACCCAGCTTTTCTATTCCTACATTGGTTAAGGCTAATCTGAAAGGATCTTAATTATGAATGAAAGCAACATGTTACTGTGTATTTTCAAACACAACACACTGCCAGTATAAATTCCCTCACTGTTTATCAGACCGCATCCCAATTGTTACGTATTTTGATTCATTGTAGAGCCCCGCTGTAGTGATGTATGCTGGAAGTATTCTCCCAAGATCCGAGGTTGACGTGATGAGATGTAGAGCAGGAAACAGAGAGAAGCAGCAAACAGGAGAGTGAGCGCATGTCATGAATAAAGCTCCATTCATTTTTACCAAAGTGCTCGTGAGTATCAGGTCTCCAAATACGCCAATCATCACTGGAACAGGGCCCCTAAACAGAGCACCGACCATTGAGAATCCCGGGTGGGAGAGGGTGGGAGGCTGCAGTGTGGACTTCTTCATTCTGCCTCCCCTTGACTGGATTGGGACAATTTGAGATCTGCATGTTTCAGCCTCAAAGCTCAAGAGCTTACCAGATGCCGATGGTGGTCTGGCAAAATAGACCAAGCTGAATCGGTCCCTGGATTTGACAGGGAGGGGTTGGCGGAGTGGTTCCAATATTGAGGACAATATTTGGGGCATAATTGAAAAGTATTATACACAATCCAGAATGCCCCTAAGTTCCAATGGAACTGAGAACTGGTAGAGGTTGTTTGCCCTCAGAAGGTGAATGTTTTCTGTATAAATGTATATCTGGTTGTAAGAAGTGTGTTTTTAACCACTGTGTCTACCCTGATTGCTCTCTGTGTTATTCTTAAACCTATCCTGGCACTGCATGGCATGGTGGCACAGTGGTTAGCATTGCTGCCTCACAGCACCAGGGATCTTGGTTCAATTCCTGCTTGGGTCACTGTGTGTGTGGAGTCTGCACGTTCTTCCCGTGTCTGCGTGGGTTTCCTCCGGGCGCTCCTGTTCCCTCCCATAGCCTAAAAGACGTGCTGGCTAGGCGCGTTGGCCGTGCTAAATTCTCCCTCAGTGTGCCCGAACAGGTACCGGAGTGTGGCGACTAGGGGATTTTCAGTCACTTCATTGCAGTGTTAATGTAAGCCTACTTGTGACACTAATAAATAAACTTAAACTTAAGATAGCCTCGGCTGCTTGGCTGTGCTTTGACATCAGGAAACTCTGGGTGGATCTTGTTTCACTGTTTCCACACCCTTTGGGATCATACCATCGACAGAGGCAGCTGTGGACAACTGACCCTAGATTCTGCCATGAGCAGGACTTAGGAAAGGTCACACAAACTGTTGTCAGGGAAGACGGCAGCATCATGTGGGTGAACACTCGCCAGGTCACTTGCACTGCATCCTGGATCAAGGGGGGTGCATGACGCCATCAGGTTAGAGATCGCAGAACTCTTGCTCCTATGTGGGGCTGAGGGGAATTCTGTCTGAATGACCTCTGACCTCTGCAGATGTTTAGACTGTATCGCACTTCTGTCGATAGCATATCCTGAACGGCCGTAACCTCGGATATCAGAAAATCAATCACTTTATGTTCCAGTGATAGCTGCCCCGCTAATCATAATCGTCTCAATGAGTTCATTGGCTGGCATGTCATATGCCAGGAGCTGGAATAAACAAAGCATTCTGAATGCATCATTGTCCTACGCGATGGTTATCTGAAAGCTCTCAGGTAATTTGCATACTGTGTTGCTTGTGCAAAGCCTTCAGCATTCAGGCAAATGCTAATGTTAAAATATTATTACTAACTTAATTAATAACGATTTGCCAGAACAACCCTGTTCCATAGAAAGTAATAATTAGCCACGTGTCGTTATGGCGACACCACTTTATAGAATCACAGAATCCCTGCAATGCAGAAGAGGCCATTTGGCCCATCGAGTCTGCACTGACTCTCTGACAGGGTATCTTCCCCGTACCCCTCCCCTGCCCTATCCCCATAACCCCACGCATTTACCATGACCAATCCCCCTAATCGACACACCTTTGGACACTAAGGGGCAATTTAGCATGGCCAATCCACCCAACCTTCACATCTTTGGAGTGTGAGAGGAAACCGGGACACCCGGAGGAAACCCATGCAGACATGGGGAGAACGTGCAGACTCCACACAGACAGTGACCCGAGGCTGGAATTGAACCTGGGTCCCTGGAGCTGTGAGGCAGCAGTGTTAATCGCTGTGCCACCGTACTACAGACTTCAGCCGCAGGCACTAATTTGAGCGGAAAACCCTTTGATATACATGCGCTGTGTACACTTCACGGGTAAATCTTCTTAACAAATCCCTGAAACCATTCATTAGCCTAGACAATAAAGAACTCGCCACAATCCAAACGCAGGCACAGTTTGCTTTTTGTCTCACCATTTTGCCAATGAATGTACAAAAAGTATTGATTATTCATGCCTTTCTATTAACTAGCAGCAAACACCCTTTCTGGACTCAGTCTTCTCACTGACTGAACTAATGGGCCCCCCCCCCTTTCCTTATCTGAATTATCCCATCCGTTATCATCCAATGGGGAAAGAGGTCCAGACTCGAGGAGACACAAAACAAACCTTCACCTTTAGAAATAAGAATACCTCGATGGAAGCAGGATGGGATCACCAAAATGCCCCAGCTGGTCAATGTTACTATGTGGATGCACAAGTTGGAACCTCAGTAAGACACTGGAAATAAATGAAAGGCAACAGAGGTGTGGCTTCTAGGACATGTGATGAGAATTAGTCGGACAAGGGGAGGACATTTTGAGAGAAGCAGGAACACAGGAAATGCTTGACGGTGAGTAAGAGAGGCAATTCCTTTGGGGGGAATAAACAAGGACAGTTGGCTGTGACTGGTAAAAGTGAGGAGAGCAGAGCAAGAGGGAGACAAAGGAGAAAACTTACTGACCGTTTAAGAAGCCAAAAAACAGATACAAGATTGGAGAGTTGCAGCATGACGCTATCAAAGGACTATGAAATCTGGAGAGCTGTGAGTGCCAACATTGTGAAACAGGAAGAAGAGGCTCTTTGAGGCATTTTACTATATTAAAAGCAAGTTGTTGTTGTGCTGGTAAATGTGCTCAGTTATCTAGTTCCTATTGAAGCTGCAGAAGAGGGGATAAGGCCGAGGTGTTGTCATTGCGGACCTGATGGGCTGAATGGCCTCCTTCTGCACTGTAGGGATTCTGTGGTTTCTATGAAGAGTAAAGAACATTCCTGAATTACTTTGTTTCCTCTGGGTACAGGATGAATGTTGCTAACTAGTGCTACCTGTGACTTGTTGTGGACTGTCAGGTGTTGCACCGGAATTACTGAAAGGCACTTTGCCTCATTGTCTGGGATTGTTCTCCAATCAATTTATTTTGGTTTTCAGTTCTCAGATAACACGTGAAGACTTTTATTTAGTGCCTATGCCCTCATCACATGACCAACATGGTCACCCAACATCTGACCATATTAATCAGGGCACCTATCAGCTCTGCCTCTCTGTGACAGAGAAAGCAAGTGTGTCCTGTTTCAGAGACTCATGTGCATGACACTAACTGGCTGTCAAGAGTTAACCCTGAGCAACATCAGCTCCCCACAGTCTCAAAGTCAAGGAATAGCATTAAGTCTCACGTTTGAGGCCTCAAAGCTTGGTGGCACAGGATCAAGAGGCAAGGGGGTTGCTCCTCTGCCAGGTTAATGTGTGTACCATCTACAAGATGCACCGTAGGAACTCACCAAGGTTCCTTAGACAGCACCTTCCAAACCCACGGCCACTGCCATCCAGTATTATTTATTTATTTATTAGTGTCACAAGTAAGGCTTACGTTAACACTGCAATGACCTTATTGTGAAAATCCCCTAGTCGCCACACTCCGGCGCCTGTTCGGGTACACTGAGGGAGAATTTAGCATGGCCAATGCACCTAACCAGCACGTCTTTTGGACAGTGGGAGGAAACCGGAACATCCGGAGGAAACCCACGCAGACACGGGGAGAATGTGCAGGCTCTGCACGGACAGTGACCCAATCCGGGGATCGAACGTGGGTCCCTGGCGCTGTGAGGCGACAGTGCCAACCAGTGTGCCGCAGTAGGACAAGAGCAGCAGATACCTGGAAACACCACCACCTGGATGTTCCCCTCCAAGTCACTCACCATCCTGACTGGGAAATACAACACCGTTCCTTCAATGTCACTGGATCAAAATCCTGGAACACGCTCGCTAACAGCACTGTGGGTGTACCTACGCCACACCGACTGCAACAGTTCAACGAGACGCCTCACTGCCACCTTCTGAAGGGTGATTATGGGTGGGCAATGAATGCTGCCCCGGCCAGTGATGCCCACATCCTTTGAATGAATTGAAAATCATTCAGTAAATTGCCATTGCGCTTCTACTCGACAGCTGAGATTTTTGGTATTTGGCTTCAACACATCTGGCCGTGAATGCCACCTGGCTTGTCCACTGTTGTGTCTGAAATGTACCTATTCACCCGACACCAATACTGTCAGCTCGATCATTATTCAGACTGAATCCAGTGATAAGAAAGGTCATTGGGCAGTATATAGTGGGCCCGTTAGCCATCGGCACAAATCCCACCATGGTGCCTAAATATTGCAAGAGGCCAAAAATGGGATTTGTGTTGGCGGGATTTCGGAACGCGATTTTCCCAGTCCTCCAATGGCGCGATCAGGAGGGGCGCAAACCTGATTAACATGAATTTGAATTCATTATCCTACACATATCTGGCTTAACGTTGCATATTCAGCTGTCATCAAATCTTCCCACCTACGTCACATCACCACGAATCACTAATGTTCTTTAAACACAGGAAGCAGGTGCCATGACTGCCGAGAGGGAGGAAGGAGGTGGACACCACTGTCTTCGACTAGCGCCAGGCACTCCATGGCGACAATGGCTGCTGGTCAGCTGGGGAAGTGTTGGTGGGGGGAATGGGAATGAGGTTGTTGGAGGGGTTGGGGGGTTCGGGTGTGGAGGGTTGGGGGGGTTGAGAGTGAGAGGGGGGGGGGTCAACTGTCAGGGACAGAGGCTTTCCCCGCTGGGGCAGCCACAGTTGGTGTCGGTGATCTTGGCGTATACAGTCAGCACCTGATGTGTACCAGAAGCAGTGTTCACCAGATAGTGAGCCAGGGGCCTGTCTGCGAGGATCACCCATCGAGGCGCGTGTCTGCGCTGGTGGATGGTGCGGGTGATAAACCGTGACTTCAATGTTCTCCTCTGAGATCTCCGCCAGGGTCATGCCCAGGGTGGGACACTGCTGGTTGGCAGGCCAGACTGAGCGGGTGATTTTTCTGCAAGGAAAGGGTGACGGCATTAGTGCATGGGCAGGGCAATGCTCGGGGAGACACAGAACTCTCCGGAGTTTCCTCATCTGGATGAAGGTGCACTGGCTCCTTACTTTTACTGTTCTCCCTCAGACCCTCCTCACCCTCAGCACAGACCCCCCTCACCCTCACCCTCAGACCCTCCTCACCCTCAGCACAGACCCCCCTCACCCTCACCCTCAGACCCTCCTCACCCTCAGCACAGACCCCCCTCACCCTCACCCTCAGACCCTCCTCACCCTCAGCACAGACCCTCCTCCCCCTCACCCTCAGACCCCCCTCACCCTCACCCTCAGACCCCCCTCACCCTCACCCTCAGACCCTCCTCACCCTCAGACGCTCCTCACCCTCAGACCCTCCTCACCCTCAGATCCACCTCACCCTCAGCACAGACCCACCTCACCCTCAGACCCTCCTCACCCTCAGCACAAACCCTCCTCGCTCTCAGCACAGACCATCCTCACCCTCAGACTCACTGCACCCTCAACACAGACCCACCTCACCCTCACCCTCAGCACAGACCCACCCCTGCTGAGTGCTCCAGGGCTTGTCCTCAAATTGAGTTTGAATCTTGGGCTCTGTCACCCCACTGCCTGCCTTCACCCGCTCGCCCACGGTGGTTGTGAGCCAGCTTCTCCTGGAGGAACACAAATGGTGATGATGTTAGCTGGCTGCCTGGCAGGTCAGATGTTGATGAAACCTGGCATGTGTGGGCATCGCGTGCAGGCAGTGGGGATTGTAAGGAAGGGGGTCCAAGTGGGTGTGAGGAAGCTTGTGGGAGGTTGGATGCTGGAGCCCTACCAGGTGGCAGCATGTGGGGTTGAGGTTACGTTCCGGGCAGCGATGGCAAGGTGGAGTGCAGAGAGGATTCAGGGCGCACTTACCCTGGCAGAATGGAGCTGGTCGTTCATCTTCTTGCAGCGTTGCGCCCCATCCTCTTGTGGAGGGTGTTGGCACAGAGCTGGCACTGGCTCCCAGGCGGGCTTTGTGATCTTGCTGTAGGGTCTCCTGCTAGCCTGGGGATAGATTGTTTCCCTTCTCTCCTCTCCTGGGTGAGGGGCCTGTCTCTCTGTGGAGCGGGGAGCTGGCTCCTTTGCTGCCATTCTCCTGGTTTGACTGTGAGTAAGTGATGTGGAGCTGTTTAAATGCAGAGCTCCTTCGATAGAACTGCTCAGGTGATCCCCGGGGTGGGTGAATCAGACGGTTTGTGCCACAGTTTTTCATGTGGGGAGTTATTTTTTTCAAAGTGTCTAAAATGTCCAAAGATTGTGCAGGTTAGGTTGGTTGGCCATGCTAAATTGACCCTAGTTTTGTGGGGATTGGCAGTATATGGGGTTCCAGGGATAGGGTGGGATTGTTGTCAGTGCAGGCTCGATGGGCTGAATGGCCTCCTTCTGTGCTGTAGGGATTCTATGATTCTAAAAGTTGTGGTCAGGATTGCGCCACTGGGGCTGGCAGGATTTGCACCTGTTTTTGCACCAAAATTGACACTTAGCCAAATTTTGGGCAAATTCTGCCCATTGCACTTGCTTATTGAGAGAAACTTCCTGTTTATATTTTCTCCTTTCCCACAGAGGGTGTTGCCTTCTTCTGTCTGACAGTCATTGGCCACCCCTCTGGATCTTCACTGAACATCGCACACTGCAAACCTAGGCCGGTTGGGAAGGCTATTCGACTATGACGGCATCACAGCCTGCTGACAGGAGTCTCTGGGTAGGAATCAGCATTGCAAGCTGTCTGGCTTTTCCCCTTTCACCCTGTTTGGGGCTCTGAGATTAAATGTAGAAATGAATCAGCTACAGTGAGACAATCCACCGAGTCCTTGGAAGTTTCTAACATCGACCAGTTTTGTACAAGGGTATCTTGGAATGCTCACATGGTCTATAACTAAAGGTGGAGACAGATCATTTAATTAGACCATAAGACATTGGAGCAGAATTAGTCCACTCGGCCCATCAAATCTGCTCGCCATTCAATAATGGCTGATATTTTTCTCATCCCCATTCTCCTGCCTTTTCCCCATAACCCCTGATTAATCAAGAATCTATCTATCTCTGTCTTAAAGACACAACCTTCTGCGGCAAAGAGTTCCACAGATTCACCACTCTCTGGCTGAAGAAATTCCTCCTCATCTCTGTTTTAAAAGATCGTCCCTTTAGCCTGAGGTTGTGCCCTCTGGTTCTAGTTTTTCCCACTAGTGGAAACATCCTCTCCACGTTCACTCTATCCAGGCCTCGCAGTATCCTGTAAGTTTCAATAAGCTCCCACCCCATCCTTCTAAACTCTATCTCTATTGCTGATCAGTTTACTGACTATCTTCTACCATTTGTTAATTAATCTTAGATATAAGCAGCTATTTTAATTGTTCACAAATCTTAATATGGAGAATCATGAATTGTTTTCAGAGGTTAGAAATCATAGAAATCATCATAGAAATCATAGAAACCCTACAGTACAGAAAGAGGCCATTCGGCCCATCGAGTCTGCACCGACCACAATCCCACCCAGGCCCTACCCCCATATCCCTACATATTTACCCACTAATCACTCTAACCTACACATCTCAGGACACTAAGGGCAATTTTTATCACGGCCAATCAACCTAACGCTACACATCTTTGGACTGTGGGAGGAAACCGGAGCACCCGGAGGAAACCCACGCAGACACGAGGAGAATGTGCAAACTCCACACAGACAGTGACCCGAGCCGGGAATCAAACCCAGGTCCCTGGAGCTGTGAAGCAGCAGTGCTAACCACTGTGCTACCGTGCCGCCCCATCGGTTTAACGGTTAAAAGACCGTTCGAAATCACAGCAGGAGGAAGGATCGTGTACTCCTTCCAAGGCCCAGACATAGTCCTGATCATGGACTCTACTTCATGTGTTTAATCTCCAGGGGTGCATGATACGGACCCGCCTGCCAGAGGGAATTTCCAGACCTGCCGAAGTCAGTGGACACCAGAACAACTCGCCGCATTTTCCTGCCTTGCCCCCCACTCCCGCCGTGACAGGGCCATAGCATTCTGACCCAGACGTTCCACAGAAACCATCTCATCATCTTCAGCCAGTCGAATGAATTATCTTCTTCAGTTCTCTGCCTGAAGGCAGGTCTAACCCACACACTGTCATGACTTCCACCATGGGTTGGGAAGGCACGGAGAAAGGTCCCAAAATCCATGCCAAACAGAAGGCTGACATCAAGCTGACCCACCCTGGCTATCCAGCCAACTGGCACTGCGAGTGGAATTTGCCAAGTTGGTACTCAACCTGTTTTGCCGCCTAATGAACGCACCTTCCTTGGCCATGAAGTTCTCAGGTGGGATTTGAACCCAGGACTGCTGGTTCAGAGGAAGGGTCGTTATCCACCAGTTGGTTTATGTGTCTGATGAGAATACACATTGACAATGTAGTTTGTAGCATGTGTCCAATCACCTGTTGGTCTAATCATAGAAATAAAAACTGAAAATGCCAGAAGCAGTCAGCGAGTCAGGCAGCATCTGTCCAGAAAGAAGGAGTTAAAGGGCAGGAGCTTCTGTCCCCATCACAGCCACTGATGGGCATGACCTCTGCCCTTGGGGGCCTGACTCTGGAAGAAGGCCGGTTGGTGTCCTCGGATCTGCCTGGTTGGTATGAGGTCCGCCCGGCCTTCCAAAGAGACCGTCTCTCACTGACCCTCCAGCCACCAGTCGAGACCCTCACCACCAACAGAAGATTCCTCTCAATGTTTCAGTTGGTTAATCTTCCATCGGCCTAACAAGAGGTCATTGACATCTCTCTGTCTCTCTCTCCACAGACGCTGCCTGACGCTGAGTGTTTTCTACCATTCTCTGTTTTTGCTTCAGATTTTCAGCATCTATAATATTAACCTTCACTGTAACTTCATTGCAATGTTAACGTAAGCCTACTTGTGACTAATAAATAAACTTTACTTTGACTTTATTTTGTTTTGGAATCTGATCTTGGACATTGTGCCCGGTTGTCTAGTGAATCTAGTCGTAGCTTTGTGCCACATTGTCTCATGGTGTAGGAAGAGGAATGTGCCCAGTCATTTGGCAGCTTGAATAATGAATCCATCCCTCCCATTGTAGTCACTTGGCGTGTGTCTAATTGGTGTGATGTGCTTTTTCAGGTATGTGGCTAATTACCCGCTGGTTGTGCAATTCTGATTATCCCCACGCACATATTACTTCAGCCCATGCTATTGTCCACACTCTCTCACCTGGTCACCTTGGTACCAATGAGCCAACAACTCTCAAACATAAACAGAAAAAAAACGTGTCACTTCTCGGCCTTTAGGCTAAGATCAAGTATAATATCTGTTCTTATCAGTTTAATATCTGATACATCCCCTATCTAGGGGCCAAATATTACATTGATTTTTGGGCCAGAGCGGTGGAACAGCGACTTGCTCCTTCCACTCCAAGTGTCGACTTGGTGTTGCAATGACCTTTGGGAATGGTGTAGCCACCCCTCTTTGCAGAGTGGCACGGTGGTTAGCGATTGCGGCCTTGGGTGACTGTCTGTGTGGAGTCTGCATGTTCTCCCTGTGTCTGCGTGGGTTTCCTCTGAGTGCTCCAGCTTCCTCCCACACTAGGTTAGGGTGATTGGCCATGCAAAATTGCCCCTTAGTATCAGTGGGATTAGCAGGGTCAATACTTGGGGTTACAGGGATAGGGCCTAGCTGGGATTGTTGTTAGTGCAGGCTTGATGGGCTGAATGGCATCCTTTTGCATTGTAGGGATTCTACGATTCATATCTCCCAACATGTTCATAAAAACATCCAAATTAGGAGCCGCAGTCAGCCATTTTGCAGCTTGATCCTGCTCCCCCCGTTCAATAGGATCATGGTTGACCTGATTGTGGAACTCCACGTTCCTGCTTGTGCCCCATTACCTTAAACTCCACGTAGATTGAATTCTGTGTAACTCAGCTTTGAATATATTCAATGACCCGGTCTCCACGGCTCTCTGCGGAAGAGAATTCCACAAATTAAAAACTTTCGAGAAAAGAAATTCCTCCTCATCTCCATTTGAATGGGTGACTCCTTACTTTGAAATCGTGACGCCTCGTTCTCAATTCTTCCCTGAAGGGAAACATCCTCTCAGCCTTTACATTGTCAAGTCCCCTCCGAATCCAGAGAATCACAGAATTGTTATGCCACAGAAGGAGGCCATTTGGTCCATCGTGTCTGCACCGGCTCTCCAGATGAACATCATGACTTGGTGCCATTCCCCCGGCCTTTTCCCCGTACTCCTGCACATTGTTTCTGTTCAAATAATCATCTAATGTCCCCTTGAATGCTTCGATTGGACCCGCCTCCGCCACACTTCCAGGCAGCGCATTCCAGACCCCAACCACTCGCTGTGGGGAACAATTTTTCCTCACATCGCATTTGTTTCTTTTGCAAATCACTTTAAATCTGTGCCCTCTCGATCTCGATCCTTTTACGAGGGGGACGGTTTCTCCCTATCCCCTCTGTGCCTTAATTCCAGGAATCAGCCTTGTGAACCTTCCCTGAACTGCTTCCAGTGCAAGTATGACCTCCCTTAAAAATTCCGTGATAACAGGGTACTCCGGGATGTGGGAATCAGCACTAATTTGAAGAACTATGCTTGTATTTGTTTGAAGAAAGCTGGAGGAGGGTGGGGAATCGGTGAAGGACATGTCAAATGAAGGCTTGAAATTTCTTCCCCGCTCCCTCTCCATAACAGAGAGTGCCTGTCACGGTCTCAGTAAGTTGCCCTTGACATTGAATCACAATTATAATAAGAAGTTTAACAACACCAGGTTAAAGTCCAACAGGTTTATTTGGTAGCAAAAGCCACACAAGCTTTCGGAGCTCTAAGCCCCTTCTTCAGGTGAGACCCCGGAAGAAGGGGCTTAGAGCTCCGAAAGCTTGTGTGGCTTTTGCTACCAAATAAACCTGTTGGACTTTAACCTGGTGTTGTTAAACTTCTTACTGTGTTTACCCCAGTCCAACGCCGGCATCTCCACATCATCACAATTATAATGCAGGAAATGCTACAATTTGCCCAGTAAACAGCACTGTGATAATGACCCGATAATCTGTTTTTTTCAGGTTTTTAAAATTCATTCCTGGGACATGGGCGTCGCTGGCTGGCCCAGCATTTATTGCCCATCTCTAGTTGCCCCTTGAGAAGGTGGTGGTGAGCTGTCTTTTGAATCACTGCAGTCCCCGTGCTGTGGGTTGGCCCACAATGCCGTTAGGGAGGGAATTCCAGGATTTTGACACAGCGACTGCGAAGGAACGGCGATATAGTCAGGATGGTGAGTGGCTTGGAGGGGAACTTGCGGGTGGTGGAGTTCCCATGTATTTGCTGTCCTTGTCCTTCTAGATGGAAGTGGTTGTGGGTTTGGAAGGTGCTGTCTAAGGATCTTTGGTGAATTGCTGCAGTGCATCTTGTAGATGGTACACACTGCTGCTACTGAGCGTTGGTGGTGGAGGGAGTGGATGTTTGTGGATGTGGTGCCAATCAAGTTGGCTGCTTTGTCCTGGAAAGTGTCGAGCTTCTTGAGTGTTGTTGGAGCTGCACCCATCCAGGCAAGTGGGGAGTATTCCATCACACTCCTGACTTGTGCCTTGTACATGGCGGACAGACTTTGGGGAGTTAGTGATCTTAATGGATAATTTCAGCTAGGTCACCAGGGAAAATGGCTTTTATTCTTCCTGCCTTGGTGCCGTGGGATCTTTTATTTGCCCTGAGAAGGGCAAATTCGAAAGACAGCACTTCCTCTGACAGTATTGGGAACACTCCCTCAGTGTTGCGTTGTGAGTCTTAATCAATATTTTTGGACTCAAGCCTCTGGTGTGGGACTTTAACTCACAGCCTGCTGCCTGTATCGTGAGGTTACTAACACTGGCTACTGTCTCACACACTGTCAAGTGGGAGGACTTCGAAGGTTCAGAATTTGAAAAAAGAGGCATTTTTCATTCTTTTCAATAAAAGGAGTGCAGGAAGATTAAAGATGTTAGATTAAATAGAATTAAAGTAAAAAGAAGTTAAAGGAGTAAAATTAAAACAGCAAGATTCTGGACAATGAGAAAATAATGAGGGTAAAGAGAGGAGAGGATGAGCTAAAATAAGGTTTGTAGACTTTTTAAACCATTTATTTTTAAATATCTAACTTTATATTGATGTAAAAGAGCAGCTTCTAATATTTGAGTAATTTGTTGGCAAGTCATAGAATCATAGAATCCCTGCAGTGCAGAAGGAGGCCATTCGGCCCATCGAGTCTGCACCGACCACAATCCCAGCCAGGTCCTATTCCCTTAACCCCATGCATTTACCCTAGATAATCCCCCTGACACTAAGGGGCCAATCCACCCAACCTACACATCTTTGGACTGTGGGGGGAAACCGGAGCATCCGGAGGAAACCCACGCAGACACAGAGAGAATGTGCAGACTCCACACAGACAGTCGGTGCTACACATTGGTGAAAATGACGTAGGTAGGAAGAGCAGGGGGGTCATACGAGAGCAATTCAGGGAGATGGGTGCTAGGCTAAAAAATAAGGCCTCTCGGGTAGCAATCTCTGGACTGCTCCCAGTGCCTAGTGCTAGTGAGGCCAGGAACAGGAAGATTCTACAATTGAACACATGGCTAAAGGACTGGTGCAACAGGGAGGGTTTCAAATTCATAGATCATTGGGAAGTCTTCATGGGAGGATGGCACCTGTATGGAAAGGATGGGTTACACCTTAACTGGACGGGCACAAATATCCTGGCTTGGAGTTTTGCTAGAGTGTTTCGGCAGGATTTAAACTAGTGTGGCAGGGGGGGTGGGGATCAAAGCAGTAGGTCAGTAAGTACTGAGGCTGGGGTCGAGCTGGGGGCCAGGGTAAGGCTAGCTAAGAGGAAGAGCATTCTGGAGCAGGATGACCTGAGTGGGCCTGGAGGTCTGGAGTGCATCTGCTTCAATGCGAGGAGCGTAACGGGTAAGACAGACGAACTTAGGGCCTTAATGCTTACGCGGAATTTGGATGTGGTTGCGGTGACAGAGACATGGTTAAAAGAAGGACAGGACTGGCAGCTGAATATTCCGGGGTATAAGTGTTTTAGGCGAGACAAAGGAGGGGCTAAAAAAGGTGGGGGAGTAGTGATATTAGTTAAGGATCACATTACAGCAGTGCAGAGGGTGGACAATTTAGAGGGGTCATGTAATGAGTCGCTGTGGGTGGAGCTCAGAAACAGGAAAGGTGCAATCACTATGCAGGGGGTGTACTACAGGCCACCCAACAGCCCACGGGAAGTGGAGTTGGACCAAGGAGCGCCACAGGCTTGGAGGGCCGAAGGGCCTGTTTCCTGTGCTGTACTGTTCTTTGTTCTTTGTACAATAACTGAATTGAGTGATCGCGATGGGCCCTGGGTTCTCTGATGTTCTCCATACAATGGTTAGAGTTGGTTTCAGTATCACGATTGTGAATTGTAAATGACTGACCAATGCGACTGAAATTTTCATAGGCCAAGCAGTAGTCTATTTTTTTACATTTATTATTGAGATGTGAGCATTAATGGCGAGGCCAGCAGTTCTTGCCCATCCTTTACTAGCCATTGAGAAGGTGGTGGTGAGCTGCCTTCTTGAATCGCTGCAATTCGTGTGGTGTAGGTACACCCACAGTGCTGGTAGGGAGGGAGTTCCAGCATTTTGACCCAGTGACTGCGAAGGAATATATTTCCAAGTCAGGAGGGTGAGTGGCTTGGAGAGGAACTTGCAGACAGTGGTGTTCCCATGTATCTGCTGCCCTTGGACTTCTCGATGGTGGAGGGAATGGGTTTGGAAGATGCTGTTGAAGGAATCTTGGCAAGTTACTGCTTTAGAGTTGCCAACTGTGACTAATTGTATTCCTGGAGGTTTCATCACGTGACTTGCCTCCACACTCCAGCCATTATGGAAAACAGCCAAACAGCCATTTTTTCTTATTTTTAATGTTTTTATATCTGGTTAAGTGAAAGAAAGTTCAAAGAAAATGGCAAGAAACCATCTGTTTTTATTGTCCCTGTGATTTTTCTCCGGGGTTTCACACAGCTGTGTCCTGGATATGGATCTTTAATTCCTGGAACTCCAGGCCACTCCTGGAGGGTCGGAACCCGATACAGCAGTGCGGCTTGAATACGGTACACATTGCTGCCACTCTGCATGGTGGTGGAAGGAGCGAGTGTTTTAGGTGATGATTGGGGTGCCAATCAAGCCAGCAGCTTTGTCCTGGATGGTTTGATTTGATTTATTATTGTCACATGTATTAACATACAGTGAAAAGTATTGTTACTTGCGCGCTATACAGACAAAACATACCATTCATAGAGAAGGAAACGAGACAGTGCAGAATGTAGTGTTACAGTCATTGCTAGGGTGTAGAGAAAAATCAACTTAATGTGAGGTAAGTCCTTTCAAAAGTCTGACAGCAGCAGGGAAGAAGCAGTCGGTTGGTACGTGACCTCAGACTTTTGTATCTTTTTTCCGATGGAAGAAGGTGGAAGAGAGAATGTCCGGGCTGCGTGGGGTCCTTAATTATGCTGGCTGCTTTTCCAAGGCAGTGGGAAGTGTAGACAGAGTCAATGGATAGGAGGCTGGTTTGCGTGATGGATTGGGCTACATTCACGACTTGTTGTAGTTCCTTGCGGTCTAGGGCAGAGCAGGAGCCCATACCAAGCTGTGATACAACCAGAAAGAATGCTTTCTATGGTGCATCTGTAAAAATTGGTGAGAGTCGTAGCTGACATGCCAAATTTCCTCAGTCTTCTGAGAAAGTAGAGGCGTTGGTGGGCTTTCTTAACTATAGTGTCAGCATGGGGGGACCAGGACAGGTTGTTGGTGATCTGGACACCTAAAAACTTGAAGCTCTCGACACTTTCTACTTCAACCCCATTGATGTAGACAGGGGTATGTTTTACTTTACACTTCATGAAGTCGATGACAATCTCCTTAGTTTTGATGTTGATCTTCTTGAGTGGTGGAGTCACACTCTTCCAGGCAAGTGGAATCAACGGGTTAAGCCAAAGAAGATATAATAGAAGTGGGCGATTAGTAGGTACCTACTCCACGATGGAATGGCTGAAACATGTAAGGCATGTGTTTAAATTACCCACATGAATATGCAAGAGTTCAGTAATTATCTGTCACAAGACACAAATAGAATAATCTGAACAGTCATCTCAATGTGACAGACAAACACACAACACGGGCTCAGGTAAAGAACATGCTGTTGACTGCAGGTCAGAACGTTTGCTGGAGAAACACTGGAGCAAAATACACCTGTATTTAAAATAGCCCCTCCTGACTTTCATTAATAGTTGAGAAAGGAGTGGAGGTGCTTTAAACAATCCCAACCAGAAAGGCGATAGGTGAAATGTTTTCATTCATTCATGGGACATGGGTGTCGCTGGCTAGGCCAGCATTTATTGCCCATCCCTAGTTCCCCTTGAGAAGGTGGTGATGAGCTGTCTTCTTGAATCGCTGCAGTTCACATGCTGTGGGTTGACCCACAATACCGGAATAGCAGAAAGTGTCAGAAACAACAGCTCACATTGTCCTTGACATTGTTAAACATTCAGAGGTGATTGATGAGGGGAGGGCAGTGGATGTTGTCTACATGGACTTCAGTAAGGCCTTTGACAAGATCCCTCATGGCAGACTGGTGCAGAAGATGAAGTCTCATGGGATCAGAGGTGAGCTGGCAAGGTGGATACAAAACTGGCTCGGTCAAAGAACAGTAAGAAGTCTCACAACACCAGATTAAAGTCCAACAGGATTATTTGGTAGCAAATACCATAAGCTTTCGGAGCACAGCTCCTTCGTCAGGTGAGTGGGAGTTCTGTTCACAAACAGGACATATAAAGACACAAACTCAATTTACAAAATAATAATTGGAATGCGAGTCTTTACAGGTAATCAAATCTTAAAGATACAGACAATGTGAGTGGAGAGAGCGTTAAGCACAGGTTAAAGAGATGTGTATTGTCTCCAGACAGGACAGTTAGTGAGATTTTGCAAGCCCAGGCAAGTCGTGGGGGTTACAGATAGTGTGACATGAATCCAAGATCCCGGTTGAGGCCGTCCTCATGTGTGCGGAACTTGGCTATCAGTCTCTGCTCAGCGACTCTGCGCTGTCGTGTGTCGTGAAGGCCGCCTTGGAGAACACTTACCCGAAGCTCAGAGGCCGAATGCCCGTGACCGCTGATGTGTTCCCCAACAGGAAGAGAACACTCTTGCCTGGTGATTGTCGAGCGGTGTTCATTCATCCGTTGTCGTAGCGTCTGCATGGTCTCCCTAATGTACCATGCCTCGGGACATCCTATCCTGCAGCGTATCAGGTAGAAAACGTTGGCCGAGTTGCAAGAATATGTACCGTGTACCTGGTGGATGGTGTTCTCACATGAGATGATGGCATCCGTGTCGATGATCCAGCACGTCTTGCAGAGGTTGCTGTGGTGTCGTGGTCACTTTCTCCTGAAGGCTGGGTAGTTTGCTGTGGACAATGGTCCGTTTGAGGTTGTGCGGTTGTTTGAAGGCAAGAAGTGGGGGTGTGGGGATGGCCTTGGCGAGATGTTCGTCTTCATCAATGACGTGTTGAAGGCTCCGGAGAAGATGTCGTACCTTCTCCGCTCCGGGGAAGTACTGGACGACGGAGGGTACACTGTCCACCGTGTCCCGTGTTTGTCTTCTGAGGAGGTTGGTGCGGTTTTCCGCAGTGGCGCGTCGGAACTGTCGATCGATGAGTCAAGCGCCATATCCTGTTCTTATGAGGGCATCTTTCAGCGTCTGGAGGTGTCTGTTGTGATCCTCCTCATCCGAGCAGATCCTGTGTATACGGAGGGCTTGTCCGTAGGGAATGGCTTCTTTAACGTGTTTAGGGTGGAAGCTGGAGATGTGGAGCATCATGAGGTTATCCGTGGGCTTGCGGTACAGTGAGGTGCTGAGGTGACCGTCCTTAATGGAGATGCGTGTGTCCAAGAATGCAACCGATTCCGGAGTATAGTCCATGGTGAGTCTGATGGTGGGATGGAACTTGTTGCTGTCATCATATCGTTGTTTCAGTGATTGTTCACCATGAGTCCAAAGGAAGTATCTAGTGTATAGCATCGGTTGAAGGTCCTGTGCGGTGAAGTCTTGTTCGAATCTGTGCATGAAGATGTTGGCATATTGAGGTGCGAATTTGGTCCCCATGGCTGTTCTGTGTGTCTGGATGAAGAACTGGTTGATGAAGGTGAAGACATTGTGGTCCAGGATGAAGCGGATGAGATGTAAAATTGCATCTGGAAACTGGCAGTTGTTGGCGTTGAGTACTGAGGCCGTTGCAGCAATGCCATCGTCATGGGGGATGCTGGTGTAGAGTGCTGAGACATCTATTGTGACGAGGAGTGCTCCTGGTTCAACTGCTCCATGTGTTCTGAGTTTCTGTAGGAAGTCCGTAGTGTCGCGACAAAAGCTGGGGGTTCTTTGTACAATGGGTTTCAGGATGCCCTCGACATAGCTGGAGAGGTTCTCGCACAGGGTCCCATTGCCTGAAACGATGGGACGGCCGGGTGTGTTTGCCTTGTGTATCTTTGGGAGGCAGTAGAGATCTCCAACGCCGGGAGTACGTGGGATGAGAGCACGGAGGATGCTCTGAAGGTCCGGATCAAAGGTCTTGATCAGTCTGTTGAATTGACGGGTGTGTTCTTTGGTCGGATCTGCGGGTAACTGTCTGTAGAGTTCCCCGTTGTTCAGTTGTCGGTACACTTCTTTGCAGTAATCCGTTCTGTTCAGTATGACGATGGCCCCTCCTTTATCTGCTGGTTTGATGACAATGTTGCGGTTGGTCTTGAGAGTGTGGATGGTGTTGCGTTGTGCTTGGGTGATGTTCGGGGCTGTCTTGTGAGTGCGGCTGATGAATCTGGTGTTGACGCACCTCCTGATGGCTTGGGCATACATGTCAAGTTGAGGGCAGCGGCCTTCTGGAGGAGTCCAATTAACCTGGTGTTGTGAGACTTCTTACTATGTTTATCCCAGTCCAACGCCGGCATCTCCACATCATGAATACCATCGGTCAAAGAAGACAGAGGGTAGCAGTGGAAGGGTGCGTTTCTAAATGGAGGGCTGTGAAAAGTGGCATTCCTCAGGGATCAGTGCTGGGACCTTTGCTGTTTGTAATATATATAAATGATTTGGAGGAAAATGTAACTGGTTTGATCAGTAAGTTTGCGGATGACACAAAGGTTGTTGGATTTGCGGATAGCGATGAGGACCATCAGAGGATACAGCAGGATATAGATCAGTTGGAGACTTGGGCGGAGAGATGGCAGATGGAGTTTAATCCGGACAAATGTGAGGTAATACATTTTGGAAGGTGTAATACAGGTAGGAAATATACAGTAAATGGCAGAACCCTTAAGAGTATTGATAGTCAAAGGGATCTGGGTGTACAGGTACACAGGTCACTGAAAGTGGCAATGCAGGTGGAGAAGGTAGTCAAGAAGGCATACGGCATGCTTGCCTTCATCGGCCGCGGTATTGAGTTTAAAAATTGGCAAGACATGTTGCAGCTTTATAGAACCTTAGTTAGGCAGCACCTGGAATATAGTGTTCCATTCTGGTCGCCACACTACCAGAAGGATGTGGAGGCTTTGGAGAGGGTACAGAAAAGATTAACCAGGATGTTGCCTGATATGGAGGGCATTAGCTATGTGGAGAGGTTGGAGAAACTTGGTTTGTTCTCACTGGAATGACGGAGGTTGAGGGGAGACCTGATAGAAGTCTACAAGATTATGAGAGGCATGGACAGAGTGGATAATCAGAAGCTTTTTCCCAGGGTGGAAGAGTCAATTACTCAGGGGCACAGGTTTAAGGTGCGAGGGGCAAGGTTTAAAGAAGGTGTACGAGGCAGATTTTTTACACAGAGGGTGGGGGGTGCCTGGAAGTCGTTGCCGGGGAGGTAGTGGAAGCAAATACGATAGTGACTTTTAAGGGGCGTCTTGACAAATACATGAATAGGATGGGAATAGAGGGATACGGTCCCCAGAAGGGTCGGGGATTTTAGTTCAGTCGGGCAGCATGGTCGGTGCAGGCTTGGAGGGCCGAAGGGCCTGTTCCTGTGCTGTAATTTTCTTTGTTCTTTCTTTGTTCTTAGAACATCCACAGAAGAATCACCAAACAAAACTTAACACCGAACGAAATGAGTAGATATTAGGACTGCTGACCAAAGACTAGATCAAAAAGGTAGGTTTCAAAAGATTGTCTTTAGGGTAGAGAGGAAGGCAGAGAGGTTTAGGAGGGAATACTGGACCTCATGGCCTAGCTGGGACTGGAGGTCCAGTCACTAATGGTGTGCGAGTGGTCGGAGAGCGCCATAAAGGCTGGAGGAGAGAGGGAGGGGTGAGGTGTAATAAGTCTTTGGAGGCAGAAGTCCTTTCACCAAAACCCCTTTATTTATAATTCCAATAGCAGTACACAGAGTGCCATCAGTCAGCAGTCTACCTTCGGGAGTCCCAGAGGAACTGACACTCCCAGTTAAAATACAAGGAAAAGACTCCCTGATTGACCCATCAATTGGTTCCTTAATCAGGGAGTTCATATTCCAATAGGCCAACCTCAATGGCCTGATTGAAGTCATTACACGAAGCCCCTATGGCGAGATTTGGCAACAAGGTTTGAGAGTTTTAAAATTGAGGCAAGTCAGAACAGAAGCAGGATTACTTGAAGTGTGAACAAAGCCATAGAATCCTAATCACTCCGATTCCGATTATTCCACAGCATTGTGGTATCAGCTCACTAACTTTCTCATAATGAGATAAAACCCAATGGAGTATCTAGTTCTTGTGAATATATTTACTCTCCTGCTGTTCTCAAGTTAATGGAAGTTTAGAAATGCTTACGTTAGGTGGAAGTATGGCCCCTGCATGAAGGTTGGCAAATTCAAAAGTAATCTGAAGAAACATTGGGTAATTTTGAGCCCCTACTGGGGCTTAGTAACATATACGGACAGGAGCTGAAAATAGTCCCAGTAAGCATGTTGGAGGCAGGTATACCCACCAGCACATAGCGGGTAGCTTGCACACTCATGAAAAGCCCCTTGAGGCCAAGTAGATCAGGGAAATTGGGGTTTCCAGTCAGCCTCCAAGTCCCTACAGGCAGCTGGGGCTAGTAAGATGCTTTTGAGGCAGCTTCCCTGCCACAGGCTGGAGTGCCAAAGTCTCAGGCAGGCCTAGAGGCCTAGAGGCCTCCCTGTCTGCCACAGGCTGCCTTGGGCCTGGCTGCAAAAATCATTCTTTAGTTTAAGGTTAACAAGTTGGAGAGAGGTTGCCTCCATTTTGAAACCTCCTCTCCCTTGCCCTCTTTTGCCCTCCATACCCTCTATTTAGGCTGGAAGGCCTATGATTTGCCCTCCAGCTTCGAGAGCCTGTCTGCCATCCACGTTTGGACAGTGAGTCCGTCTCCAGGCCAAAAGGGGGCGCCCCCATGAATAAACGGGGCCAGTGACTGTTACTTGCTTGGAGGCGGATTCAGGATCTGGAAAAGGACCTGACTTCTGTTACCTATCCCCATCGCGAATATCCCGCCCTAACGTGTTTCAGTGAGTGAGCATTCAAACTGTGGAAACAGATTCCCCGGGGAGACAGTGGAAGCAGTATTGATCAATTCCAACGCAAATTACATTTCTTTTGGCAACTAAGAGTAGATAAATGATTTGAGACAATGAATGTGCTGAGGGTATGTTGTTTGGGAGGAACAGGGAATTTTGGATTCTGATTCTGAAATCTCTCCTCAGTGGGGATTTCCCTCGCCTCATGCGTGGATCTGTTGTTGACAGATTGGTAGAGATTGATTGCTATGATTGGAGTCAACAATTTTACCTTTGTATCACCTGACTACCAGAATGATAGACGTCCAATTAGATAGACCTGGGCTTTATTATTCCCTACCAATCCCTCTGTTCCTAAATATATCATTTAATTAGAAATCAGAATGTAAAACATTATGGCCGATCTTTTCAGAGTAAAACTGTGAGGAAATAGTCAAGTATAAATGAACATGCATTTTAGAATCTTTTCTTTTGACTTCAGCTGCAGAATCATGCTGAAAATTATTTCAGAAACATAGAAACTAGAAGCCGGAGGAGGCCATTCGGCCCTTCGAGCCTGCTCTGCCATTCATTATGATCATGGCTGATCATCAAATTCACCATCCTGATTCCCCCCTTTCCCCCATATCCCTCGATCCCTTTAGCCCCACGAGCTATATCTAATTTCTTCTTGAAATTACACAACGTTTTGGCCACAACTATTTTCTGTGGTGGTGAATTCCACACATTCACCACCCTCTGGGTGAAGAAATTTCTCCTCACCTCAGTTCTAAAAGGTTTATCCCTTATCCTCAAACTATGACCCCTAGTTGTGGACTCTCCCACCATCGGGAACATTCTTTCTGAAACTACCCTGTCTAACCCTGTCTAACCTTGTGCGGGTGATGGTGAGGGCGAGGGTGAGGGTGAGGGCGAGGGTGAGGGCGAGGGTGAGGGTGAGGGCAAGGGTGAGGGTGAGGGCGAGGGTGTGGGTGAGGGTGAGGGCGAGGGCATGGGTGAGGGTGAGGGTGAGGGTGTGGGTGAGGGCGAGGGCATGGGTGAGGGCGAGGGCATGGGTGACGGTGAGGGTGAGGGTGAGGGTGTGGGTGAGGGTGAGGGCGAGGGCATGGGTGAGGGTGAGGGCGTGGGTGTGGGTGAGGGCGAGGGCATGGGTGAGGGTGAGGGTGAGGGCATGGGTGAGGGTGAGGGCGTGGGTGAGGATGAGGGTGAGGGCAAGGGCGAGGGCGTGGGTGAGGGCGAGGGCGAGTGCGAGTGCGAGGGTGAGGGCGTGGGTGAGGGTGGGGGTGAGGGTGAGGGCATGGGCGAGGGTGAGGGTGAGGGCATGGGCGAGGGTGTGGGCATGGGCGAGGGCGTGGGCGAGGGCATGGGCGAGGGCATGGGCGAGGGTGAGGGCATGGGCGAGGGCGTGGGTGAGGGTGAGGGCATGGGCGAGGGTGTGGGCGAGGGCATGGGCGAGGGCATGGGTGAGGGCGAGTGCGAGGGTGAGGGCGTGGGTGAGGGTGGGGGTGAGGGTGAGGGTACAGTGTACAGCGTTGGAGCCTGCCAGGGCAGTCACTCATTCTCTTCTCTCTCCACTCCAGGTGCACGTGGGGAGCAGGAGAGGCCGGGCCCACTCCAGCCCGCAGGGGAATCCCGGAGGAGAACGAGGAAACTCCTCACCTCTTCCATGTCTCCAACCCCAACCCCAAAGGGGAGGCATCGCGTGCCAGGATAATAGATTAGAGGAGAAAAGGTGCTGCTTAACTCTGTCGAAAACCACCAGCTGAGGCGTCTCCCCCCCTCCAAGACCATCTTTGATGTTTCTGGAGTGGGGCATGCAGGGGGAGTGTCCAGTATGGGCCTTTTCTTATAGCATGTTTTTTAGACTGTCCCTATGTCTTAGCCTCGGTTGTGGCCTTCTGCAGCACTTGCAATAGTCTACTGTCTGGCATTTCCAACCCTCTGGAAGATGCTCCCTCAGAGTCTGAAGGCTGTCCCTGACCTTCTTTGACTGCCTGGTGCTGCGACTTGGGCTCTGCCGCTGTCAGGGATTCTGTGAGATTTTACAGATAACATCGCTCTCAGTTGAGGGATTTGCATGAGGCCCCTTCCCCCAATCAGAGGACACTTCTGTCTGACATTCCCTGTGGTTTAAGGAGCAGAGAGCTCCTGTATCTGTATTCTCCAATAATGGAGCTATCTCAGTGGCCTTCTTTACGTCCAAAGTGGGTTCTGCCAATACTTGTTTTTGGACTGTCACATTGGAATTCCGCAGACCAATCGATCTCACAACATGTCATTCAGTCGTAGCCTGAATTCACAGGTTTTGGAATCAGAAGCAGCCAGGTAGGTCAGGTCTTTTATTACACGGAAGGTCGGGACCCCATATGCTGCCAACATGATCACTTTGTGATTCTCGTCCCCCTCAATATTGTTAGCCTGAAGAAAGTAACGCACGCACTCTGTGTATTGGGTCCAGTCTTCTATATTTACATCATAAGCTTCAAGTTTATCAAAAAGAGGGATTTTTCTCACCGGAGGATTATTTGCCTCGACAGTAAAGATGGAGGGAAGAAAAAACTCGCTTTACTCCTCGTTGCCAATGCAATAATCTTACTGAGGTCAGTCTTCCATCACCATCACTCTTTAAGTTCAATGTGTTCAAAGTGCCACTCAGTGGCTGCAGTGTACAGGTCAGCCCCAAAGGCCTTCGACTGCCGGACTGAGTGGAGCTAGCTGGTTTTAAACCCTGTCACCCACCAACCCCCCCCCCACCCCACCCCCCACCCCCCCACCCCCCCACCCCCCCACCTCCCACCCCCCCCCCCCCTCCCCGCTGCTCCTTCCCTATTGGGCGAGCCGCCACTCACCTAATAGAGGAACTCATATACTATGAGACTCACGGGGAGATCTATTGACATTCCCCCGTGGCCATTATTACACCTACTGCATTACTGCGATTCAAATAATTTTATGACATTGTTGTCATCCCAATATGTGATGTGAATATCTCTTATCATAAAATCCATAGAATCCTACAGTGCAGAAGGAGGCCATTCAGCCCATCGAGTCTGCACCCAGACCCTAACCCCATAATCTCATGCATTTACGCTAGCTAGTCCCCCTGACACTAAGGATCAATTTAGAATGGCCAATCCACCTAAGCCACACATCTTTGGACTGTGGGAGGAAACCGGAGCACCCGGAGGAAACCCATGCAGACACGGGGGGAACGTGCAGACTCCACACAGACAGTGACCCGAGCCGGGAATCGAACCCAGGTCCCTGGTGCTATGAGGCAGCAGTGCTAACCACTGTGCCACGGTGGCGCCCAGAGTAGGCTTCTTCGGAGAGGTATGACTTTTCTTTGGGATGGAACGGGGGAAGTGCTGGTGGCGATGTCACTGGACTGGTTCTCTGGCTCCTGCTTGGGGCAAGAGTGTTCATATCCCACCACAGCAACTGGTGGAATTAAAAAATAACAAGAAAATTATCTGGAATGTAAAGCTAGTCTCAGTAATGATAATGACGAAACTGTTATTGATTGTCCTAAAAGCCCATTATGCTAAGGGGAATAAATTTGCCATCTGTATCTGATCAGGCCTACATACGATTCCAGATCCTCAGCATTGTGGTTCACTCTTAACTGTCCTCTGAAATGGCTGAACAAGACATTCAGTTCAAGGGCAATTAGGGATAGGCAGCAGGTTTTGGCCTTGCGAGCAACGCCCACATCCCAGGAAAGGATAAGAATGCAGAAACTGCCTCAAGCAGCTTTCCCCAGGTCAGTGCTGCCTTTGGTTTCACAAGCGGAACATTGTAGACAATGGAGCCACATCATTCAGAGACTCGCTCCCAGGAATGGAAGAACCAGTCTTTCAAGAATTCAATGGTAAATACCAAGTGCGGGAAATAATTAACCCGTGCCTCCCGGCAGCAGCCATTTTGAGTGGATTTCACAGGCCACGCATTGGTTGGAATTCTCTGACCTTGCCTGCGGCTGGGATTCTCCAGTCCCGCTGCAGTGAATGGGGTTTTGCCTGAGAGCCAAATTCTCCATTCTCGCTGGCAGCGTTGGAGGGGTGAGCGAGATTGAGGAATCTCGGACAGTAGCTGGTCGGGGAAAAGGGGAAATCTTGCAAGCTGGTTAATCAATGAGCAGTATTTAATGGGGAGTGATTATAAAGTCCGTGAACAAAATTAGCTTTAAAAATATTATAGATTCAAATTTGCTAGATAGCAAATTGCTGTTTGTCATTTTCATAAATGACCTGGATGAGGACGTGGAGGGATGGGTTGGTAAGTTTGCCGATGACACGAAGGTTGGTGGGGTTGTGGATAGTCTGGAGGGATGTCAGAAGTTACAGAGGGACATAGATAGGATGCAAGGCTGGACGGAGAAGTGGCAAATGGACTTCAACCCAGATAAATGCGTCATGGTCCATTTTGGCAGGTCAAATGGGATGAAGGAGTACAATATAAAGGGAAAGACTCTTCGTACTGCAGAGGATCAGAAGGACCTTGGGGTCCGGGTCCAAAGGACTCTAAAATCGGCCCCGCAGGTGGAGGAGGTGGTTAAGAAGGCGTATGGTGTGCTGGCCTTTATCAATCGAGGGATTGAGTTTAGGAGTCCGGGGATAATGATGCAGCTATATAAGACCCTCGTCAGACCCCACTTGGAGTACTGTGCTCAGTTCTGGCCGCCTCACTATAGGAAGGATGTGGAAAAGATTGAAAGGGTGCAGAGGAGATTTACAAGGATGTTGCCTGGATTGAGTGGCATGCCTTATGAGGATAGGCTGAGGGAGCTCGGTCTTTTCTCCTTGGAGAGACGTAGGATCAGAGGAGACCTAATAGAGGTGTATAAGATGTTGAGAGGCATAGATCGGGTGGACTCTCAGAGGCTTTTTCCCAGGGTGGAAATGTCTGCTATGAGAGGACACAGGTTTAAGGTGCTGGGGGGTAGGTACAGGGGAGATGTTAGGGGTAAGTTTTTCACACAGAGGGTGGTGGGCGAGTGGAATCGGCTGCCGTCAGTGGTGGTGGAGGCAAACTCAATCGGGTCTTTTAAGAGACTCCTGGATGAGTACATGGAGCTTAATAGGATGGAGGGTTATAGGTAGGTCTAGAAGGTAGGGATGTGTTCGGCACAACTTGTGGGCTGAAGGACCTGTTTGTGCTGTCGTTTTTCTATGTTCTATGTTCTCTACGTTCTAAGTTTGCGAAGACCTTGGTGGCGATTTCATAGTTGACATTGACACCTGCTCCCATTATCCCAACTAAGGCTGGATAAGATGCTCTTTCAGAGAGTCAGTGCTGACGGGTGGCACGGTGGCACAGTGGTTAGCACTGCTGCCTCACAGCGCCAGGGACCCGGGTTCAATTCCAGCCTCAGGTCACTGCCTGTGTGGTGTCTGCACGTTCTCCCCGTGTCTGTGTGGGCTTCCTCCGGGTGCTCCTGTTTCTTCCCACAGTCCAAAGATATGCGGGTTAGGTTGATTGGTCATGCTAAATTGACCCTAGTGTCGGGGGATTAGCAGGGTAAATGTGTGGGGTTATGGAGATGGGGCTTGGGTGGGATTGTGGTCAGTGCAGACTTGATGGACTGAATGGCCTATTTCTGCATTGTAGGTGTTCTATTGTCAGGATTTTATGGCCTCGCTTGAGGTCAACAGACAACAGTCAACAGACCCGCTCCAATTCCCTGCCAGGATGGTTGGTCGAATTCTGGCATGTGGTTCTATAGTCCTGCCTGCTCTCGCCCAGGTAGATATGAATGGTCCCATGCCCGTGTATGGAAAAACATCAGGGAATTACTCCCAGTGCCCTAGTCAGTTCCTAAATCAACATCATTAAGAAACGAGATTATCTGCTCGTTATCACCGTGCTATTTGTGGAACTCTATTATGCAAAACTGGGTGCTGGTTTCCTCCATTACAACAGTGACTACACGTCCAAATTACATGATTGGCTGTAAAGCCCTTTGAGGCACTCTGAGATTGCAAAAGGTGTAAATCTTTCTTTAAACATTTCCATTAAGCAATAGCTAAGCAAAAGGGAAACAGTGGCAGATACAATAGGGGAAGCCTGCTACAATGTTCAGCGCAGAAGCATTAGGTTCAAGCACATAAAAGGGTTAAGGTTCCTTGCAGTCACATCAGAGAGTGATGGTGAATTGTACGAGAGATTCATTGACTCGTTGTTACTTCCCACATTGCTCTGGGATCGTTCCAAACACTGGAGCCACATATCACTCGCTGCTGAGCTCAATGCGCACTGAGAAATGGTGCAGGTCTGGTACACACAGAACATAATCATCTCTCACTGACACAGGACCAGTGTACAGGCTGTTATCATAATCTATCAAAGGAATATTGAACACATTAATATCCAGAAAAAGAATGGTTCTTCAAGTCTTTCCACAAAAGACACTTTGAGAAGGAATAGCAGGTGTAACAGGGAGTTTTGGGTTAATTGGGTTGCTTGGCTAACATGAGTCATGTGGCCATTTCACAAAATAATGGCGAAATAGATGTGAGGCTTTCATTAGTTGTTGCTTTCAGTGCATCTGCGTGCTTTATATAGCTCAGTGTGACAATGAGTCAGATGCTTCTGCTGTTATTCCTACCAAAATGGGTGGCCTCATATTTACCAACATTGTACTTCATAATTTATTGTGTGCAGTTCTGGTCACCTCACTATAAGAAGGATGTGGAAGCGCTGGAAAGAGTGCAGAGGAGATTTACCAGGATGCTGCCTGGTTTGGAGGGTAGGTCATATGAGGAAAGGTTGAGGGAGCTAGGGCTATTCTCTCTGGAGCGGAGGAGGCTGAGGGGAGACTTAATAGAGGTGTATAAAATGATGAAGGGGATAGATAGAGTGAACGTTCAAAGACTATTTCCTCGGGTGGATGGAGCTATTACAAGGGGGCATAACTATAGGGTTCATGGTGGGAGATACAGGACGGATATCAGAGGTAGGTTCTTTACGCAGAGAGTGGTTGGGGTGTGGAATGGACTGCCTGCAGTGATAGTGGAGTCAGACACTTTAGAAACATTTAAGCGGTTATTGGACAGGCACATGGAGCACACCAGGATGATAGGGAGTGGGATAGCTTGATCTTGGTTTCAGATAAAGCTCGGCACAACATCGTGGGCCGAAGGGCCTGTTCTGTGCTGTACTGTTCTATGTTCTATGTTCTATCTGCCAGACCCTCGCCCACTCACTTAGACTATATCCCTTTGCAGACTTTCAGTGTCCTCTGCACATTTTGCTCTGCCACTCATCTTAGTGTCATCTGCGAATTTTGACACATTACATTTGGTCCCCAACTCCAAAGCATCTATATAAATATATGTCAAGAACAGAAGGTTGGTTAGGGCAAGTTTAGGGCCAGTTATAGATGGCAGAGGGAAGTTATGTGTGGAACCGGAGGAGATTGGTGAAGCATTGAACCAATATTTCTCTTCGGTGTTCACGCAAGGGGACATGAATATAGCTGAGGAGGACACTGGGTTGCAAGGGAGTAGAATAGACAGTATTACAGTTGATAAGGAGGATGTGCAGGATATTCTGGAGGGTCTGAAAATAGATAAATCCCCTGGTCCGGATGGGATTTATCCAAGGATTCTCTGGGAGGCAAGAGAAGTGATTGCAGCGCCTTTGGCTCTGATCTTCAGGTCGTCGTTGGCCTCTGGTATAGTACCAGAAGATTGGAGGTTAGCGAATGTTGTCCCATTGTTTAAGAAGGGGAACAGAGACTTCCCCGGGAATTATAGACCGGTGAGTCTCACTTCTGTTGTCGGCAAGATGTTGGAAAAAATTATAAGGGATAGGATTTATAGTTATTTGGAGAGTAATGAATTGATAGGTGATAGTCAGCATGGTTTTGTGGCAGGTAGGTCGTGCCTTACTAACCTTATTGAGTTTTTTGAGAAAGTGACCAAGGAGGTGGATGGGGGCAAGGCAGTGGACGTGGTATATATGGATTTTAGTAAGGCGTTTGATAAGGTTCACCATGGTAGGCTTCTGCAGAAAATGCAGATGTATGGGATTGGGGGTGATCTAGGAAATTGGATCAGGAATTGGCTAGCGGATAGGAAACAGAGGGTGGTGGTTGATAGTAAATATTCATCATGGAGTGCGGTTACAAGTGGTGTACCTCAGGGATCTGTTTTGGGGCCACTGCTGTTTGTAATATTTATTAATGATCTGGATGAGGGTATAGTTGGGTGGATTAGCAAATTTGCTGATGACACCAAAGTCGGTGGTGTGGTAGACAGTGAGGAAGGGTGTCGTAGTCTGCAGGAAGACTTAGACAGGTTGCAAAGTTGGGCCGAGAGGTGGCGGATGGAGTTTAATGCGGAGAAGTGTGAGGTAATTCACTTTGGTAGGAATAACAGTTGTGTTGAGTATAGGGCTAACGGGAGGACTTTGAATAGTGTGGAGGAGCAGAGGGATCTAGGTGTATGTGTGCATAGATCCCTGAAAGTTGGGAATCAAGTAGATAAGGTTGTTAAGAAGGCATATGGTGTCTTGGCGTTTATTGGTAGGGGGATTGAATTTAGGAGTCGTAGCGTTATGTTGCAACTGTACACAACTCTGGTGCGGCCGCACTTGGAGTACTGTGTGCAGTTCTGGTCCCCACATTACAGGAAGGATGTGGAGGCTTTGGAGAGGGTGCAGAGGAGGTTTACCAGGATGTTGCCTGGTATGGAGGGGAGATCCTATGAGGAGAGGCTGAGGGATTTGGGATTGTTTTCGCTGGAAAGGCGGCGGCTAAGAGGGGATCTTATTGAAACATATAAGATGATTAGAGGTTTAGATAGGGTGGATAGTGATAGCCTTTTTCCTCTGATGGAGAAATCCAGCACGAGGGGGCATGGCTTTAAATTGAGGGGGGGTAGTTATAGAACCGATGTCAGGGGTAGGTTCTTTACCCAGAGGGTGGTGAGGGATTGGAATGCCCTGCCAGCATCAGTAGTAAATGCGCCTAGTTTGGGGGCGTTTAAGAGATCCGTAGATAGGTTCATGGACGAAAAGAAATTGGTTTAGGTTGGAGGGTCACAGTTTTTTTTTTAACTGGTCGGTGCAACATCGTGGGCCGAAGGGCCTGTTCTGCGCTGTAATGTTCTATGTTCTATGTTCTATGTTCTAAATCGTAAAAAATTGTGGTCCCAACACTGATCCCTGAGGCAGACCACTAGTCACTGATCACCAACCAGAAAAACACCCATTTACCCCCACTCTTTGCTTTCTGTTAATTAACCAATCCTCTATCCATGCTAATACATTACCCGTAACACTGTGCACCTTTATCTTATGTAGCAATCTTTGGTGCGGCAGCTTGTCAAATGCCTTCTGGAAATCCAGATACACCACATCCACAGGTTCCTCATTGTCCACTGCACATGTAATGTTCTCAAAGAATTCCACTAAATTAGTCAAACATGACCTGCCCTTCATGAACCCATGCTGCGTCTTACCAATGGGACAATTTATATCCAGATGTCTCGCTATTTCTTCCTTGATGATAGATTCAAGCATTTTCCCTACTACAGAAGTTAAGCTAACCGGCCTATAGTTACCCGCCTTTTGTCTACCTCCTTTTTAAACAGTGGCGTCACATTTGCTGCTTTCCAACGTACGGGAACCACCCCAGAGTCCAACGAATTACCACTAGTGCATTTGCTATTTCTCCCACCATCTCTTTTAGTACCTGGGATGCATTCCATCAGGACCAGGAGACTTGTCTACCTTTAGCCCCATTAACTTGTCCAACACTACCTCTTTCGTGATAATGATAGTTTCTATGTTCTCACCTGCCATAGCCTTCCTGTCATCAATTTTTGGCATGTTATTTGTATCTTCCGCTGTGAAGACCGACACAAAATACCTGTTCAATGCCTCAGCCATTTTCTCATTTCCAGTTATTACATCCCCCTTCTCATCCTCTAAAGCTCCAATGTTTGCCTTAGCCACTCTTTTCACTTTATATATTTGTGGAAACGTTTGCTATCTGTTTTTATATTCTGAGCTAGTTTAGTCTCATAATCCATCTTACTTCTTTTATAGCTTTTTTTGTGGCTTTCTGCTGACCTTTAAAGATTTCCCAATCCTCTAGTTTCCCACTAATCTTTGCCACTTTGTATACATTTTCGTTCAACTTGATACCCTCCTTTATTTCCTTAGATATCCCTGGCTGATTATCTCTTTTTCTACGGTCCTTCCTTATCACTGGTATATACACTGGTAAATGTTTCTCAGTGCAGCTGGGATATCTTTACGGTCAAATGGATGAACAGCAATATTGACCCTCAGGTATTTTCTGCTGACCATATAATGCTGGATATCCAGCCTGTGATATAAGTGGCCATTTCCTCTGCATGTATATCACAGTGGCACAGTGGTTAGCACTGCTGCCTCACAGCGCCAGGGACCCGAGTTCAATTCTCTGCTTGGGTCACTGTCTGTGCGGATTCTGCACGTTCTCCCTGTGTCTGCGTGGGTTTCCTCCAGGTGCTCCGGTTTCCTCCCACAGTCCAAAGATGCGCGGGTCAGGTTGATTGGCTATGTTAAATTGCCCCTTAGTGTCGGGAGGTTAGCAGGGTAAATATGTGGGGTTCCAGGGATAGGGCCTGGGCAGGATTGCGGTCGGTGCAGGCTCGATGGGCCGAAAGACCTCCTTCCACACTGTAGGGATTCTATGATTCTATGAGTCCAACTGACTTGCTGGTTGGGTGCATTGGCTGTGCTAAATTCTCCCTCAGTGTACCCGAACAGGCGCCAGAGTGTGGCGACAAGGGGATTTTCACAGTAACTTCATTGCAGCGTTAATGGAAGACTACTTGTGACACTAATAAATAAACTCAAACAAACAAATAAACAAACTGAAACAAAAATATCCATGTTTAAAGGGCGGCACGGTAGCACAGTGGTTAGCACTGCTGCTTCACAGCTCCAGGGACCTGGGTTCGATTCCCGGCTTGGGTCACTGTCTGTGTGGAGTTTGCACATTCTCCTCGTGTCTGCGTGGGTTTCCTCCGGGTGCTCCGGTTTCCTCCCACAGTCCAAAGATGTGCGGGTTAGGTTGATTGGCCAGGTTAAAAATTGCCCCTTAGAATCCTGAGATGCGTAGGTTAGAGGGATTAGCGGGTAAATATGTGGGGGTAGGGCCTGGGTGGGATTGTGGTCGGTGCAGACTTGATGGGCCGAATGGCCTCCTTCTGCACTGTAGGGTTTCTATGATTCTATGAAACTCACAATTCCTGGCAGAATTGTTTCATTTCAATAAATGAGCTCACCCTGTATCTATGTATCTCATGTTGGACAATGAATGGACCTAATTAATAATTGACCAATTATTTAATCCTTAATGATTTTGTGACAGGCATAATTCATCTGTCACTGAATACAGCAATTGCTGCCAATAGGTGTAGTTATCCAGTTCAAGGCACAGGTAACAAAAGGGCTGGTACGGGGGGGGGAATTGCTCCTGGTACAGATTACAGCTGGGTGGAATTGACAATCAGCAGCGAATGTGGCTGAGGATTAATCCAGCAAAGAAAAAATACCACATGTTGAGAAAATTAAAGTAATGCATTCACGGCAGAGACAGTCAGTGCGATTCCATCTTCAGACCATCTCTGTCTGGTCTTCATTTAAAATAAAACTATTTTGGACAACAAAGAAAAATATTGCACGCGCTGGAAATGTTGACTGTGACAGATGATCATTAATTCTGTTTCACTCTCCAGATAAAGTATGATGTTTATTTATTAGTCACAGGTCAGGCTTACATTAACACTGCAATGAAGTAACTGTGAAATTCCCCAGCATAAGCTGCTGAGTTTCTGCAGCAATTTTCATCTTTACTTTGCTACCCCTGCTCTTCAACTCTCATTCATTTAGCTATTTATTTTTAAATTTATTCATTCATGGGATGTAGGTGTCACTGGCCAATCCATCGTATTATAGCCCTTCAGAAGGTGGTGGTGAGGTGCCTTCTTGATCTGCTGATCCACTGCAGGAACCACAGTGCTTTTAGGGAGGGAGGGGAAGGATCAGTGAAAACATTTCCAAGTCAGGATGGTGAGTGACTTGAAGGGGCGGAACAGTGGTCAGCACTGCTGCCTCACAGCGCCAGGGACCCGGGTTCAATTCCAGCCTCAGGTCACTGTCTGTGTGGAGTTTGCACGTTCTCCCCGTGTGTGCCTGGGTTTCCTCCGGGTGCTCCGGTTTCCTCCCACAGTCCAAAGATGTGTGTGTTAGGTTGATTGGCCGTGCTCAATTGCCCCTTAGTGTTCGGGGGATTAGCTAGGATAAATATGTGGCGTTACGGGGATAGGGCCTGGGTGGGAATGTGGACTTGATGGGCTGAATGGCCTCTTTCTGCACTGTAGGGATTCTAAGGATCCTATTCCATTGATCTACTGCCCTTGTCTTTCTAGGTGGTAGAGGTTGAGGGTTTGGAAGGTGCTGTCAAAGGAGCCTTGGTGGGTTCCTGCAACGCATCTTGTAGATGGTACACTGTGCACCTGCCTTGGAGGGAATGAATGTTTGGGGTGCCAATCAGTGGATTGTTTTGTCCTGGATGGTGTTGAGCTTCTCAAGTGTTGTTGGAATGACACTTATCCAGGCAAGTGGAGAGTATTTCACCACATTCCTCACTTGTGCCTTAAATTTAAAGTTTATTTATTTGTGTCACAGGTAGGCTCACATTAACACTGCAATGAAGTTACTGTGAAAATCCCCGAGTCATCACACTCCGGCGCCTGTTCGGGTACACTGAAGAAGAATTTAGCATGGCCAATGCACCTAACCAGCACGTCCTTCGGATTGTGGGAGGAAACCGGAGCACCCGGAGGAAACCCACGTAGACACAGGGAGAACGTGCAAACTCCACACAGACAGTGACCCAAGCCGGGAATCAAACCGGGTCCCTGGCGCTGTGAGGCAACAGTGTTAACCACTGTGCCACCATGCTGCCCCATGGCAGGTTTTGAGGAGTTAGGAAATGAGTTACTTGTTGCAGAATTTCCAGACTCCGACCTGCTCTTGTACCACAGTATTTATATTATTGGTCCAGTTCAGTTCTTGGTCAATGATGATCCCCAGGATGCTGATTGTGTGGGATTGAATGATGGCAATGCCATTGACTGTCAAGAGGTGATGGCTAGACTCTCTCTTGCTGGAGATGGTCATTGCCTGGGAGTTGTGTGGCACGAAAGTTATTTGCCACTTGTCAGCCCAAGCCTGGAGATTGTCCACGTCTCGCTGCATTTGAACATGAACTGCTTCAGTACCTGAGGAGTCGTGAATGGTGCTGAACATTGTGCAATCGTTGGTGAACATCCCCACTGCTGGCCTTATGACAGAGGGAAAGTCATTGATGAAGCAGCTAAAGGTGGTTAGGACTAGGACACGACCTTGAAGGATCCCTGCAGAGATGTCTTGGAGTTGAGATGATTGACCTCCAACCACCACAACCATCTTCCTTTGTGCCGAGTGTGACTCCAACCAGTGGAGAGTTTTTCCCCTGATACCCATTGACTCCAGTTTTGCGAGGGCTTCTTGATGCCACACTCTGTCAAATGCTGCCTTGATGTCAAGGGCCGTCACACTCACATCATCTCTGGAATTCAACTCTTTTGTCCATGTTTGAACCAAGGCTGTAATGAGGTCAGGAGCTGAGTGACCCTGGCAGAACCCAATCTGAGCGTCCACGAGCAGGTTATTGCTGAGTAAGTGCTGCTTGATAGCGCTGTCGATGATCCCTTCCATCACTTTACTGATGACCGAGAGTAGACTCATGGGGTGGTAATTGGCCGGGTTGGACCGGACATACCCCCTGGGCAATTTTCCACATTGTTGGGTCGATGCCAGTGTTGTAGCTGTACTGGAACTGATTGGCTCAGAGGCGCAGCTAATTGTGTTCACCCAATTGGGAAGCAGCAGTGGGAGTGGGGAGGGTGGGGGTTGGGGGGCGGTGGTAGGTGGTTAAAACCAGCTGGCTCCTCTCAGACTGGCAGTTGATAGACTCGGGACCGATCTGTACGCTGTAATCACTGAAAGGCATTGCGATATCATTGTAAATAAAAGGGTGATCGGTGATGGAAGCCTGGCCGCGGTAAATATTGCCTTTGATGATCTGCTGCTGTGCATCTTCCACAAACACCAACTCATCCAGAACTGCACGACTTGCATCTTAGCCCACACTAACTGGTGGTCTTTAATCTCACTAATCATTTCCATTGGATACCAGTCTCTCTTAACACTGGCCTTTAGGGTTAATATTCCATAATCCTATCTCCTTTCCTGTATGAACTTTATTATAAAGAAGACATTCCTGGGTGTGATACGCTAATGTTGTGATTTTACAATGGTTCCTTCTGGTGTTAACCAAAATAAAGCAATGTTCCAGATGATGCTATTCTGATCAATCACTCCCTTGGATTTAAGAATCTGGTCGGGTGCAGGGTGGAATATATTCCCTCCCTCTCCTTTGATTTTCCTTCCTGAGTAATGGTGATACTTTGACATTATAGGATAATTGCCAATGGAATCCATTGTGTTAAAGACTGGAGCAAATGGTCCGTGAATTCCTAGTTGGCGAGGTTCCACAGGGACAGTGCTAACAGACAAACACGTGTGCCCGCGTGGTAACTCCACTCTAACTCACACCGACCATAAAAGGCTCAGCTCCTAAGGCTGGCCTGTTCTGATTTTAACTGCCTCAGCTCTCCCGGGTTGGGTTCATGCCCCTGATTGCTATTCAGTGACTCCGACTAAAAGAGGATGAGGTGGAACTCAGCCAATACTATTCATTGTCAAATAGCGCACTGATTTGATTTGATTTGATTTATTGTCACATGCATTAGTATACAGTGAAAAGTATTGTTTCTTGCACGCTATACAGACAAAGCATACCATTCATAGAGAAAGAAACAAGAGAGTGCGGAATGTAGTGTTACAGCCATATCTAGGGTGCAGAGAAAGATCAACCTAATGCAAGAAAAGTCCATTCAAACGTCTGACAGCAGCAGGGAAGAAGCTGTTCTTGAGTCAGTTGGTACATGACCTCAGACTTTTGTATCTTTTTCCTGACGGAAGAAGGCGGAAGAGAGAATGTCCGGGGTGCAAGTTCGGTCCTTAATTATGCTGGCTGCTTTGCCGAGGTAGCGGGAAGTGTAGACAGAGTCAATGGATGGGAGGCTGGTTTATGTGATGGACTGGGCTACATTCACGACCTTTTGTAGTTTCTTGCTGTCTTGGGCAGAGCAGGAGCCATACCAAAGGGATGAGGGAGGAGTTGGCTAAGGTAGACTGGGAGCAACAACTTTATGGTGGGATGATTGAGGAACAGTGGAGGACTTTCAAAGCGATTTTTCACAGTGCTCAGCAAAAGAAGATACCAGTGATAAGGAAGGACTGTAGAAAAAGAGACAATTAGCCATGGATATCTAAGGAAATAAAGGAGGGATCAAATTGAAAGAAAATGCATACAAAGTGCTAAAGATTAATGGGAAACTAGAAGATTGGGAAATCTTTAAAGGTCAACAGAAAGCCACAAAAAAAACTATAAAGAAAAGTAAGATGGATTATGAGAGTAAACTAGCTCAGAATATAAAAACAGAGAGCAAAAGTTTCCACAAATATATAAAATGAAAAACAGTGGCGAAAGTAAACATTGGAGCTTTAGAGGATGAGAAGGGGGAAGTAATAACTGGAAATGAGAAAATGGCTGAGGCATTGAACAGGTATTTTGTGTCGGTCTTCACAGTGGAAAACACAAATAACATGCCAAAAATTGATGACAGGAAGGTTATGGCAGGTGAGAACCTAGAAACTATCATTATCACGAAAGAGGTAGAGTTGGACAAGTTAATGGGGCTAAAGGTAGACAAGTCTCCTGGTCCTGATGGAATGCATCCCAGGGTACGAAAAAGATGGTGGGAGAAATAGCAAATGCACTAGTGGTAATTCGCTGGACTCTGGGGTGGTTCCCGTAGGTTGGAAAGCAGCAGATGTGACACCACTGTTTAAAAAAGGAGATAGACAAAAGGCGGGTAACTATAGGCCGGTTAGCTTAACTTCTGTAGTAGGGAAAATGCTTGAATCTATCAAGGAAGAAACAGCGAGACATCTGGATATAAATTGTCCCATTGGTAAGACGCAGCATGGGTTCATGAAGGGCAGGTCATGTTTGACTAATTTAGTGGAATTCTTTGAGAACATTACATGTGCAGTGGACAATGGGGGAACCTGTCGATGTGGTGTATCTGGATTTCCAGAAGGCATTTGACAAGGTGCCGCACCAAAGACTGCTACACAAGATAAAGGTGCACAGTGTTACGGGTAATGTATTTGCATGGATAGAGGATTGGTTAATTAACAGAAAGCAAAGAGTGGGGGTAAATGGGTGTTTTTCTGGTTGGCGATCAGTGACTAGTGCTGTGCCTCAGGGATCAGTGTTGGGACCACAATTGTTTACAATTTATATAGATGCTTTGGAGTTGGGGACCAAGTGTAGTGTGTCAAAATTCGCAGATGACACTAAGATGAGTGGCAGAGCAAAGTGTGCAGAGGACGCTGAAAGTCTGCAAAGGGATATAGATAGTCTAAGTGAGTGGGCAAGGGTCTGGCAGATGGAGTACAATGTTGGTAAATGTGAGGTCATCCATTTTGGTAGGAATAACAGCAAAATGGACTATTATTTAAATGGTAGAAAATTGCAGCGTGCTACTGTGCAGAGGGACCTGGGTGTCCTTGTGCAGGAATCTCAAGGAGTTGGTTTGCAGGTGTAGCAGGTAATTAAGAAGGCAAATGGAAATTTGTCCTTCATTGCTAGAGAGATGGAGTTTAAAAACAGCGAGGTTATGTTGCAGCTGTATCAAGTGCTGGTGAGGCCACACCTGGAGTACTGTGTACAGTTTTGGTCTCCTTACTTGAGGAAGGATATACCGGCACTGGAGGGGGTGCAGAGGAGTTTCACTAGGTTGATTCCTGAGTTGAGAGGGTTGGCTTATGAGGAGAGACTGAGTAGACTGGGGCTATACTCATTGGAATTCAGAAGAATGAGGGGAGATCTTATAGAAACATATAAGATTATGAAGGGAATAGATAAGATAGAAGCAGGGAAGTTGTTTCCACTGGCGGGTGAAACTAGAACTAGAGGGTATAGCCTCAAAATAAGGGGGAGCAGATTTAGGACTGAGTTGAGGAGGAACTTCTTCACATAAAGGGCTGTGAATCTGTGGAATTCCCTGCCCAGTGAAGCAGTTGAGGCTACCTCATTGAATGTTTTTAAGGCAAGGATAGATAGATTTTTGAACAGTAAAGGAATTAAGGGTTATGGTGAGTGGGTGGGTAAGTGGAGCTGAGTCCACGAAAAGATCAGCCATGATCTTATTGAATGGCGGAGCAGGCTCGAAGGGCCAGATGGCCCACTCCTGCTCCTAGTTCTTATACAACCAGAAAGAATGCTTTCTATAGTGCATCTGTAAAAGTTGGTGAGAGTCGTGGCTGACATGCCAAATTTCCTTAGTCTTCTGAGAAAGTAGAGGTGTTGGTGGGCTTTCTTAACTATAGTGTCGGCATGGGGGACCAGGACAGGTTGTTGGTGATCTGGGCACCTAAAAACTTGAAGCCCTCGACCCTTTCTACTTTGTCCCACACTGATTCTCAGGCCGGGATTTTACCATCATGTTGCGCCCGTTTTTGGGCGCGATGCGGTTGTAAAGTGGGACGTAAAGCGATTAGCGCGATTGGCACCGGTATTTGCGACCGGCTCCATTTTACGAGTGCCGGATTTCTGGCTCGGTCAGCCTGTCGCCGGAAGGCGAGAGGCAGGTTAATTTATTGAAATTTATTTAAAGAAGCGTTTGCATGTCATTCGCGAACCCGGCGCTCAGTCGTCCGGGCTTTGCCCCCTTTATGACCTCGCCGGGAAAGGTTCTCTCTGGCGAGGAATAGACACACTCCCCATGAACGGGGAACAGTCGACTTGGCCTCACCGGTGGAACTGGAGGCCAATGAGGCCCCCCGGGGAGTCTGTGGGCAAGGGGTGGGTGCCCCTTGGTCAGTGCCAGACTGGGGGAGGGGCCAGTGACGGGGGTGGGGGGGGGGAGGGAATGGGGCTAATGGAGGGAGGGGGCCTGCTGCCACTCTGCAGTGATCGGTGGAGGGAGGGAGGGAGAGGGGTCCGCTGCCACTCTGCAGTGATCGGTGTAGAGAGGCCAGCAGGGCCACAATTGGTGGGGGAGGGGGGGGGGGGGTCCGCAAACGGTCTGGATGATCGGGGGGGTCGGCACGGCTGCATCTATGACCGTGAGCCTCCGCGATTGCAGGGAGGGTGCTCTGCATCAGGCTGCCTGCAGTAGCAGGGGCCTGACAGCTCTCTCTCTTTGCCTGTTAGACCCCTGCGACTGCTAATGCACATGTGCAGCATCAGAGGCCTGCACACGCGCACTAGCTTCCTCTGCAGGCTTTGGAGTGTGCTAAGTCCCACCCACAGGCTTCCCACCCACAGGTAGCAACCGGCTTGCCCAGAATTTTGCAGCCAGAGTGTGGATTTGGCGGGGGGAGCTAAAAACACGTCCAAAAGACAGATGTGAAACTCTCCCAGTTTCAAGTCTGCCCGGCATTTAGACAAAAAATGGTAAAATACCACCCTCAATGTCTGTGTCTGCACATGAAGAGTGGTCCTTTGGTGCATTAGCAGAGGTCAGAGGGTACTCCAGAACAAGGAGGAGTGAAAGTGAGAGCAGATGAACGCACGTAAACACAAAATCAGTGAATGCTGTAAACTACAAGGATTCGTTCCCTCACTTCCGACAATGGGGATGAAATTCTTTGACCAGTTTCTGTGGGTTATCCCACCATTGGAGGAAAGGGAGAAGCAATACACCCAATAAATGCTTCATGCTCATATTGGCGGAGGACGGGACACTCTCAGGCTGAGTGCGCCCTTCTCAAAGGTGCAAATTCTGACTTTACGTCTACAAAAATGTAATTTGCACTTTTCCAATAGTTTACGAGTAAAATGCCCTTTATTTGTGTTTATGCCAAAGGCAGAGGAGAAAACCGTAATGCTTCATAAAACCAAGCAACACAAGAAGAATCATTTTGACATCCAGAGTAGTTGCATTCATCAATGAACGATTGCAGCTATGGAGCAGACGGTTCAAAGCAATGTGGCCTGTACCGCCTGCCAGACAAAGGCTGCACTCTTCCATCTTTATATCCAAACTGCACTGAAAATATAAACCTGTGTGGGCACAAAGACAAAATGGCTCGGCCAATGAAACGGCAGCAGATGAGTGGTTGTAATTTCAATGCGCATCATATGTTTGAGGCAAATAGAAATAGAGAAACCTGAAAAATACTCAGCAGCGCTGGCAGCATCCGTGGAGAGAGAGAGACAAGAGATAGAGCTGGCTCCATTCACACTCACACTGACACACTGACACACTCACACACACACACACACTCGCTCACACACACACTCACACACTCACACACACACACTCACACACACTCGCTCACACATACACACATACACTCACACGCACACTCGCTCTCACACACTCACACACACACTCACACACACACTCACTCACACACACACACACTCACACACGCACACACACTCACACACACACACTCACACACACTCGCTCACACATACACTCACACGCACACTCGCTCTCACACACACACACACACTCGCTCACACACACTCACACACACACTCACACGCACACTCACTCACACACACACACTCACACACGCACACACACTCACTCACACACACACACTCACACACTCACACACACTCATTCACACACACACTCACACACAAACCCACACACTCACACACACTCATTCACACACACACTCACACACAAACCCACACACTTACACACACACTCACACACACACACTCACACACCCACACACACAAACACTTACACACACTCACACACACTCACACACACACACTCACACACACTCACACACTCACACACACACACTCACACACACAAACACACACACACTCACACACACACACACATTCACACCCACACACACACACACACACACACACTCACACAAACGCACACACACCCACACTCGCACACACACACACACACACACACACACTCACACTCACACCCACACACACACACACACACACACACACTCACACTCACACTCACACCCACACACACACTCACACCCACACACACACACACACACTCACACAAACGCACACACACACTCACACACCCACACTCACACACACACACACACTCACACTCACACTCACACACACTCACACACACACACTCACACACACACACTCACACACACTCACACACACACACACACTCACACTCACACACACACTCACACAAACGCACACACACACTCACACACCCACACTCGCACGCACACACACTCACACTCACACTCACACCCACACACACACACACACACACACAGCAAGGGATGACCGTGGTGTCATGGTATTGGTGCTGAATTAGTAATCCAGGGACCCAGGGTAATACTCTGAGGACTCACGTTCGAATCCCACCATGGCAGATGGTAAAATTTCAATTCATGATAAAGCTGGAATTATAAGTCTAATGATGACCAAAGAAACCATTGTCGATTTTGGCCTACAAGTGACTCCAGAGCCACAGCAACCTGGTTGACTCTTAAATGCCTTCAGGGATGGGCAATAAATGCTGGCCCAGCCAGCGACGCCCACATCCCATGAATGAATATAAAAGGATTCACTTTGCACTGAAAGTAAGGCTGAAGTTAATGACTGAATCACAAGTTATTACAAAAATAATGCATTCCTCCGGTTGCTTCCTAGCTGTGTGCCTTGCTTATTTTCAGCTAAATGAGCTATTTCAGTGCAGCAGAAATCTATCTTCCTGTATTATTATTAATCAAAACCGACTGCTTCACTGATTGGTAGATCACAGATTCTTTCTGGTTGTATCGCAGCTTGGTATGGCTCCTGCTCTGCCCAAGACCGCAAGAAACTACAAAGGGTGGTGAATGAAGCCCAGTCCATCACTCGAACCATCCATTCACTCTGTCTACACTTCCCACTGCCTCGGCAAAGCAGCCAGCATAATCAAGGACCCCACGCACCCCAGACATTCTCTCTTCCACCTTCTTCATTGAGAAAAAGATGCAAAAGTCTGAGTCACGTAGCAACTGACTCAAGAACAGCTTCTTCTCTGCTGCTGTCAGACTTTTGGATGGACCTACCTCACACTAAGTTGATCTTCCTCTACACCCTAGCTATGACTGTAACAATAAATTCTGCAGTCTCTCCTTTCCTTCTCTATGAACGGTATGTTTTGTCTGTATAGCGCGCAAGAAACAATACTTTTCACTGTCTGTTAATACATGTGACAATAATAAATCAAATCAACTCAGATTCACATGGACGACACCAAGTCAAGGAGCCAATCCCAACAAAGATATTGTAATAATACACGATCAGAAACTTCACTAGCAAACAGAAAAGGATTTATTGAGTGATCTTCAAGAGCAGCGGCACGTTTGTGGTTAGCTGTAAAACACCTCTGCCTGCGATCATGTTGTTCAAGGAGGCTGAGTGTTTTTCTTGTCACAAGAGAAGACAGTTGATAAAGCAATGCAGAGCTAAGTCACGACCACCAAGTAATTGATCAACCAAGATGTTACAAGTATACGATGTGGGTGAGCCTAGCACCAATGATTCTGGTATTCATTCTCTGTTCAGTCTATAAACAGCGTCAGACCCCATCTCTGTAACACTTTAGACAAATGGGAAGCTTCTTAAGATGGAAGTGGATACAGGGGCATCAGCCACTGTGATGGATGAGTACACATTTCAGTACCTAACAGTGGGTGCCCAGCCACTTCTGATAATGTGAAGACTTACGCTGGAGAAGTAATCCAAATAAAAGGCGCCACCGTGGTATCGGTAATCTTGGACAACAGTCTACCCAGCGATAATAATGATGGGTGAAGGACCAAGTCTTCTCGGCTGCGATTGGCTGAAAGAAATCAAGCTCAACTGGACAGAAATTTTTCAAATGCGGGAGGGGGGAACTGCCCGAAATGATAAGAAAATATGACAAGGTTCTCTGTGACGCGTTAGGCAAAATCAAAGGGACTATCACCACAGCTATCCTGGAAGGTGCCAATCGGAGGCTGGGCCATGCCCCAAAGGGGTGGAGGGAAGGTCAGAATGCAAGTTGCCCTGGGTCCCTTTGACAGTCTCTGGCATCAGAAGATAATTATTGGCTGAGGATTTGGGAACAATGTTCTGGCTATTGTCAAGTTTCCTGGCCAGGAAATCGTGAGGAACAAAACTGAAGAGGTGGGAGAACAACATGTAACCAATGGGTGGGGACTTTAAATGGTCCATCAATTTTTTCTGTCCCGCCTGCGAAGATTCCTGCGGCAGGCGGGACTGGAAAATTTACCCCAATATGTGTGGAGGTGACTAATGACATGTGTGGGGCTAATCTTATGCTCTCAGTACAGTGCTGTACACAAGGCAATAGATCAGACTCACTGGATAATAGGGATTGGGCTGATTTAGAAATCTGGATGTTACTCCTGCCAGTTACCGTACGCTGGCTGGAATTTTACCATCTCGCCCGCCCGGATCTCACCCAAGCGACATTGTAAAATCCCACCTGCTGTGTTGGAATCATTCAGTTTGGCTAACACCCCAGTGGAATACAGACAGAGTGCTGGACTGTCTGAGGTACTGTCAAAATGAAACATCGAACTGAGGTCCGCTCTGCCCCCTCGGATGGGTATAAAGGGTCCCACAGCAGGGCATTGAAGAAGAGATGGCCATTCCTCCCCGGTACCCAGCTAATATTTTCCGTTCCATCATAACTTAAAACCAGATTACTATTTGTCTTATAGACCAAGTGGTCTGGTGGGGGAGTCCAGAACTAGGGGTCATAGTCTGAGGATGAGAGCTCAACCTTTTAGGACTGAGGTGAGGAGAAATTATTCGGCTCAGAGGATGGTGAATGTGTGGAATTCACTACCACAGATGTAGTTGAGGTTGTCTGATTTCAAGAAGAAATTAGATATAGCTCTTGGGGCTAAAGGGATCAAGGGATATGGGGGAAAAGGGAGGATTAGGATATTGAATTTGATGATCAGCCATGATCAAAATGAATGGAGGAGCAGGCTCGAAGGGCCGAATGGCCTACTCCTGCTTCTGTTTTCTCTGTTTCTATGTCACGCGATGACGCGCTACTTAAAGGATCACATGTCGGTGGCACGGGGGTTCTCCCCGGAGTGTGGACGGATACATACCGTGCTGATTAGAGGACTGAATAGATGATTGCTGTTTTAAATCCTTGTCGCCAGTCATTGAAACCCAGCACTGATACTGGGGCGACACGGTGGCACATTTGTTAGCACTGCTGCCTCACAGCACCAAGGACCCGGGTTCGATTCCCAGTCTGTGCGGAGTTTGCACATTTTCCCCGTGGGTTTCCTCCGGGTGCTCCAGTTTCCTCCCACAGTCTGAAAGACGCGCTGGTTAGTTGCATTGGCCGTGCTAAATTCTCCCTCAGTGTACCCGAGCAGGTGCCGGAGTGTGGCGACTAGGGGATTTTCACAGTAACTTCATTGAAGTGTTAATGTAAGCCTACTTGTGACACTAATAAATAAACTTTAAAAAAATGTTTCTACATATCTCATTGCTGTTTGTGGAAGTTTGCGATGCACATATTCACTATCGTGTCTCCTACATTATGACAGTTGCAAAGTACTTAAATGAGTTAAGGCGTATCAGCGCATCCCTGAGATCGTTCCGTGGCACTCTGTAAATGCAAGTCTTGCGTTTTTCAGAGGGCAGATCTGACCTGAGCAGGTTTTAGAAGATTGTTGGTGAACGTTGCTGTCGAGTCAGAGAAGACGTTGGGAACAGAAAGGCTCTATTCAACACTCAGTCACTGTGAAGTATGACCCAATATAGAGGACAGTTCATCTTGTACGAAATGTGCAGCCAGAGGAGGATTACAGGAGACACCGTGAGCAAACCTTGTCCACCTGAGGCCCACAATTGGCAGCAGCTGAGGGGAAAAAAAATCTACATGGCACAATGTTGCCAGAGTAATTGTGTAAACGTGTAGTGATATCTTGATAGGTTATAGAACATAGAACATAGAACATTACAGCGCAGTACAGGCCCTTCAGCCCTTGATGTTGCGCCGACCAGTGGAATCAATCTAAAGCCCATCTAACCTACACTATTCCAATATCATCCATATGTTTATCCAATGACCCTTTGAATGCCCTTAATGTTGGCGAGTCCACTACTGCTGCAGGCAGGGCATTCCACGCCCTTACCACTCTCTGAGTGAAGAACCTACCTCTGACATCTGTCCTTTATCTATCACCCCTCAATTTAAAGCTATGTCCCCTCGTGCTAGCCAACACCATCCGAGGAAAAAGGCTCTCACTATCCACCCTATCTAATCCTCTGATCATCTTGTATGCCTCGATTAAGTCACCTCTTAACCTTCTTCTCTCTAATGAAAACAACCTCAAGTCCCTCAGCCTTTCCTCATAAGACCTTCCCACCATACCAGGCAACATCCTAGTAAATCTCCTCTGCACCCTTTCCAATGCTTCCACATCCTCCCTATAATGCGGTGACCAGAACTGTACGCAATACTCCAAGTGCGGCTGCACCAGAGTTTTGTACAGCTGCAACATGACCTCCTGGCTCCGAAACTCAATCCCTCTACCAACGAAAGCTAACACTCCGTACGCCTTCTTAACAACCCTATCAACCTGGGTGCCAACTTTCAGGGATCTATGCACATGGACACCGAGATCTCTCTGTTCATCCACACTACCAAGTATCTTACCATTAGCCCAGTACTCTGTAATCCTGTTACTCCTTCCAAAGTGAATCACCTCACACTTTTCCGCATTGAACTCCATTTGCCACCTCTCAGCCCAGCACTGCAGCTTATCTATGTCCCTCTGTAACCTGCAACAATCTTCCGCACTGTTCACAACTCCACCTACATTAGTGTCATCCGCAAATTTACTAACCCATCCTTCTACGCTCTCATCCAGATCATTTATAAAAATGACAAACAGCAGTGGCCCCAAAACAGATCCTTGCGGTACACCACTAGTAACTGAACTCCAGGATGAACATTTCCCATCAACCACCACCCTCTGTCTTCTTACAGCTAGCCAATTCCTGATCCAAACCGCTAAATCACCCTCAATCCCATGTGTCCGTATCTTCTGCAATAGCTTACTATGGGGAGCCTTATCAAACGCTTTACTGAAATCCATATACACCACATCAACTGCTTTACCCTCATTCACCTCTTTGGTCACCTTCTCAAAGAACTCAATAAGGTTTGTGAGGCACAACCTACCCTTCACAAAACCGTGTTGGCTATCCCGAATCAAATTATTCCTTTCTAGATGATTATCTATTTTCACATTATCTTGTGAAACATCTTTATTGTTCTTCAATATGCACCTTTTCTAAGTAAAATGACTTACATTTTTGCAATTAATGCTGGAGTAGATTTTCCCTCAGTTTACATTAATGCAGCATAAATTAACTCGGGAACCCGATGTGAATGTGTGTGTGCTGCAGTCAAGTAATCTCGGACCGGGACCCCATGTTTTTAAATACTTATTGTAATTATTAACACACAAGAACACACATTAATGACTGATTTCACACAGTAGAAAGCCATATGTCACAGATTGCTGATGAATCAAAGATCAGGAGATAGGAAATTTATGTTTCCTCTCTCAGGTGTAATGGGCATTGCTGGCTTTAGCAGCATTTATTGCTCATTCCTACTTGCTCTTGAAAGGGCAGTTCAACTTCTCGAACTGCCGCAGTCCACGTGGTGCAGGTACAGACACAGTGCTTTTATGGGATATGAGCATCACTGGCTGGGCCAGCACTTATTGCCCATCTCTAGTTGCCCTTGGGAAGGTGGTGGTGAGCTTTCTTCCTGAGCCACTGCAATCCTTAGGTGTTGGTACATCCACTGTTCTGTTCGGGAGAGACGTCCAGGATTTTCTCCTGTGTCGACAGTGAAGGAACAACGATATATTTCCAAGTCAGAATGGTGAGTAACTTGGTGGGGAACCTCCAGGTGGTGGTGTCTCCGGTTTTCTGCTTCCCTTGTCCTTCTAGTTGTGGGTTTGGAAGGTGCCTGTCCAAGGAACCTTGATGAGTTCCTGCAGTGCATCTTTTAGTTGGTACACACGGCTGTCAATGTTCATCGGTGGTGGGAGGGTTTGAATATTTGTTCAATGGGCAGCAATCAAGCGGGCTGCTTTGTTCTGGATGATGATGAGTTTCTTGAGTGTTGTTGGAGCTGCACTCATCCAGGCAATGGAGAGTATTCCATCACCTGAGTTATGCCTTGCAGATGGTGGTCAGGCTTTGGGGAGTCTGGACGTGAGTTCCTAGCCTCTGACTTGCTCCTGTGGCCGCAGTATTTAGCGGGCTAGTCCAGTTCAGTTTCTGGTCAATGGTTACCCCCTAGGATGTTGATAGTGGGGGATTCAATAATTGTAATGTCTTTGAAAAGGACGATGGTTAGATTCTGTCTTGTTGAGATGGTCATTGCCTGGCACTTGTGTGGCACAGATGTTACTTGCCACATGTCAGCCCAAGCCTGGATATTGTCCATATTGTATGTTAATACACGTGACAATAATAAATCACATCAAATCAAAAATCAAATGATGGTAGAAAGATCATTGATGAAGCAGCTGAAGATGGTTGGGCCTAGGACACTCCTCTGAGGAACTCCTCCAGCGATGTCGTACAACTGAGATGACCTCCAATTACTACAACCATCTTCTTTTGTACCAGGTGTGTCTCCAACCAGTGAAGGGTTTTCCCCCCGATTCCCATTGACTCCTGTTTTGCTTGGGCTCCTTGATACCACACTTGATGTCAGGGGCAATGACTCTTACCTCACCTCTGGAGTTTAGATCTTTTGTCAATGTTTGAACCAAGGCTGTAATGAGGTCAGGAGCTGTGTGACCTTGTGTTATAATCAAAGTTGATGTTATAACTGGGTGGAAAGATCCCAGAATGGAACCCTGACTCAATAGACTGCAACTTTTACTTTTGTTTAGAAAACTTGGAAAAACAGAGTCTCAGGATCACTAATCAGATTTAACAATAAGAAAAAACATTTATTAAATATGAAAAAAAGGATAATGATACATTTCTCCTTTACTCCTCCTTTACAGTTTAACAATCGCACACAGATGTTAAGATTGACACAGATTACAAAGTACAACTTAAGCTACAATGGCCTCATTAACACAAAGTCCCTTTTAAGCACACAAGATGACTGTGGTCAAGTACACACACTCCGCTCTGAACCCAAGCTAGTCTCTGTGGATTTCTCCTCAGAATTCCACCAGGTGATTGTCACATGATAGTTTCCAAACTCCACTCCCAAAAGCATGCCTTAAAATCTTCACTCACAATAATGTTTTCCCTAAATGGTTTGCATTCCGAAATTCAGTCCAGGTTTTCCAAATTAGTCTTTGAAACAAAGCTTCTACTCCACATTTAACAGTAAATCCAATCCAGGATTTTACATCAAACCCTTTTGGATATCTTTGTCTTGACTGCTGTGTAAACTGTTCACAATTGCTTTAACTTTCGATTCCCAGACTGTATTAAAATGGCATCAGATGTTTGATTTACCTCTGAAGTCTGCTGGTGATTACAATTGTCTCTCTAATTCAGAACTTTGTTTAATCTTCCTTGACTTCTTTTGAACAATACCTCTCTTAACTCCAGTCTTTTTAGACATTCCTCCAATCCTAATTCCCTGGTTATCTGGACTGTAACTTGTCTCTTAGGAAGCCTACATCTTTGTAACTCCTGTCCAATTTCTCTTGGTAAAGTTGAGAGAAGTTCACTTCCCAGTGTCCTGTCTCCAACTGCTTTATATCTAGCTAAAAATTATAAGCTTTTTTTTGCCTTACAAGGGTCTTCAGTTGCTAAATAAGGGCCACATGCTTATGCCTTTTATTTATTTTTCACACCATAGCCCTCTCTAAGTATGTTAGAAACACAGTTAGAAGTTAGCCAACGCTCACACATACCTTTAGCCAACATAAATCTAGAAGCACAAAAGGAACTTGGGAGTCCTAGTTCAGGATTCTCTTAAGGTTAACTTGCCAGTTGACTTGGTAGTTAGGAAGGCAAATACAATGTTAGCATTAATTTCGAGAGGACTAGAATACAAAAGGATGGATGTACTGCTGAGGCTTTATAAGGCTCTGGTTAGACCACATTTGGAATATTGCGATCAATTTTGAGCCCCGTATCTAAGGAAGGGTGCATTGGCCTTGGAAAGGGTCCAGAGGAGGCTCACAAGAATGATCCCGGGACTGAAAAGCTTGACATATGAGGAGTGTTTGAGGACTCTGGGTCTGTACTCGATGGAGTTTAGAAGGATGAGAAGGGATCTCATTGAAACGTACGGAATACCGAAAGGCCTGGATAGAGTGGGCATGGGGAAGATGTTTCCATGAGTAGAAGAGACTAGAATCCAAGGACACGGCCTCCGAATAAAGGAACGAGTCTTTAGAACCGAGATGAGGAGGAATTTCTTCAGCCAGAGGGTGGTGAATCTGTGGAATTCATTGCCACAGAAGACTGTGGAGGCCAGGTCATTGAGTGTCTTTAAGACAGAGATTGATAGGTTCTGGATTGGTAAGGTGATCAAAGGTTAGAGGAAAAAGATGGGAGAATGGGGTTGAAAAACTTATCAGCTATGATTGAATGGTGGAGCAGACTCGATGGGCCGAATGGCGTAATTCTGCCCCTATATTTTATGGTCTTATGGACTACTTCAGAGTCACAAATGGTGCTGAACACTGTGCAGTCATCAGTGAACATTCCTACTTCTGGTCTGATGTTGGAAGGAAGGTCATTGATAAAGCAGCTGAAGACATTAGCATGAGGACAACAATATCCTGTGACTGAGATAATTGATCACCCACAACCACAATCATCTTCCTTTGTACAGGTAAAGCCACCATAGTCCCAGATGACCATAGGCTGACTGGGGGCGGGAGGCCTGAGGTGAGGAGAATAACCTTAGCCGGTACAGGAATTGAACCTGCGCTGTTGGCATCACTAACCAGCCATCCAGCTAACTGAGCTAAACCGATCCCTCTTCCCTTGTGCTAATTATGACATGGATAGAATAAGTGAATGGATAAATCCGATGCAAGTGGATTGCTACACAAGTTTGTGTGATGTCACCATACTTTGCACCATTAAAGTATAGAACCTTTCAAGAGATATAGTAAATCTATTAGGGAAAAGAGGGTGGTCAGGTTGTTGGGCTGTTGGAAACTGATAGCAGTAATATTGTTAATGAAGATAAGGAAGTGATGGACTTGTTGAATCATTATTATACATCAGCATTGACAGGATAGTATGATGGACATCCCCAGGAAACTAACATTGCATCGTCGACAGGGACTCTCCAAAATTAACATAAGCAAAATAGGGCTAGCAAGGGAAACAGTGGCACTAAAGACTGACAATTATCCAGGACAAGATAGGTTCCATCCCAGGGTTTTCAATAAAGCAGGTGAGAGCATTGTAGATGCCTGAACTTTCATCTTCCTAAGTTCTCACCATTTGGGAATGTTTAGATTGGACATTTGTGCTTGTTGGAAGTGAAAGAGAGGGAAACCAGGGAATGAAAGACCTCTTATCCCAGCATTGGCTGGTGGGAAATCACTAAGTGAAGGCAGAGTGGCTGATCGCTTTGATTGTAGAGAGGATGTATGAGTTTGTAAAGGGTAGGACATCTCTATAGAACCTGATAGGATTTTTTGAAGTGTTGGCTAGTGTAATAGACAGGGAAATGTTATTTATGTGGACTTCCAGAAGGCATTTGATTAAACCCCTCATGAGGGATTGTAGGTTTAAGTTGAAGCTCATGGAATGATAGATAAATAGTCATCCTGGTTAGGAATGTGGAGTTAAAGGTCAAGTCGCAGGATGGATTGCTAGCTGACTTCAAGGTAGAAAGCAGAGTAGATACAACATTCTTCCTTACACCCCTCTGTAGAGCCATGCCGCCGTGGACTTGGCTCTGGCTTCACTCTAGTTTGCCATGTATTCCACCTCAGTTACAGCAGTTATTCATTTTGCCTGAACTAACTTGGGTTGGGGGAGCATTTTTCCCAGGTTTTTCTGCTCCATAATTACAATGACCCAGAAGAATCAGGGAGAAAACTGGACATGTCACCAGAAGATGAGATTAGAAAAATATAACTATGTTTCAGATAAAACGAGGAGAATGATTTAATAAAAAGGTGAATCAAACTCAAAGAGGATAAACTACCTGGCCCAGACTGAGTGTATCCGTGTATTTTTAAAAAAGTCAAGGCAGATATTGCACACTCTGCTTTGTTAGAAAAAGGTGTAGAGTTAGAGAACCAACTGATAGCTGACATTGTACCTACATTTACAAATCATAGAACCAAACAGCGCAGAATAGGCCCTTCAGCCCATCAAGTCCACACCGACACATTAGAAACACCTGAACTCCCATCTAATCCCATCTACCAACACTTGGCCCATAGCTCTGAATATTATGATGCGCCAAGTGTTCATCCAGATACTTTTTAAAGAATGTGAGGCAACCCGTCTCCACCACCCTCCCAGGCTGCGCATTCCAGACCGTCACCAGCCTCTGGGTAAAAAGGTTTTTCCTCACATCCTCCCCTTGAGACAGCATAGTGGCACAGTGGTTAGCACTGCTGCCTAACAGCACCAAGGACCCAGGTTCAATTCCAGCCTTGGGTGACTGTCTGTGTGGAGTTTGTAGTTTTCCCTGTACCTGCGTGGCTTTCCTCCGGCTGCTCCAGTTTTCTCCCTCAGTCCAAACGTGTACAACTCAATCAGGTCACCGCTCAGTCCTCTGTGTTCCAACAAAAACAACCCAAGCCTATTCAACCTCTCTTCATAACTTAAACCCTTCATCCCAGGCAACATCCTGGCAAATCTCCTCTGCATCCCCTCCAGTGCAATCACATCCTGAGGGATGTGAACAAAGGGTGATTAGTCAAATTAAAGACAATGGAATCATTACTAAAGGAGAAAATAGGAAAATATCTTGAATGAAAAGTCAGCGTGGATATCAAATGGGAAAGTCTTGCTTTCCCAACCTCATTAAGTTCTTTGAAGATGTAGCAGGGAGAGCAGATAATGGGTAATGAAGTGGATGTAATCTATATCTAAATTTCCAATAGGCATCTGGTGAAGTGTCATATAATAAATCACTGAATAAGGTCAGAGCGTTCAGAGGCAGGAGGCAGAAGATGGGGGCGGCACGGTAGCACAGTGGTTAGCACTGCTGCTTCACAGCTCCAGGGACCTGGGTTCGATTCCCGGCTTGGGTCACTGTCTGTGTGGAGTTTGCACATTCTCCTCGTGTCTGCGTAGGTTTCCTCCGGATGCTCCAGTTTCCTCCCACAGTCCAAAGATGTGCGGGTTAGGTTGATTGGCCATTCTAAATTGCCCTTCGTGTCCTGAGATGTGTAGGTTAGAGGGATTAGTGGGTAAATATGTAGGGATATGGGGCTAGGGCCTGGGTGGGATTGTGGTCGGTGCAGACTCGATGGGCCGAATGGCCTCTTTCTGTACTGTAGAGTTTCTATGATTTCTATGATTTTCTATGAAGATGAGTTGGCTGCAAAGCAGAAAGCAGAGAGTAGGAGTAAAGGTTAACTCTTGAGACTGTTTGACATTAATGATTGGTATTCCACAAGGACCAGGGCCGGGACCCCTGTTGTTCATATTTGATAGTAACGATGTCGGGTAAATTTTCCAGTCACGCCCGCTGCAGGAATGATCACAGGCGGGTCGGAAAATTCGTCAGACCATTTAAAGATCCATTGACCTCGGGCCGAAATTCCCAATCTTCTTTCAGAAGCGCCTTAGGACAGTTTGAGGTCATAGAGGTTTATAGCGTGGAAACAGGCCCTTTGGCCCAACTTGTCCATGCCGCCCTTTTTTTTAAACCATTAAGCTAGTCTCTATTGCCCGGGTTTGGCCCATATCCCTCTACATCTATCTTACCATGTAACTGTCTAAACGCTTTTTAAAAGACAAAATTGTACCCGCCTCTACTACTGCCTCTGGCAGCTTGTTCCAGACACTCACCACCCTCTGTGTGAAACAATTGCCCCTTTGGACCCTTTTGTGTCTCTCTCCTCTCACTTTAAGCCTATGCCCTCTAGTTTTAGACTCTCCTACCTTTGGGAAAAGATGTTGACTATCTACCTTTTCCATGCCCCTTATTATTTTATAGACCTCTATAAGATCACCCCTAAGCCTCCTATGCTCCAGGGAAAAAAGTCTCAGTCTATCCAACCTCTCCTTATAACTCAAACCATCAAGTCCCAGTAGCATCCTAGTCGAGGGTTGTGAAAGGCACTGTGCAAAAGGAAGTTAATTATTTTCTTTTCTAAAAAAAAGAGGTTAATTCTGAAGATTTCACTCAGAATATAATGAGTACATTCGTGGGAACATTGTATGGATGTTCTACCTGTACAATAGCACTCTGTTACCTGGGGCTTGTTTCACAATGTACTCTATTTTGCAATATGCCATCATTTGTTCAGGTATTGATGTTGATGAGAAGGTACTTTCTAAAAAAAACTAGACAGAAACAAAGTTTAGGATATGCTGCAGCCAATTTTCAATTTCACAATCTGTTCCAGAAGTTTCCGAAGAAATAGTTTGATGTACAAACCCATTTCCAGGAATGTTGGCCCAGCTTGCTCGTCTGAAGGAGCCCCTGTCTCGTCACAAATAGCATAATTTACACCAAATTTAAAAACTGAGTGGATATGATTTGATTTGATTTATTATTGTCACACGTATTAACCTACAGTGAAAAGTATTGTTTCTTGCGTGCTATACAAAGCATACCGTTCATAGAGAAGGGAAGGAGAGAGTGCAGAATGTAGTGTTACAGTCATAGCTAGAGTGTAGAGAAAGATCAACTTAATGCAAGGTAAGTCCATTCAAAAGTCTGACAGCAGCAGGGAAGAAGCTGTTCTTGAGTTGGTTGGTACGTGACCTCAGGCTTTTGTATCTTGTAAGCTGGAAGAGAGAATGTCCAGGGTGCGCGGAGCCCTTAATTATGCTGGCTGCTTTGCCGAGGCAGCGGGAAGTGTAGACAGAGTCAATGGACGGGAGGCTGGTTTGTGTGATGGATTGGGCTACATTCATGACCTTTTGTAGTTCCTTGTGGTCTTGGGCAGAGCAGGAACCATACCAAGCTGTGATACAACCAGAAAAAATGCTTTCTATGGTGCATCTGTAAAAGTTGGTGAGAGTCATAGCTGACATGCCAAATTTCCTTAGTCTTCTGAGAAAGTAGAAGCGTTGGTGGGCTTTCTTGACTATAGTGTCGGCATGGGGGGACCAGGACAGGTTGTTGGTGATCTGGACACCGAAAAACTTGAAGCTCTTGACCCTTTCTACTTCATCCCCGTTGATGTAGACAGGGGCAGGTTCTCATTTACGCTTCCTGAAGTCAATGACAATCTCCTTCATTTTGTTGACATTGAGGGAGAGTGGAATAGATTCAGCATCCACTTAACTCTCTTTCAGACTGGAAATTCATTCTGATAACGGTCACACTAATGCAGCCTAGTCACTTCCCCAGGGGAACATTTGTAAAGGGGTACAGTCCATTATTGTCATGTGTGATCATACACCACCGTGCACCCAGGCAGACTCACCAACTTTGGACATGCCCACGTATCTTTCCCTATTTTGGCAAGGTGACAACTGAGTAGGCAGCGCCAAAGTCGCAATGCCAATAGTGGAAGGATTAAAATCGGGGTTACGTTACAGGCCGGAATTGGAGGACTGCTGATTGTAGGGCTGGAGGAGGTTACAGAGTGAGAGAGGGATGGTGGGGGGAAGGGAGCGATCTTACCAGAATTTGGCACAGTGTCAGGAAAAACGGCATGTTTCTCTCCAGTTTCAATGGATCTTGAGCAACACCCCCCCAACCCAACCGCCCCCCCCCCACCCCACCAATCCAGCAGACAGTTTAAAAAAGTTTAGTTTACCTATTAGTGTCACAAATAGGTTTACATTAACACTGCAATGAAGTTAATGTGAAAATCCCCCACTCCGGCGCCTGTTCGGGTACACTGAGGGAGAATTTAGCATGGCCAATGCACCTAACCAACACGTCTTTTGGAGTGTGGGAGGAAACCGGAGCACCCGGAGGAAACCCACACAGACACGGGGAGAATGTGCAAACTCCACACAGACAGTGACCCGAGCCGGGAATCGAACCCGGGTCCCTGGCGCTGTGAGGCAGCAGTGCTAACCACTGTGCCACCGTGCCGCCCCCTGAGTTCAGAATCTCATTAATTTCAACATATTCCATTGCATTTGGGTCTCTAGGATAACATTGGTTAGACACTAAACATCTGGCCCCATTATGGTGACAATTTTACTTCATCCTTAACTTTCTATTCACTTTTGACCAAATGTGAACATTAATGACCCACTTTGTTCGGGTTGAATTCTCCCAATGTCCCTGAATATGTCTTCACTGCCAGCTTTTCATTCTCATGCATACTACGCCTGAGTCACGGCTAATGCAACCTTTCAAACTGTCATTGGTGAGCTCACTTTATTAACACCTCCCCAACAGAGGGGGCAGCAGAGAGGCAGCTGTGAGATGCCACCATTGGTGAGGCAGAATTAATCATTGTTTGTTGACAATGATCTATATTTTGAAATGTTTATTTAGTGACTAGACTAGACAGATATGATGTCCAACTTGTTGATCAGTTCCATTCGGGTTGATTCTTTAGCCATTTTTTCACCTTGCCCTAAGAGAAAAGCTGCCTCGTTGTGCCAACATGATTCATGTCACCTGGGGCACTCAGATCTTCCTGAGAGAGACAAGATAAGGTGCTTTATAAATGCAGGTTTTTCCTCAGGCAGACTTTTACTGGGCCCCTGGAGGCGGGAACAAGGCGGGGAGGCTGATAAAATCACCGGGGAGCCCTGTCAGGGTGGTTCTTCCACCATGTCCTGCTGTCGGGGAATTTTATTCTTGGTGGGAAGGGAATCAGGAGACACTGGCCGTCCAAGATGGCGGGCAGCCAATTTAAATATGTAATATAGCTATCTAGAGCCCTTTTTACTAGGCTGTCGGCACTTAGCCAAAGGCGGCGGATCAAATACCCCATCACAGATACAATAAGTAGTCTCACAACACCAGGTTAAAGTCCAACAGGTTTATTTGGTAGCACAAGCTTTCGGACCGCCCAGGCACTCACCTGATGAAGGGGCAACGCTCCAAAAGCTCGTGCTACCAAATAAACCTGTTGGACTTTAACCTGGTGTTGTGAGACTTCTTACTGTGCTTACCCCAGTCCAACGCCGGCAACTCCACATCATGGCTGTCACAGATAAATGGAATCAGGGTGTGAGCACAGTGGGGGAGGGAGGGTTATGCATTTCTTCTTTAAGCAGGGGACAGGGAAGGCCCCAATGCTTTTCTCAGTGGTGGTGGGGGGGGGGGGGGGGGGGCGGGGGGTGTTCCCCCTCTCTCACCAGCAAATTTATATCTTTTTAATAAGTTTTTTTTGACCTAGCTGTGGAGGTAGGTAGCCTGCCTCAACGATGGCCACTCTTCCTTGAGGTGCTGCTGAGGCACCTGTGCCCTCTCATTGGACCGGCAACTCTCACCTGCGGTGGCCATCTTGAGCAGGAAGACAGCCAGGTATTTGGTAGTTGCTGTAAAATCGAAGAGGAGGTTCCAGTGGCTGCCTGTGCGTGCCGATGTTAACCTATGCATCAAGTCAACAAAATTCAAGGGCAGGACTTATGCTATGCCTTCATCATGCATTCATCGCACCCTCATGTACAAAACTGAATCTGAAGATTTACTGATTAACACGTTCTTGTAAATATTTCACCCTGGTTTTGTGTTGGTGACAGAATGGTTAAACTACACTGGGCTTCTTAGAAATATATTTGCATTCAGTGATATAATTTGATATCATGCAAAGCAGCATTGCAAAACAATGTAAACACAGAACAGTTTATCACCTCTAGTTTGACATCACACCCTGACAAATTGACTGGATATTTTAAAAGAGCTCACCTTAAAGTTAATCCTTTACATCTGGGGAAATAAGGCAAAGCTATAAACTAGCTTGCATCTGTTGAAAGCAAGTGTCTTTTATTTCAAGGTATTTTCTCCCTTTCCCAGGTTAGGGTTGCTTGGTATCCAAGGGTGTGTAGGGTAGGTGGATTAGGCATGGTAAAAGCACGGGGTTACAGGGATAGGGTTGTGTTAGGGAGGGGGGGATGGGCCTGGGTAAGGTGCTGGGTAAGGTTGCCACAGTGGCATAGCGGGGGTTAGCACTACTGCCTCACAATGCCAGGGACCTGAGTTCAATCCTGGCCTTGGGTCACTGCCTGTGTGGATTTGCACATTCTCCCCATGTCTGCATGGGTTTCCTCTGGCTGCTCCAGTTTCCTCCCACGCTCCAAAGCTATGCAGGTCAGGTGGATTGGTCATGCTAAATTGATCCTTAGTGTCCCAAGATGTGCAGGTTATGGGGATTATTGAGATAAGTGTGTGGGGTTGCGGGGATAGGGCAAGGAGTGGGCCTCGGTAAGATGCTCTGTTAGAGAGTTGGTGTAGACTCGATGGGCTGAATGGCAGCACTGGTCGTGTATACTGTAAAATGGAACATCAGTTGTTAAATCCTGTTGACTGAGGTTTCTCCTGAATAACTACTCCACAGTCAGGCGTTAGGGAACACTGCTCTTTATTCAGTCCATTCGCTCCACACTCCAAACGTTGACTGCTCACTTTGGGCGGATCCCAATAGCTCACTTCACACCCAAGGTCACATGACCTGTTCCCTTAAAGGGGCTATCCCCCAACATACATAACACCAGTAAAACTGGTCTGAATTGGCCAAAGCTAAATACATTCTATGGTGCAGGTTAGCGCAGGGAGAAAAAGGCTCTCTTCCTTCTTCCCACCAACTTGATTCCAGTCTGGAGCTGGGCTGGGCCATCTGATATTGTAATGGACCGGAGCCAACAAGCTATCACTGGTGTATTTTTGTCAACTGACTGGGTGCTAATCAGACCCCTCTCCCAGAATGCAGTGGGTGTCCTGCCCGGACTATTAGTGCTTGGTAGGTTGGCTGTGCTGACAGGCCACCTAAAGTCCTCACCAGAGGAATGCCCATTCCTGGGGCTCTTTTCATTAGGACAAGGACAATTGAGAGGGTATCTAACAGATTCTCAAAACCACAAGTACAACATGAAAAGTCAATTTCACTGTATGGGAAGTCAGTCAGAAGAGCGTAGAAATTATCATAAAAAACAAAAGGGAGAGATTAGAAGACTTTATTTTTGACACAGAGGATTGTTACTGAAAAGACACATGTTGTCGAAGTTTTTCATCTTACACTCATCAGGGCAAATGCAAGAATATCAAATTTCAAATGATCAAAATAATTTATACAACAGGAGAAAAGGGTGCTGATTGGTTAGCAAGTCAATACTGATTGGTCAAGGAATTGCCATGTAGAATTGTTGGGGTTCTACAGAGAATCTATACTGGAAGAGGGTGTTGCTGGTCATAGACTTCCACCGGATTGGTCCATGATTATGCTTGGCCAAGTGCTGCAATGGTTTGCCGTTGTGTTCTGCAGCAAGGCTGACTAGGAAATTCTTCCTGTTTACTGCCCGCCATCAGGGAGGATTTACAGGCTGATAATCAACTAGATTGGCCAGTATATGAATGGACTTCCCATGGCCATTAAATGCTGAACTTGAATCCACAGCTTCAGGGATGCTACCCATTGTGCCACAAGATCTCCCATGACTTGCACACCATTATTATTTACTCTATGCTGCTGCTGATTATCCTTTGGCAAGGATGTTGCTTTGATTCACATTAAAGGATATCTTCCATTTGCAGTTCAGTTCCTCACGCTGGATCAAGCCGTTTCCTGTTGGAAACTCGGTAACAGCTGCAAACTCAGAAGAAGTTTCTTCTTGGTGTTGCTTCTAAATGTCAGCACTGACCCCACAGGTAACACACAATGTAGCGCCGTGTGTAACCTCTCTCTCTCTGCTTCACTCCTATTTTGGAACCATTTCAGTAGCATCCTCCCCGTGTCTGCGTGGGTTTCCTCCGGGTGCTCCAGTTTCCTCCCACAGTCTGAAAGATGTGCGGGTTAGGTGGATTGGCCATGCTAAATTGGATAGGGGACTGGATGGGATTGTGGTCAGTGCAGACCTCATGGGCCAAATGGCCTCCTTCTGCACTGTGGGGATTCTATGATATTTCATCGATGCCACGCATTGAGCCTCCTCGCAGCGCTGTAGCAAAAGCTCAATAACTGAGATCTGCTGAGTCTCCCCATCTCCCTCCATGCTGCTTCCCTGGAGTTTCTTTCTATCCTCCTTCATAGAGTTCTATCCCACTCCTTTTATTAAAATTCTCTAAATGTGCTGGAAATAAATGTCTCCTGAGGTACCCTGCCGAGGGATGAATTCCTCATTGTGGAGCTAAACTGTTTCTCCTCAACCAAACCCTGACACTGACATACGGTCATTGACAGTCCGTTGAGTAGATGATGATGTCTATTCAGGGTCACGAGTTTCTTCCACAGGTCTTCATGTGACTGAACAAGCCGATTCTCGACCGGGACATCCCACAATTGGTGCGGGATTTGCTCCTTTTTCTTTCCATCTCTGCCGCCACTCTCAATGTGACATCTCGAAGCTTGATGGGAAAAGTTGTTACTACTCGGGGTGTTTGTAGCAAGCTAGCCCCAGTTAGTAATGCTGCCATGATTGAAGGAGAACTTCAGAGTGTCTTTGAAGTGTTTTCTTTGTCCTCCCTGCTGCCATCAGACTTTTCAATTGTCCTACTTAATATTAAGTAAGGTTGACCATTTGGGAGTCAGGAAACCAGGACTGGGTGGGGAGCTGGTTTTTAACTATCCAAACAGAGTGCCCAGATTATCATAGTCGATTGTTTCATAAATCTTGCCTTGTGCTGCTGCCTTCAAGAATTTGAGTTGATTTATTATTGTCACATGTATTGGGATACAGTGAAAAGTATTGTTTCTTGCATGTTATACAGACAAAATATTCCATTCATAGATTACATAGGGGAGAAGGAAAGCAGAGGGTGCAGAATGTAGTGTTGCAGTTACTGATAGAGTCTAGAAAAAGATCAACTTAATATTAAGTAGGACAATTGAAAAGTCTGATGGCAGCAGGGAAGAAGCTGTTCTTGAGTCGGTTGGTACGTGACCTCAGACTTTTGAATCTTTTTCCCGACGGAAGAAGGTGGAAGAGAGAATGTCCGGGGTGCCAGGGGTCCTTGATTATGCTGGCTGCTTTGCCGAGGCAGTGGGAAGTGTAGACAGAGTCAATGGATGGGAGGCTGGTTTGTGCGATGGATTGGGCTACATTCACAAACTTTTGTAGTTCCTTGCGGTCTTGGGCAGAGCAGGAGCCCATACCAAGCTGTGGTACAACCAGAAAGAATGCTTTCTATGGTGCCTCTGTAAAAGTTGGTGAGAGTCGTAGCTGACATGCCAAATTTCCTTAATCTTCTGTGAAAGTAGAGGCGTTGGTGGGCCTCCTTAACTATAGTGTTGGCTTGGAGGGACCAGGACAGGTTGTTGGTGATCTGGACACCTAAAAACCTGAAGCCCTCGACCCTTTCTACTTCGTCCCCATTGATGTAGACAGGGGCATGTTCTCCTTTGCGCTTCCTGAAGTCGATGATGTTTTGTTGATATTGAGGGAGAGATTATCGTTGCTCTTTCTCTACACCCCAGCTATGACTGTAACACTACATTCTGCACTCTCTCCTTTCCTTCTCTATGAACGGTATGCTTTGTCTGTATAGTGCACAAGAAACAATACTTTTCACTGTCTGTTAATACATGTGACAATAATAAATCAAATCAAATCAAAAATCAAAAACCATCTGTTTGGAATGTACATTGCTCCCGTTTCAGCCTTCTTTAAATCAGCTTCTTTAAATAATTTCAATCTTACTCCAAGTTTGCCTTGTGTTCTTCAGGTGAGGTTCCTGTAATTAAAACATCGTAAAGATAAACCACTACATTCAGGATGCATCGTAATAGATTTTCCATTGTATGTTGGAAAATAGCACAGGCTGACAAGACTCCAAAAGGCAGGCTTGTATATTGATAGAAATCCTTGTGAGTATTGATGTTACCAATCTCTGTGGGTCCTCATCCAATTCCAACTGCTGGAAGGCATGACTGGGGTCCAATTTGATATATTTCACACCTAGTTTTGCGCAGAGGTCTACAATTTTAATAATGGGGTATCTGTCTATTTAAGCTCCGATCTAATAACTGTCAATTTATAATCCCCACAAATTCTTATATTCTGATTCGGTTTGATAAGGATTATGGGTGCGGCCCACTCTGAGAATTGAACAGGCTTTATGATACCCAAATCTTCCAGATTCTTGAGCTTGACTTCAAGTAGTTGAAGCCAAAATATTGAATGTATTCAAGAGGCGGCTGGATATAGCACTTGGGGCGAATGGGATCAAAGGTTATGGGGAGAAAGCAGGATTAGGCTATTGAGTTGGACAATCAGCCATGATGGTGATGAATGGCGGAGCAGGCTCGAAGGGCCGAATGGCCTCCTCCTGCTCCTATCTTCTATGTTTCTATGTTTAACCTTATGATGAAGCGCTTGAGGCACAGGATAAATCCTGAAAAATATTGGTGTTGCCTCCGGATTCAGATATATTTTAGCTTTAGCACCCCTTATACGTCCTGGTTCATTTTGGAAGACCTTGGAATATTTACATAGCAACTCCTGAAAACCTCCATCTCGCCGATTTAATATCTCTGACCAATTCTCTTTAATCTGCTTAAGCCAATCAGGCCCCATTAAACAAGGCCAATGCCCCTTAGTTAACAAGACAGGTATCTGCATCGTCTGAACCTTGTGGGACACGGTGACAGTTGCTGTCCCTCTGCAGTGTCTCTCTGGTGTAGACAGACAGTATAGACATTAGCTCCAGACTCTCAATGGTCCGGGCCTTTTTTGAAGGTAACAAAATGGCTGCTCCCCTTTGACTGTAGCCGTAACCCCACTGTCGACTTCCATTAGCTTCGACACTCCAGTCTCTTCTCCTTCTAGCTGTTCCAAGAAGCATGGAAAATATTTCCTTGCTGCCAGTATAATAAATCGAGGGCGACTAGATGAGGCTTCAGAATAAAAGGATTTTATTGCCAAAACAACGAATAACAATTTACAAATAAAGTCAGACAGAATAACTATGTGACTACGCTACTCTTCCCCGGCTCCAACTGCTGATCCTTCCCAAACCAGGATATGCACTTGATTGACTCTACTTCCTGCCAGGCCACTCCATAGGGTCCAGCTTGTCCATGTGGTCCTCAAGGAACACCCCCTTAAAGGGGCCACGCCACCACAGTCCCACATTTGCCCTTACCAAACTGGATATCTTTGTTGCCCAAGTAACAGTAATGTTGAAGGACTTTCTTCTGTAATTCACATCAAAATGCTCCGTTCAGCAACCTCCCTTTTCACAAATTAACACTGAAGAAAGACCAAGGCCTACAAATTGTTTTGCATTCAAATTTGGTCTTAAAGTGATTGTCAGAAACCTACGCACACCAGGGTTGACATGCAAGAATACTGTGTGGAAAACACCCCGCAATCTGCATCACTTGGACATGACCAGCACTCTGGCATGCTTCTTTCAGCCCAAGAAGCAGATACTCATGCCATGAAGAGGAGAAGATTTGACCATCAGAATGCTGGCACCAAAGTGAAGGTAAACCCAGAATGGAGTGAAAGGAGATTGGGGTTGGGGGCAAGATTGGTGTCAGTGGTTGAGTGATGAACAAAGAACAAAGAAGATTACAGCACAGGAACAGGCCCTTTGGCCCTCCAAGCCTGCACCGACCATGCTGCCCGAATGAACTAAAACCCCCTACCCTTCTGGGGACCACATCCCTCTATTCCCATCCTATTCATGCATTTGCTCCTTAAAACTCATTATTGTCTCTGCTTCCACTACCTCCCCAGGCAGCGAGTTCCAGGCACCCACCACCTCTGTGTAAAAAACTTGCCTCGTACATCTCCTTTAAACCTGGTGAACGGTGACCCACAAAAGAAACACCCCTCATTTCTTGACTCTACTTTCACAAAGTAAAAATTGTTTACATCTTGTCAGCATCTTCCAGCGGCCAATAGCTTGGTATGGCTTCTGTTCTGTCCAAGACCGCAAGGAACTACAAAGTCGTGAATGAAGTCCAGTCCATCACGCAAACCAGCCTCCCATCCATTGACTCTGTCTACTCTTCCCGCTGTCTCGGCAAAGCAGCCAGCATAATTAAGGACCCCACGCACTCCTGACATTCTCTCTTCCATCTTCTTCCATCGGGAAAAAGATACAAAAGTCTGAGGTCACGTACCAACCGACTCAAGAACAGCTTCTTCCCTGCTGCTGTCAGACTTTTGAATGGACTTACCTTGCATTAAGTTGATCTTTCTCTACACCCTAGCTATGACTGTAACACTACATTCAGCACTCTCTCTTTCCTTCTCTATGTACGGTATGCTTTGCCTGTATAGCACGCAAGAAACAATACTTTTCACTGTATACTGTACACATGTGGCAATAATAAATTAAATTAAATCATAATACGGGAAAGTTGATTGTCTGCCAATTGGCACTTGGTAATAGACTCACTTGGTATTTACTTAGTAATTTATTTGTTTATTACTTTTTATTAAAGTCACATGTAGGCTTACATTAACACTGCAATGAAGTTACTGTGAAAATCCCCTGACCGCCACACTCCGGCACCTGTTCGGGTACACTGAGGGAGAATTTAGCATGGCCAATGCACTAATTTATACCTCTCCATTTGTTTGGGCCCAATAGTGAGGGTTTATTTTTGTCCAAGTGATTTATTTTAAAGAAAGTGGTGGCATTTTATGGGCAGTTAACCCTCGATTGTGAATCACAGTCTCCACAAGCTCTGCTGTTCTGCCACATTGAGATTTGTGCATCGTGCTGTAGAAGGGTGGGTGTGTGGGTGCCAATGAGGTGGCACAGAGTATTGCTCGTGAAGCTGGGTCCACCTGACATCGCTCTGATCATCCTGCTTTCCTTTCTCCAAAAAAAACGTACAGGCAGAGGAGGAGGGGTGGGTGGCTGGGGAAGGGGTTCCCGGGGGGAAAGACATTGTACCTCTACTATGATGGCTGAGGTAAAATTGGCAGTGAAGCACTTCCCAAAAAGGTGTCTGTGTAAAAATGAGAAATTCAAAACTCTAAATGAGGTATAAATTCCCTTTGTAGCTTTAGACATAACTGTCTAAAATAAGTTCGACCAAATAGAAGGTCCTAACTCTGCATCTTCTTCAGACAGGTGACTGAATGAACCCAGTTTGAAGAGACAGGTGGATGAATTCGTGCGAAACTGTGCAAAGAGCCTCATGTATTATTCACACATTGAAAATACCGTGAGGAAACCCTATGATTTGTAATATTCAGTTGTGTAACAGCCACGGCACTGAACAATGATAGGAACAATACTGACACAGGGTATATGAGCCAAGTGGGCAAAGTGCCTGGTTTTACAAATGGCAAAAGTTGTAAACTAAATCTTGCACTAGACTGACAATGTATCCATGAAGAACACTCTTGGTCTAATACTCTTTTTAAATATCTATCATATTCAATGCCAGTTGTGACTCAGTTGGTGGCAGTACTCTCGCTCCTGAATCACGAGGTTCTGGGCTCATGTCCCATTCGAATACAAACATCAAGGCTGACACCCTAGTGTAGTGTTGGGGGAGTGCTGCATTGTTGGAGCTTCCGCCCTTTGGGTGAGACATTAAACGGAGGCTCCATCTGTCTATGGATGTTAAAGATCCCGTGGCACTACTTTGAAGAGGAGGAGTGTTATCTCTGGTGTTTTTGCCACTATTGATCCCTCAATCAACAACATAAAAAATACAGAAAATCACTGGGGCTGTAACTCCCAGGCTCCGGGGCAGTTGTTGTTGGCCTCAATGATGCGCCTTAGTCACTGACAAGGACCAATAGAATCCCCATCACAGCGAGTGAGGCTCGCTTTATATTCCAGATTTATTAACTGGACTTCCACCAGCTGCTATGGTGGGATTTGAACCCACACACCCCAGCCTGACTCGTAAGATTGCTAACTTAGTGACAGTACCACTTTGCCACCACATCTCCTGGCTGCTTGATTTCCTGCAGTATAGCAGTGGCTTCACTCCAAAACAACATTGTTGGTTCGTTAGGGGTTTTGCGACGTACACTGACCGTGAAAAACACTCGATGAAAACACCAGCCTTTCTTTCTGCCGAAAGCTGACTGCAGACTTGATGATATCGTGGGAATCGGTCTGCTCGAGGAAATGATTTCTTTCACTATATTCGCATTGAACAGCAATGTATGTTTACTATCAAATCGACCCTTCTGATTCTCTTTACATTGTGAATTAGGAATTATGTGAGAGATTCAGAGTGTATTTTATAAGATATAGGAGCAGGGATGTCTTGATGCACCTGTACAGGCCATTGGTGAGGCCGCAGCTGGAATACTGTGTGCAGTATTGGTCCCCTTATATGAGGAAGGATATATTGGCATTGGAGGGAGTGCAGAGAAGGTTCACCAGGTTGATACCGGAGATGAGGGGTTTGGATTATGAGGAGAGGCTGAGGAGATTGGGTTTGTACTCGTTGGAGTTTAGAAGGATGAGGGGGGATCTTATGGAGACTTATAAGATAATGCGGGGGCTGGATAGGGTGGAGGTGGAGAGATTCTTTCCACTTAGTAAGGAAGTTAAAACTAGAGGACACAGCCTCAAAATAAAGGGGGGTCGGTTTAAGACAGAGTTGAGGAGGAACTTCTTCTCCCAGAGGGTGGTGAATCTCTGGAATTCTCTGCCCACTGAGGTGGTGGAGGCTACCTCGCTGAATATGTTTAAAGCGCGGATGGATGGATTCCTGATCGGTAAGGGAATTAAGGGTTATGGGGATCAGGCGGGTAAGTGGTACTGATCCACGTCAGATCAGCCATGATCTTATTGAATGGCGGGGCAGGCTCGAGGGGCTAGATGGCCTACTCCTGCTCCAATTTCTTATGTTCTTATGTTCTTAATTAGGCCATTCGGCCCATCAATCATGGTTGATAGGTCTCTCAACGCAATTCTCCCTTTTCCCCGTAACCTTGGATCTCCTTAGCAATCCAGAACCTATCTATCTCTGTCTTAAATGCTCTCAATGACCTGGCCTCAGCCTTCTGTGGCAATGAATTCCACAGATTCACCACCCTGTGGCTGAAGAAACTCCTACTCATCGCGGTTCTAAAGGCTCGTCCCTTTATTCTGAGGCTGTGCCCTCAGACCCAATCTCTCCGATTAAAGGAAACATCTTCCCCATGTCAACTCTATCCAGGCCTTTCAGTATTCAGTAAATTTCAATGAGATCCTCCCCTCATCCTTCTAAACTCCATTGAGTACGTATCTCTATATATCTGCAACATAACCTCTGTGTTATGAGGGGGTCCAGAGGAGGTTCACAAGAATGATCCCAGGGATGAGGAGTTTGTCATATGAGAAGCGGTTGAGGAGTCTGGTTCTGTACTCGATGGAGTTTAGAAGGATGAGGGGGGAATTTTATTGAAACTTACAGAATACTGAGAGGCCTAGATAGAGTGGACGTGGAGAGGATGTTTCCACTAGTGGGAGAGACAAGAACTCGAGGGCACAACCTCAGAGTGAAGGGACGCTCCTTTAAAACTGAGATGAGGAGGAATTTCTTCCGCCAGAGAGTGGTGAATCTGTGGAACTCATTGCCGCAGAGGGCTGTGGAGGGCAGGTCATTGAGTGTCTTTAAGACGAGATAGATAGGTTCTTGATCAATATGGGGATCAAGGGTTAGGGGAAAAAGCCGGAGAATGGAGATGAGAACCATATCAGCTATGGTTGAATGGTGGAGCAGACCCGATGGGCTGAATGACCTAATTCTGCTCCTATATCTTATGGTCTTATGTTGTTGGTCTGCTTCCCTGCCGCCAGCACAGCCTCCTTCTCCTGTTTGATGGACAATCCACTTCTGGCTGGAAATGGGAAATGCACTTCCTGCTGTCATAGGAGGGCTGGTCAGAGCCAGAGAAATGTGTACATGAATTTATAGGCCTGCAACTCAAGGAGAAATGATTAGTTCTTTTTACTTAAACTAGGATATGTTCTGACAAATATTCACCCAATGTTTTGACGTCTTGGGGTAGGCGTCGAGCCTTGAATCCATGAATCCTTCTTCTCTTAAATAAATGCTGTAAGGTGGATAAGAAACTCATGCTCCCAACAAGTTACTCTCCGGTCTTCTGTTGCTGTCAGTGGACATGAAAGCAGCCTCATTATCAGAAGTTAAGTACCTCTTTTCCGCTCCTTAAGCGATTTAATTTACTTTATTCGAGTTAAAATGTACGGGGGAAGGGTAGACATTGACTGGATGGTGGACAGGAATCATCATTGCCAACAGCCTCAGTGTTGCCAGCGTACATTTTAAAACCAATGCTTATGCTTTCTGAACAAGTCTTTCTATTCAATCATCCAATGGTCATTTACATCGGCTGGTGGATCAGGTCAAACTGGAATGCTGCCGGCTCCTCTCGCGCAGCTTTCAGAACTTATGGGTTACACAATCAGGCTCCGTGCAGTGGCTGCTGGTGGTTCTAAAGCTGCGCTGAAGGCCTAAAATGGTGCTGGATACGATGCCAACCGCTTCTGGCATGGTGTCCCATGCTGGGAAGAGAGTGGGTGCGTTGCAGATGTGCCCAGCGGCAGAAGCGGTGCTATAACGTCGGACATTACAGCTCGCTGACCCTTGTTGAACAGACTTTGGTCGCTGTGCAATGGTTGCCAGTGTTCAATCCTCCAGGCTGTAAATGTGTTCAGCAGCACAAAGTTAGGGAGGTAACAGGATATGGTGGCAGTCTGGCTGCTGTGGTCTCAGTGCCTCTAGGTGGCAGTATTACCAGCAACCGGCATGAAGGCTACAGAGAGAGGGGTGGGTGGGGAGGGGGGAGCTCAGAACAAAAAGGCCCAGGCTGATCCCTGAACAGAACAGTGCCTGAGGCAACTGAGATTCAACAAGGAGATGGTGTCAGAACTGTGCCACATCCTTCAAACCAATCTGGCGCTTGGCACCAGGGCACGGCAGTGTTGCCAGTGATCCCAAAGGGGACATATTGAACTTTCACATGCCTGGTTTTAGCAGGTGACATCTTGAACATTTCCCGGAATGGCATCCTTTAGATCATCCTGAAGATCAAGGAGACCGCGTGTGCCAGGAGAGATGCTGGATCTTCTCTCAGAGCAGGGAGAAACAGCACGAGGGGGCAATTAACTTTGCCAGTTTAGCATGATTCACAATGTGCACGATGGGACCCATCGGATGCATGTACATGATTCCCCATGTTAACAGGGAAAGGCATCAGGGTGACCATTTTCCCAATGATGATCGCTCCTGATGCATCGTCTCAGTGAATGGCTTCTACCCGGGCAGCAGCCATGAAATGTTCATTTGGAGTTGTTCCTGCTGCCTTTGGCCTTCCACCAGGAACCAGAAGCCAGCTGCTCAGGTACAAAGGTGCAAGTGGGTGATAACCACACTCCGCCTCCACACAGGGACATGTTTCTAATGAGAATCATCGAGCAACATCGAGGAAACCATCGACATGCGCAAGCAATGTCTCTGATGCTGGACCGTTTGGGGGACAGAGTGATAGAGGTTTACAGCATGAAAACAGCTCTTCGGCCCAACTTGTCCATGCCGCCTCTTTTTTTCACCACTAAGTTAGTCCCAATTTCCCGCATTTGGCCCATATCCCTCTATACCCATCTTACCCATGTAACTGTCTAAACGCTTTTTAAAAGACTAAATTGTACCCGCCTCTACTACTACCTCTGGCAGCTTGTTCCAGACACTCACCGCCCTCTGTGTGAAAAAAATTGTCCCTCTGGACCCTTTTGTATCTCTCCCCTCTCACCTTTAACCTATGCCCTCTAGTTTTAGACTCCCCTACCTTTGGGATGGGCAGGGTTGAGATTCCTCCAGTCTACACTGCAGCTGCTGTCTAAGCTTGTGGTGGTTTGCTGTATCCTCCATAATGTAGCTATCAGTCACTGCCGCCAGGAATGCTGAGACAGCCTGGACAGATAGAGGAGGGAGCACAGAGAAAAGGTCACAGAGAAGGGAGCACAGAGGAGTGGGCACAGAGGGGGGGATGGGGGGGATTCAGAGGAAGGGGCACAGAGGAGGAGGCACAGAGGAAGGGTCACAGAGGAAGGGGCAGAGAGGAAGGGTCATAGAGGAGGGGGCACAAGGGAAGGGTCATAGAGGAGGGAGCACAGAGAAAAGGTCACAGAGAAGGGGGCACAGAGGAGTGGGCACAGAGGGGGGGGATTCAGAGGAAGGGTCACAGAGAAGGGGGCACAGAGGAGTGGGCACAGAGGGGGGGAGGGGGGGATTCAGAGGAAGGGTCACGGAGGAAGGGTCACGGAGGAGGAGGCACAGAGGAAGGGTCACAGAGGAAGGCGCATAGAGGAAGGGTCATAGAGGAGGGGGCAGAGAGGAAGGGTCATTGAGGAGGGGACACAGAGGAGGGGGCACAGAGGAGGGGACACAGAGGAAGGGGATACAGAGGGTATATCCTAGACCCTGTTGCTCTGTATAAGCTGCAGGAAGGTGATTGCTCAGGCCCCAGTTTCGATGGCCAGGATTTTCTGGCCTGCATTGACTTGCAGCAGGACTGGGAAAATCACGGCCAATAAAATGGCGTACATCTTCCAACATGAGGCTGAATTTTATAATCTCACCCTCTGCCCGCCCGCCCCCCCCCCCCCCCCCCCCCCCCCCCCACAGCGCCCCAGCCCTAGGGATAGGTTGGCAGCTGGGAGGCATTAATCTGAGCACCATGGCAATATTTTACCCGTGGCGGGGAAGGCAACGTGCTTGGCCGTGGGCCAATTGAGATGCTTACTTGGCCAATTAATGGTGCCTCATGGCCTTTATCTGTCGCCACTGGGACTTTACGTTCAGAATGGGGGGGTTGGGGGGGAGCAGTGCCAAATGCCCAAAGTGCTTGGTGAAACCTGGTGGCATCCTGAGGAGATGGGGGAAGGTGTCTCCTGTTTGGGCACTCTATGCCTATCCGATGCCCTTGCCCCGGTATTCCCCCTACTGTGTTTCCCCTTCGGCATCCCTCATCATTCTGGGCCCCCCGGCCACCTTGCTGGGGCCTGCTATCTCGCCCCAGTGTCACACAAACTTCGCTTTGACTGAGTCCTGACTCCTCTCACCCAGGAATCTCGCTGTAGTTCCAACAATAGCCACCACTCTTAGTGGCGCTGATGGGACAAAGGAGCTGCCAGCTATTTGATTGGTTGAGAGCTCTCAGGGGTGGGGCTTCATCTCCAATGGCGACAGAAGACCCACCTGAAGCCAATCAAAGGCCTGATTGCTGTTAAATGGCAGTGGGGCAATCTGACCATCACAGATGGGTTCACCTTGACTTTTCGGCAGGGGGAGGTGGGGGGCGCACTGCCCCCTGTGTAAATTTCAGCCCATGGATCCACCACTTACCACTATTACATTCACGTTTTGCAGCCCATTATTCCACAGTGAAATAAACCCTCAAAAACTTCGACATTGACATCCTTATCCAATAATACATCAAATTATACAAACAAAAGTTAACTTTTCACCATCTGCATTCCCATAGCCCCTGTCTTGCGAATACCTTTGCCTGTCCTTGCTATGCAATGTTTCCCCAGCTGGGGGAGACACCAGATGACCTTGAGCAGCTCTGGACCTTGAGGGGCCTGGCATTGGACTGCACCACCTCAGCAGGGGTGCCAGTGCTCCGAGCTAGCTGACTGACAGGGAGAGTGTGCAATGATGAGAACATGAATGTTGCCACCACAATGGCACAGTGGTTAGCACTGCTGCCTCACAGCTCCAGGGACCTGGGTTCGATTCTTGGCTTGGGTCACTGTCTGTGTGGAGTTTGCACATTCTCCTCGTGTCTGCGTGGGTTTCCTCCGGGTGCTCCGGTTTCCTCCCACACTCCAAAGATGTGCGGGTTAGGTGGATTGGCCGTGCTAAATTGGCCCTTAGTGTTAAGGGAGTAGCTGGGGTAAATGCATGGGGTTATGGGGATAGGGCCTGGGTGGGATTGTAGTCGATGCAGACTCGATGGGCCGAATGGCCTCCTTCTGCACTGTGGGGATTCTATGATTCAATGAAAGCAAGAGGTTCATTCGTCACTGAACCAGTGCACTGGGGCTGGCACCTCAGCAGCCTGGGTGACCTGTTGGAAGGGAGATTGCTGGACTGAAGTCAGAGCCCACGTGGTCCCGTTGGTACTCAGATTAACAGCAATGATGTCTGAGTCTGAAATGGTGGCAAGCTGGGCTTCCCTGGCACCAGGAATGGACCCTAGGCTGAGCTTCCAGGGAGGCATTGTGTGACTTCCACCCGTGGATGCTGAGTCAGCAACCGACAGGCACTGCCCCATGACTGGGTCTGCCAGCACCTCCGTGGAGTTGGCTGCCATTCCCTCAATGGAGAGATGGGCTCCAAGCTCCGCTCCCCTGTGCCAAACTCAAACACAAATCCTCCATGCTGCCTGAAAGTGATTAGAGAATCACCTTTGTTGTCAGGTTCAGTGAATGAAGGTGTGTCCACACTCACCATCCGCCCTGTGATCCTTCCCTGCTCCCATCTACTACGGGCCACTTGGTGCTGCGAGAGAGAGGGATGAATGCCAATGGCTGTGTTGTACTCTGTTTTCCTGGTGCATCTGAATTGCTGCAGATGTGTACAGGGTGAGACTGTCATTAATGGGACCATCCATTGACTCTGTCTACACTTCCCGCTGCCTCGGCAAAGCAGCCGGCATAATTAAGGAACCCACGCACCCGAGACATTCTCTCTTCCACCTCCTTCCATCGTGGAAAAGATACAAAAGTCTGAGGTCATGTACCAACCGACTCAAGAACAGCTTCTTCCCTGCTGCTGTCAGACTTTTGAATGGACTTACCTTGCATTAAGTTGATCTTTCTCTACACCCTAGCTATGACTGTAACACTACATTCTGCACCCTCTCCTTTCCTTCTCTATGAACGGTATGCTTTGTCTGTATAGCGCGCGAGAAACAATACTTTTCACTGTATGTTAATACATGTGACAATAATAAATTAAATCAAATCAAATCAAATCAAAATCAAGTGTGTGAGGGTGGTGTGGAATATCTGAATGGTAGGCAGTAGGGATGAGTGTGAGGCACTGCTGCTGTATGTGTGAATGGTCGTGGGTACAAGCGGACAGCGATCATGCATTGAACAGTGGGAGATGTTGGTGGAATAGTGGATAAGGGATATTAAGTTGCATTCACTCACCTTGACCATCCCTGTGAGGTCATTAAAACTCTTGAGTCTCTGTTGGGGACAGATTCTGGGAGGTGACGTTTCTATGAGTCAGCTGCAGCCTCCAGTGTTTCAAAGCAGCTTCCCTTTAAGAGGGACAGTCTGCCTTTAAGAGGCAGAGGTTACCTGTAACATACATTGGCTTTTCGTGCTATTGGGTCACTTGCCCGTGCATACAGTCATCCATCAGCATGGGTCACAGTGGGCTGGGCACAGTGGTCTTGGATATGAACCCATGATGTGGAGATGCTGGCGTTGGACTGGGGTGAACACAGTAAGAAGTCTCACAACACCAGGTTAAAGTCCAACAGGTGTATCTGGTAGCACGAGCTTTTGGAGTGCCGCTCCTTCACTCACCTGACTTCTCACTGTGGATGTGAAGAGGTAACATGACTTTTGTGTGCCGCTTACCTCAGTGGGAAATATTGCGTGAATAGCGAACTCACACCCAAATATAGTGCAGACCAACCTTAGCCCGTGGCATTTATTCCACACCATGATTTTGAAATTAAAGAGGTTATTTTACTGTTGGGAGTTTTTTAAGCAACATGTGCTCTCATACACCCTCGCACACTTAATAGAGTCATGAGATGAAAGGTGACGAATATTGCAAATGGAAGCTCTTTGAAAAATAATGGGCTTGTCTAAGTAAATGGGGAAAAAAAAAATCACACCCATTGTGTTGGGAAGTCCTTTGATTCCCTGCCTGGCTGTGAAGAAACAAGTAAATATCTCCAAAGATGTACAGGTTAGGTGGATTGGCCACGCTAAATTACCCCTTAGTGTCAGGGGATTAGCAGGGGAAATGCGTGGGGTTACGCGGATAGAGCCTGGGTGGGATTTTTGTCAATGGACCAAATGGCCTCCTTATGTCCTGTAGGGATTCTATATTTCTGATTGGAGAAGGACGCTTAGAAATACCGAGAGAACAGTCAGTCTTTGAAGAGTGAGCTGCAATAAGGAGCCTCAGGAAGTGTGAAGTGTTGGATGAACTGTAAGAGGTCAAATCAAAACCACAAAAAAATGTGGTATATTGATTATTTTGTATCATTTGCTTGGGATAATTTGCACTGATTGAACTAAATGGATCTGATCCTAATTGTTGCTCCTTATATTCACTAATTGTGAAATAAAATAGTTAATGATTGGTATCAAACCTTGCCACACCCAAGTGTTAACTTTGTTTAGATCCTTCATATAGATCGATGCACACATAGAAAGACATTAATATCTAATTCGAATCACAAGGGTATGTTATTATTATGTCCCTGGGTTCTGCTATGATCTCAGTAGGTATAAACCAGTCTGAGACCACTCCCATATTAATAAAATGCTGAGACCTATAGGGGAGCAACAGATGTCATTAAAGTTGAGAATGCACCCAGAGCCGGCACATTAACAACCCGTGGGTATCAGGAAACAACAGGCATTTCTTGTGACTACATTTCCATGAGTCCAATGATGTACTTTGGATTTCCTGAAGCTCCGTTCATGTCGGCAAAGGCAGCACATGACTCCAAAGTCCTGGGAAAATACTTTTTTTTCATTCTTTCATGAGATGTGGGCGTCATTGCCCTCGAACTGAGGGGCTCACTTGGCCTTTTCAGAGTCAACCACATTGCTGTGAGTCTGGAGTCACATGTAGGCCAGACCGGGTAAGGACGGCAGATTTCCATCAGTGATTCAGATAGATTTTTACAACAAATTGATGATGGTCACTGTTACTGAGATTAGCTTCCTATTCCAGATTTAATTCATTGAATTTAAACTCCGCTCGCTGCCATTGTGGGATTTGAACCAGGCTCCCAGACCGTGAGTCTGGGCTTCTGGCTCACCAGTCTGGTGATATTTCCACCACTCCATCATCTCCCTGCAATGTGCGCACCAACTCTAACCTGGCGCTGCTGAGGGAGTGCCACTCTGAGGTGCCATCTTGGGCAAATGTAGAAAGTCCAATGGCACCAAATCAATGAAGATCAGTGGAATTCTCTCCAATGTGTGTCCTGGCCAATATTAATCGTACAGGCAATGTTAGTATGGGTGGCACGGTGGCACAGTGGGTTAGCATTGCTGCCTCACAGCGCCAGGGACCCGGGTTCGATTCCCGGCTTGGGTCACTGTCTGTGCAGAGTTTGCACGTTCTCCCCGTGTCTGCGTGGGTTTCCTCTGGGTGCTCCGGTTTCCTCCCACAATCTGAAAGACATGCTGGCTAGGTGCATTGGCCATGCTAAATTCTCCCTCAGTGTGCCCAAACAGGCGCCAGAGTGTGGCGACTAGGGGACTTTCACAGTAATTTCATTGCAGTGTTAATGTAAGCCTGCTTGTGACGAATAAATAAATAAACTTTAAACGTAAACTTTAAAACCGATTATCTGGTTGTTTAGTTCAGTGTTGGTTGCAGCATCTGGTACAAATTGGCAGAAGTGAATCCCTACAGTGATAACACTTCAAAAGCACCTCATTGGTTACAAAGTGTCTTGGGACATCTCGGGGTCAGTAGAAATGCTCGGTGTACGTAGATCAGTTCATTTGTCTGGATCCTAGACTTCCTAACTCAGAGACCGCAGTCAGTAAGGATAGGCAACAACACCTCCACAATCATCCTCAACACCAATGCCCCACAAGGCTGTGTTCTCAGCCCCCTACTATACTCCTTATACACCTATGACTGTGTGGCCAAATTCCCCTCCAACTCGATTTTCAATTCTGCTGATGATGCCACCGTAGTGGGTCGGATAACAATGATGACACACAGTACAGGCAAGAGATAGAGAATCTGGTGAACTGGTGCGACGGCAATAATCTCTCTCTCATTGTCAACCAAACAAGGGAGATTGTCATCGACTTCAGGAAGCATAGTGGAGGCATGCCTCTGTCTACATCAATGGGGATGAAGTAGAAATGGTTGAGAGCTTCAGGTTTTTAGGTGTCCAGATCACCAACAACTTGTCCTGGTCCCTGCAAGTGGACACTATAGTTAAGAAAGCCCACCAACGCCTCTACTTTCTCAGGAGACTAAGGAAATTTGGTATGTCCGCCACAGCTCGCACCAACTTCTACAGATGCACCATAGAAAGCATTCTTTCTGGCTGTATCACAGCTTGGTATGGCTCCTGCTCTGCCCAAGACCGCAAGGAACTACAAAAGGTCATGAATGTAGCCCAATCCATCACACAAACCAACCTCCCATCCATTGACTCTGTCTACACTTCCTGCTGCCTCGGAAAAGCAGCCAGCATAATTAAGGACCCCACGCACCCCGGACATTCTCTCTTCCACCTTCTTCTGTCGGGAAAAAGGTACAAAAGTCTGAGGTCACGTACCAATCGACTCAAGAACAGCTTCTTCCCTGCTGCCATCAGACTTTTGAATGGACTTACCTCACATTAAGTTGATCTTTCTCTACACCCTAGCTATGACTGTAACACTACATTCTGCACTCTCTCCTTTCCTTCTCTATGAACGGTATGCTTTGTATAGCGCGCAAGAAACAATACTTTTCGCTGTATAGTAATACCTGTGACAATAATGAATCAAATTTCTTCCATTTTTAATTTCCTTTCAATTGGCTGCCTTGTATTTCAGAATAACGGCACAGGTCCTGGAAAAGGGGGGATGTTTTATTAAGCAGCTGTCCTTCCAACTCTCAGGATTCAACATTAATCCTGAACAGTTCACAGGCAGAAGTTTCCAGGTCTTGGTTAATCATTTACAAACGACCCTGTGAAATGTTTTAAAAAGTGAGTTATCAGTCACAGGCTCTCACTGACACTCTCCTCACCCACTTGTCTGAACATGCTGACACAGAAACAAATGGAAAGAAATGCTGATTCTCGACAGGAGACAAGCTTTAGGCTGCTTGCCAGGCTCCTCTCTTCCTCCCTTCGGTGGGCTGACTGTTCCACGGACACACACACCACTGGCTAATACCTCGACAACAACAACCTGCATTGATAAGGCACCTCCAAATTAGTAAAACTTTGCAGTGACTTCCAGCAGGGTCTAACACAGCCACTTATGGATATTCAGACAGGTGAAAAAAGGCTTGGTCAAAGAAATAAGCTTTAAGCAACCTCTTAATGGAGGAAGTTGGGTGAAAAGTTCTAGCGAGAACATTCACATGCTTAGAGCTTTGGAAAGTATGGCTACCAATGGTGTGGAGAAGGAACTCGGCAGTGTTCAAGAGGCCAGATTTGGAGAATATAAAAAACTAAGAACATGAGAATTGGAAGCAAGTGCGGACAACATGCGTGCTTGAGCCTGTGATCATGGCTGATCATAGAATCCCTACAGCACAGAAGGAGGCCATTCAACCCATTGAGTCTGTACTGACCACAATCCCACCTCGGATTCCCGTAACTCCACACATTTATCCTACTAATCCCCCTGACACTAAGGGTCAATTTAGCATGGCCAATCAACCTAACCCACACATCTTTGGAGTGTGGGAGGAAACCGGAGCACCCGGAGGAAACCCACGCAGACACGGGGAGAACGTGCAAACAGACACTGACCCGAGGCCGGAATTGAACCTGGGTCCCTGGCAGCAGTACTAACCACTGTACCCCCGTGCCACCATGATCTTCCATCTGAACTCCATTTTCCTACCCTCCAATCCCCACCCCGCACCCTCCAACCCTGCCAATTCCATTGATTCCCTGAGAGACCAAAAATCCATCTATCGCTGCCCTGAATATTCAACACACTGGATTATTAAATTCCAAAGATTCACAACCCACTGAGTGAACAAAATCCTTCTAATCTCAGTCCTAAATGACGTACAGCAGAATTACTTGAAACATCAAAACATTCTGGTAATAAAAGGCAGAATGTAAAAGAGAAAATAAACGAAAAGGAGAGCGAGAGAGAAGGAGTTTTATCAGCCCAAAGGAATCGAGTATTCAGCTTTAGAAAATTTAACGACATATTGGTCTTACAGCAACGAATTGCCCGAGGGAGACCCAATATTGCAAGCTTGCAAAAACACACAACCATCACCTATCAAATTCACATTGATATATCATGTACCTTATTGGCTAGGAACAGCCAATAAAAGGAAGGAAAGACTAAGCTCGAAATACAAACAAAAAATGCTGGAAACACTCAGCAGATCTGGCAACACCTGCGGAGAGACAAACAGAGTTAACAGTACAGGTCTTTGTGGTCATTTACAGACTCTAGTTTTGGATATGGTTTGGAAATTTGCCAAGCTCCATCCTGGCAGTTTGGCAAGACGTCAATAACCTCATGATGTTGCTTGAAGAGGAGGAGAGAACTTGCCCAGTGCTCTGGCCAATAAGCCTCTGTCAATAAGTGTGGCCAAATGCAGATTTACTGCTGGGCTATCTCTTGTTGCTCGTGGGACCTGGCTGTGTGCAAGGTGGTTGCCTTGTTTTCCTACATAAGAGAAGTGACTTGTAAAGTCAACCCTCAATTGAGAAGTCTTCTGAGACATCCCGAGGCCATGAGCAGTGGTTGGGAAGGCAGTGGGCTGGCATGATCCCAGACTTCTGATCCCATTGCAAAGGACATATGCACAGTGATGACTATCCCTCCGACTTTCCTGTCCAATCATTTGGTAACACTCTCGCTTATCATAGGACAGAATCATAGAATCCCTACAGTGCTGAAGGAGGCCATTCAGCCCATCGAGCCTGCACCAACAAGAATCCCAGCCAGACCCTATCCCCATAATCCCCACGCATTTATCCTACTCATCTTCCTTTCACTAAGGGGCAATTTAGCATGGCCAATCCACCTAACCCGCACATTGTTGGAGGAAACAATATTTTGGGTTGAAATCCCACTCCTGAAAAATCACAAAAATGTTGCTGGGGAAAGTGCTGCACTGTCAGAGATGTCACCCTTTGGATGAGATGTTAAAGCAAGACTCCATCTGCTTTCTCAGGTGAATGTCAAACGTTCCACAGCATGACTCCCACAAGGAGTACAAAGCTCTCCCAGTGCCCAAACCAATATTTAAACCTCAATCCACATCAGGAAAGGTACAGACACAGACTAAGTTGATCGAGTTTTTTGAGGAAGTGACGAAGATGATTGATGAGGGTAGGGCAGTGGATGTTGTCTACATGGACTTCAGTAAGGCCTTTGACAAGGTCCCTCACGGCAGACTGGTGCAGAAGGTGAAGTCGCACGGGATCAGAGGTGAGCTGGCAAGATGGATACAGAACTGGCTCAGTCATAGAAAACAGAGGGTAGCAGTGGAAGGATGCGTTTCTGAATGGAGGGCTGTGACAAGTGGCGTTCCTCAGGGATCAGTGCTGGGACCTTTGCTGTTCGTAATATATATAAATGATTTGGAGGAAAATGTAACTGGTTTGATTAGTAAGTTTGCGGATGTCACAAAGGTTAGTGGATTTACTGTTAGCAATGAGGATCATCAGAGGATACAGCAGGACATAGATCGGTTGGAGGCTTGGGCGGAGAAATGGCAGATGGAGTTTAATCCGGACAAATGTGAGGTAATACAGGTCTAATACAGATAGTAAATATACAGTAAATGGCAGAACCCTTAAGAGTATTGATAGGCAGAGGGAGCTGAGTGTACAGATACACAGGTCAATGAAAGGGGCAATGCAGGTGGAGAAGGTAGTCAAGAAGGTATATGGCATGCTTGCCTTCGTCAGCCGGGACATTGAGTTTAAAAATTGGCAAGTCATGTTGCAGCTTTATAGAACCTTAGTTAGGCCGCACTTGGAATATATTGTTCAATTCTGGTCACCACACTACCAGAAAGATGTGGAGACTTTGGAGAGGGTACAGAAAAGATTTACCAGGATGTTTCCTGGTATGTAAGGCATTAGCTATGAAGAGAGGTTGGAGAAACTTGATTTGTTCTCACTGGAACGACGGAGGTTGAGGGGTGATCTGATAGAAGTCTACAAGATTATGAGGGGCATGGACAGAATGGATAGTCAGAAGCTTTTTCCCAGGGTGGAACAGTCAATTACTAGGGGGCACAGGTTTAAGGTGCGAGGGGCAAGGTTTAAAGGAGACGTACAGGCAGATTTTTTACACAGTGGAACTCGTTGCCGGGGGAGGTAGTGGAAGCGGATACGGTAGTGCGTTTTAAGGGGCGTCTGGACAAATATATGAATAGAATGGGAATAGAGGGATATCGTCCCCAGAAGGGTAGGGGGTTTTAGTTAAGTCGTGCAGCATGGTCGGTGCAGGCTTGGAGGGCCGAAGGGCCTGTTCCTGTGCTGTAATTTTCTTTGTTCTTTGTTCTTTTGTCTGGACATTAATGTATTTCCATTTGTGGGAGCTTGCTATGCACAGATTGGCTGCCCCTTCACCTACTTTGCAACAACAGCTATACAATTCAACAGCTTCTTCATTGGCTGCAAGGCATCTTTGGAATGTCCTGAGATTGTGAATGGCGCTATATGAATGCAAGTCTTTCTTTTTATAATGCATGAACAGATACTTGGAGAAATGTTATGCAATTGGAATACCCATGGATGCTGACCAGGTCCATTTTTAGCACTCACTTCAGTTGTAAGCATGACTTTACCCCGTAACCTCAGACGATAAGCATCTGGAATCTCCATGAGCTCATTTTTTCCAGTTGAACATTAACCTGGTTTTTGCTGTTAAAATCATTAAAGTTTAACTTGATGTTCAATACTGGACAACACAGATTCTGAGGGAAAGGAAAATAAGGACATTGTTTGGATTAAATATTATCAAGGAGAGAGTATTTGAATGTAAGTTGCAAAAGACACAGACTCAATTTACATGAATAATGGTTGGAATGCGAATACTTACAACTAATCAAGTCTTTAAGAAACGAAACAATGTGAGTGGAGAGAGCATCAAGACAGGCTAAAAAGATGTGTATTGTCTCCAGACAAGACAGCCTGTCTTGATGCTCTCTCCACTCACATTGTTTCGTTTCTTAAAGACTTGATTAGTTGTAAGTATTCGCATTCCAACCATTATTCATGTAAATTGAGTCTGTGTCTTTATAAGCTCTGTTTGTGAACAGAATTCCCACTCACCTGAAGAAGGGGCTAAGAGCTCTGAAAGCTTGTGTGGCTTTTGCTACCAAATAAACCTGTTGGACTTTAACCTGGTGTTGTTAAACTTCTTACTGTGTTTACCCCAGTCCAACGCCGGCATCTCCACATCATTCTATAACCCAGCCAGTTCTGTTTCCATTTAGCCAGCCCATCCCGAATCCCATATGATTTTAGTTTTTGTATCAGTCTGCCATCTGGGACCTGTCAAATGCCTTGGTAAAGTCCATATCATAGAAATCATAGAAACCCTACAGTACAGAAAGAGGCCATTGGGCCCATCGAGTCTGCACCGACCACAATCCCAACCAGGCCCTACCCCCATATCCCAACATATTTTACCCACTAATCCCTCTTAACCTACGCATCACAGGACACTAAGGGGCAATTTTAGCATGGCCAATCAACCTAACCTGCACATCTTTGGACTGTGGGAGGAAACCGGAGCACCCGGAGGAAACCCACGCAGACACGAGGAGAATGTGCAAACTCCACACAGACAGTGACCCAAGCCAGGAATCGAACCCAGGTCCCTGGAGCTGTGAAGCAGCAGTGCTAACCACTGTGCTACCATGCCGCCATATAAACTACATCCACAGTCCTTCCCTCATCAATTGGAAGGCTCGCTTCTGTGCACTGGCATTTTGTTTAAATGAGAAAAGAATAAAACAAAATAAAACCTTCCAGCCCTTATCTCCCCTCAACCTCCCACACGCTTCTTATGTCCCACCTATGCCAACCTATGCCAACCCATGCCTCAATCCACCTCACAGGCCTCCTCATACTGCCATAAGAACCCATGGCTCCACCCACCATCCGCTGCTCATATTCTCCCTGTGCCAACTCACCCAGTGCCCTTGAACACTTCCTTGGCGGTTAGACAGTTCCTTGCCACCTTGACTGTTCCTTGAAAGTTGGACAGTTCTTTGAAAACTCCTTAGTTCCTTGACAGCTCAGCAGTTCCAATGAGTTTGTGCATAAGAAGGGCATAACCATGTTTAAATTTAACAATCCCAAAGGGTGTGTTGTCTGTGGAATGTTCTATATAGACACTTCAACCAGTTTATTACACTTACTCAATTGCCTTTACTTTATGAGACAGACAAAAGACTGTGATTCAAACTTAGCTTGATTAAAAACACTCACGGATTAAAGAAACAATTCTTACACACTAGATTAAGGGGCAGCACGGTAGCACAGTGGTTAGCATTTCTGCTTCATGGCACTAGGGACCCAGGTTTGATTCCCGGCTTGGGTCACTGTCTAGGTGGAGTTTGCACGTTCTCCCCGTGTCTGCGTGATTTGTCCTCTGGTTTCCTCCCACATTCTGAAAGACGTGCTGGTTAGGTGCATTGACCTGAACAGGTGCCAGACTGTGGCAACTAGGGGAATTTCACAGTAATTTCATTGCAGTGTTAATGCAAGCCTTACTAGTGACTGATAAATAAATAAACTATAAGTTAACTTTTAGGGCATTTTTGGGTGGCATGGTGCCCCAGTGATTAGCACTGCTGCCTCACAGTGCCAGGGATCCGGGTTCCAGTCTAGCATTGGGTGACTGTGTGGAGTTTGTACATTCTCCCAGTGTCTGCATGGATTTCCTCTGGAGGATCCGTTTCCTCCAACACGCCAAAGATATGCGGTTTAGGTTGGCTGGCCATGGAACATTATCCCTTGGTGTCAGAGGGATTGGCAGGGTTAATGCATGGAGTTACGGGGATAGGGCCTGGGCGGAATTGTTGTCAGTCTCGAATCAATGCGCCGAGTGGCCTCCTTCTGCACTGCCGGGATTCTATGATTCTATGATTCCAACTTTCCCCAATGTAGGCTAATTGCCTGGGAAATAGACATGTCCCGGTCTGGTAAATTCAATTGTGCTGTTTGATTGAATTCACTGAAATCACGGTGACAGCTGAGGTCAGGTTCCTCTTAACATGAAGGTGGATCGTTCATGCCCCCTTGCATCATCCCAGGTCAGAGTAGGTTTGGCGGAGTCTTCGCTGGAGTTTGTCTTGAATGTGGCTGTTTTTATCGCCCCCTTCCTTCTGCAAATGTTTGCTGGTTTTTGGCCAACAGGGCGAGGGAAAGGTCACAACACCCAATGAGGTTAGGCCAGGTTATCCTAGTTGTAAATATCTCTTTGATCGCAGGGAGTCCGGCTGAAACTAGGGAATACACAGTCATAATGTCTTCTGCCTGAGAACCTCCTGATGGATTTCGGGCCACAATGACTCATCCATTGTAAAGGTTCAGCCTCTCTATTCAATATGTAAAATTGTCAAAACACTAATGAGCTCGATGGGCAGGCAAAGCAAGGCTAGCTTTCAGCAGCAGCGCACAACACAGCCTGAACAACACTGTCTGCGCAAGAAATACCCTCCTCCGGGTCCTATCACTTTCACCAGGGCGGTAATAATTTGGGGTGGTGCTGGGGTGACTTGATTGGATGGTTGAGTCTAAACCCCCCTGACTCCAGTTATAGAGGTGGCTGGGCCCTTAGATACTGGGAAACAAAATTACACAGATGGATTTTAGACACCAATGAGCAAGATTGCACGGGTCAGTCTAGGCCAGCTGTCAACTCCCACTGTAAACTGGAACAAGTCCAGCTAGTTTATATTTTAAAACCTCGATAAGATACCCAGAACAGGAGGAAAGAAGTTTAAAAATGAATGTGATGAAATAAGCATGAATTGTCTTTTAAAAACAAGATGCAGATTTTACCGGAACCACAATCTTCATCAAAGTTATATTCTCTTTTATCGCTCCAGGTATCTGAATTCCAATTGCCCAATAGTGCAGGAGTCTTGCAAATTCATTCAATCAATCTAAATGAGAAAAAAAAATCAAAAGTATATTTAACTCTTTGAGTTCTTTCAGTTTTACAACAACAAACACATTGTCTTTGATTATTCATTTTTATGGGACATGGGTGTCGCTGGCTGGGCCAACATTTATTACCCATCCCAAACTGCCCAAGGGCATTTGAGACTCAGCCACATTGCTGTGGGTCTGGAGTCACATGTAGGCCAGACCAGGTAAGAAAGGTTTCCTTCCATTAGTGAACCAGATGGGTTTTTATGACAATCGACAATGATTTCATGGTCATCAGTAGATTTTTAATTCCAGATTTTTATTGAATTCAAGTTTCACCATCTGCCGTGATGGGATTCCAACCCAGGTCCCCAAAGCATGACCCTGGGTCTCTGGAATACCAATCCAGTGATAATCCCACTGTGCCTCAACCTCCCTCAAGTCTATAAAACATAACAAGCCTTGAATTTATTTTTCCTTCTCTTTTCCCTCAGCTTTGTTCTCCCACTCCTGGTTCCTGGCTAAAATCAGCCATTTTATGCTCTTTCTCTTAGTCCATTTCTAAGTCTGTCCTATTGTAACTGTCTACCTTTGACCTGATGTGGAGATGCCGGCGATGGACTGAGGTAGTCACAGTAAGAAGTCTCACAACACCAGGTTAAAGTCCAACAGGTTTATCTGGAATCACGAGCTTTCGGAGCGCTGCTCCTTCCTCAGGTGAGTCACCTGATAAAAGAGCAGTGTTCGGAAAGCTCGTGCTACCAAATAAACCTGTTAAACTTTGACCTGGTGCTGTGAGACTTCTTACTGTACCTTTGACCTGCCATTTATCTCTTTCCCTGTGCTTCAGATGCACCTCTGACATCTACTGAGCTCGGCAATGTGCACTGCTGGCCATACATGCTCGAGCTGCAGCGAATGCCCCAGTGCTACTTGTGAGCCAGCTACCCTCTTTATTTTACAAATAGGTTAGAGGTCACTCAGAAGCAGCATAATCAACAGCAAGATGTTACCGGAGCGCTGCTTCCAAAACATTTAGAAGAAAATATAAAGCTTTCACAGCCTCAATCTGCTGAAGTTTGGTCCCTAAAGCCATAAGATATAGGAGCAGAATTAGACCATTCGGCCCATCAAGTCGATGGTCTAGTGCTACTATCACTAGACTATTAATCCAGAAACTCAGGTAATATCCTGGGGACCTGGGTTCGAATCCCGCCAAGGCAGATGGTGGAATTTGAATTCAATTAAAAATATCTGGAATTAAGAATCTACTGATGACAATGAAATATTGTCGATTGTCAGAAAAACCCATCTGGTTCACTAATGCCCTTCAAGGAAGGAAATCTGCCATCCTTTCCTGGTCTGGCCTACATGTGACTCCAGAGCCACAGCAATGTGGTTGACTCTCAGCTGCCCTCCAAGGGCAATTAGGGATGGGCAATAAATGCTGGCCAGCCAGCATGTCCCACGAGTGAATAAAAAAAATGTCTGCTTGGCCATTCAATCATGGCTGATTCGCATGCCCATTCTCCTGCCTTCTCCCCGTAACCCTTGATCCCCTTATTGATCAAGAAGTTTGGTCATTGTTGTTGTAATAACTCGAGATGACTCATGTGGCAAATAAATAACGAAAGTAATACAGGTCTACTCCTAACAACGCTCTAACCCCCAACTGAGGTCCTCCAACTCTGGGACCGCTTGCCCCCGCTCCTGAGTGGCCCGTGCACCCCCACCCCACTGGCGCCGGCCCAGCCAAGTGGCCCACGAAGGATCACTCCTTAAAGGGGCCATGCTACCACTGTTGTAATGTTAAAAACATGGCAGTAAAATTGCAATCCGCTAAATCCCACAAGGAGCAATGTGATCACCAGCTTTAGTGATGTTGGTTCAGGAAGCTCTTCCCTGACCTTTTAAATAGTGCTGTTTGGGTGGCACAGTGGTTAGCACTGCTGCTGCACAGCGCCAGGCACCCTGGTTCAATTCTGGCCTCGGGTCACTGTCTGTGTGGAGTTTGTACATTCTCCCCGTGTCTGCATGGGTTTTCTCCGGGTGCTCCAGTTTCCTCCCACAGTCCAAAGTTGTGAAGTTAGGTGGATTGGCCATGCTAAACTGCCCCTTAGTGTCCCAAGATGTTTTGGTTAGGTGGATTAGCCATGGTAAACGTGTATGATTACAGGGATAGGGCGGGTGAGAGGGTCTGGGTAAGATGCTCTGTCAGAGAGTTGGTGCGGGCTCGATGGGCCGAATGGCCTCTTATGCACTGTAGGGATTCGGTGATTCTAGCACCATGGGCTCTTCTACATCAACGACCAGATCTGCAGCTTATCTCCACTTGTCAGATGCTGGTTATCAAATTAGTTGACTCTAACAGGGGAGTTTTAAGGGTATATCATGCGGTTGGCAGGATGATGTTTTTTGCATCACGATGGCGCATTTCAAACTGAATTGCATCATTATGTTTCAGTGTTTGACAGATATTGCACCAAGGTGGGTCAAATGTTCTTTGAGAAAGATAACTGTTCTTTAAGGGGCCATGCAAATCTGGCTACATGGGTGTGTCAGTGCTGAGCCGTAGATGTACAATTCTAAAAAGTGTTCTTGCAAGTTTATGTAATTTTATTACAGAAATGAAGTGGCCGAGAGCAACATGTTGATTAATTGAGGAGGTACAGTTTAATAGTGACTTATCACGATGGAAAAAATGAACACAGTGTATAGCCAATTCCTGAGGAAGTCCATTCAAATCTGTTGAATCATAGAATGATACAGCACGTAGCAACATAGATTTCTATGCGTGTGTTGTAGTCTGGTGATATAGTGATGATAAAGGCTCCAAACGTTCTTCCTATCACATGGCTCACCAGGTATCTCTCCGCACTTACTGCCTACTGTGGATGGGTGTTGGAAGGATTTGCATGATGATTTTCAACCTGTTTTGTTGAGTTATGAACACATTTTCCTTCGGGGTCCCAGTAGGTGAGGACAATGTTGACACACCTGCACACGTCCAGGAGTCCCTCAGCATGGTGGGGCCCTCCAAGTCTCAGACAACCAGAGGACAGCCACCAAAGGTCATCTCTGTCAATGGTGCATTGTACACATCAGCCTGGCCCACCTCAGCTGCAAGTGCTGGACCTCACAACCTCACAAAAGGTTGCTGAAGAAGATTGGGTCACACGGAGTTGGGGATAGGGTGTTAGCGTGGATTGGGGATTGGCTATCCGACAGGAAGCAGAGAGTCGGAATAAATGGGTGCTTTTCTGGTTGGCAGATGGTAATGAGTGGCGTGCCGCAGGGATCGGTACTGGGGCCTCAACTATTTACCATTTATATAGACGATCTGGAGGAGGGGACTGAGTGTAGGGTAACAAAGTTTGCAGACGACACAAAGATAAGTGGAAAAGTGAATCGTGTGGAGTGTGTAGAAGGTCTGCAGAGAGATTTGGACAGGCTGAGTGAGTGGGCGAGGATCTGGCAGATGGAGTATAACATTAACAAATGCGAGGTTATTCACTTTGGAAGAAATAATAGAAAATTGGATTATTATCTAAATGGAAAGAAATTACAACATGCTGCTGTGCAGAGGGCCCTGGGGGTCCTTGTGCATGAGACGCAAAAACCCAGTCTGCAGGTGCAACAGGTGATCAAGAAGGCAAATGGGATGTTGGCCTATATCGCAAGGGGGATGGAATATAAAAGCAGAGATGTCTTGCTGCATCTGTACAGGGCATTGGTGAGGCCGCAGCTGGAATACTGTGTGCAGTATTGGTCCCCTTACTTGCGGAAGGATATATTGGCCTTGGAGGGAGTGCAGAGAAGGTTCACCAGGTTGATACCAGAGATGAGGGGTGTTGATTATAAGGAGAGACTGAGAAGATTGGGTTTGTACTCGTTGGAATTTAGAAGGCTGAGGGGGAATCTTAAGAGACCTATAAGATAATGAAGGGGCTGGATAGGGTAGAGGTGGAGAGATTCTTTCCACTTAGAAAGGAAGCTAGAACTAGAGGGCACAGCCTCAAAATAAAGGGGGGTCAGTTTAGGACAGAGTTGAGGAGGAACTTCTTCTCTCAGAGGGTGGTGAATCTCTGGAATTCTCTGCCCACTGAAGTGGTGGAGGCTACCTCGTTGAATATGTTTAAATCACGGATAGATGGATTCCTGATCGGTAAGGGAATTAGGGGTTATAGGGATCAGGCGGGTAAGTGGAACTGATCCACTTCAGATCAGCCATGATCTTATTGAATGGCGGGGCAGGCTCGAGGGGCTAGATGGCCTACTCCTGCTCCTATTTCTTATGTTCTTATGATAGTCACAAAATAGGGGAGACACTGGCCTAGTGATATTATCACAGAACTGTTAATTCAAAAAACTCAGCTAATGTTCTGGGGCCCTGGGTTCAAATCCCCCCACGGCAATGGTGGAATTTGAATTCAATAAAAAGTATCTAGAATTAAGAATCTACTGGTGACCATGAAACCATTGTCGATTGTTGGGAAAACCCATCTGGTTCATTAATGTCCTTTAGGGAAGGAAATCTGCTGTCCTTACCTGGTCTGGCCTACATGTGACTCCAGAGCCACAGCAATGTGGTTGACTCTCAACTGCCCTCGGGCAACATGGGATGGGCAATAAATGCTGGCCCAGCCAGCGACGCCCATGTCACACGAATGAATTTAAAGAATAGTAACACAGATGTTCCAATGTCATATTGCAGAATATGTTTGTGAGAATTAAATATTTTTATTCAGGTGTGGCGGTGGATGGTTTTGCGGTGGGTCCTGGTTGGCAGGGTGTTCGTTTGCATAATAAACGGCAATGCTGTAATGGTATAGGATAAGAATTAACAACTCAGTTATTCAGGTGGTGGCTTCGTGTGTGCGTGGTTTGTCTATATTCATCGGTGATTGGGCGGAGATGCAGAGGTCTCGTGGGTGTCAGGCCCAGACCTCACTGTCTTTCAAAAACATCCTGCTTGCTGAAACCTGTTGAGAATGAGGGACTGGCAGGCCTCGGCTGAGCATCTCTTCATTGCCCTGGCATATGATCCTGAGAGCCTGATTGGCAGGCCTTCCGACTCTGCCTATCCTCCCTATCATCCTCGTCTGATGAAGAGTGTGCATCCTCTATGGATTCTGCTGGATGTCATCAGCCAGATATTGAGAGGATGGATCCTTTCACTCTGAAAAGTCTGTGGCAGCTGGGAGTTAGAAAGGATGTATGAATCCTGTGATCTCCTGGGAACTGAACATTCACCTAGAGATGTCTTCCGTGTTCACAGACTAACTGCACGTGAATGGAATGGAACCCTTTTCCATTAATGAAGGTTGAACGCTGGTTTCAGGGAGTTCCGATTGCTATACACATACAATCTTGTGCTTGTAGAAAATCCGTACAAAGAACAAAGAACAAAGAAAATTACAGCACAGGAACAGGCCCTTCGGCCCTCCAAGCCTGCACCGACTATGCTGCCTGACTTAACTAAAAACCCCTACGCTTCTGGGGATCATATCCCTCTATTCCCATCTCTTTCATGTACTTGTCAAGATGCCTCTTAAAAGTCACTACCGTATAGGCTTCCACTACCTCCCCCGGCAACGAGTTCCAGGCACCCACCACTCTCTGTGTAAAAAATCTGCCTTGTACATCTCTTTTAAAACTTGCCCCTCGCACCTTAAACCTATGCCCCCTAGTAATTGACTCTTCCACCCTGGGAAAAAGCTTCTGACTATCCGTAATGTTCCCAATGCCCACTGATCTTGCAGCCTAGCTTTCTGGATGGGACTGAAGTGCACAAAGTTCTCTAGCCCTTTTGGTAAGTGTATTAGTGAGCATTCTGATACAGCGATGTGTGAGCTGCTCCACAAATCTCACGTGGAGCCCTGCAAGGAGCCACTGGTGTAGAAGTTTAATGTCGCAGTGACTTTTAATGCCACTAGTATTGGGTTCCCTACCAGGCCGAGGCTGCACTTAATCCTAAAGAGAGCACTCAGATTCCTGACACTCTCCCATGACATCCTCAGCTTCTTTGACATTGCCTCTTGGACATCTTCCGGCTTTTGAGGAGCTTTTTGATTTGATTTATTATTGTCACATGTATTATTGTACAGTGAAAAGTATTGTTCCTTACATGCTATACAGACAAAGCATACCGTTCATAGAGAAGGAAAGGAGAAGGTGCAGAATGTAGTGTTACAGCCATAGGTAGGGTGTAGAGAAAGTTCAACTTAATATGAGGTAGGTCCATTCAAAAGTCTGATGACAGCAGGGAAGAAGCTGTTCTTGAGCCACTTGGTATGTGATCTCAGACTTTTGTATCTTTTTCCCGATGGAAGAAGGTGGAAGAGAGAATATCCTGGGTCCTTAGTTAAGCTGGCTGCTTTTCCAAGGCAGCGGGAATCATAGACAGAGTCAATGGATGGAAGCCAAAAGAGAAAATGCTGGAAAATCTTAGCGGGTCTGGCAGCATCTGTAAGGAGGGAAAAGAGCTGACGTTTCGAGTCCAGATGACCCTTCGTCAAGCCTAAAAGGCACAGAAAGTGGGAGATATTTATACTGCAGGGGAAGGGAATGAAAGATGAGTCAGAGCCACAAAAACCAGGGGGAAGGTTGCTAATGGCCGTCCATAGAGAGAATAGAAGGTGTGAATGGCCAAACGGCAGAGAAGCTGAAATCAGAGGGAAAACTGTGACAGGTGAAGATGGGTAGGAGAGAGGTAAAATTGAGAGAAAGGGGGAAAGTGGAAATGAAGGGGGAAGAAAAGGCAAGGAAAGGAGATATAAAATAGGGGGAAGAGTGGGGGGGGGGGAAAGAAAAATAAAGAAAGACAATAAAAAGGTAGAGAACAGTTAAAAGTAAATGAAACAAAGGGGTGGAGGTGGGGTAGAGCAAATCATCTGAAGTTGTTGAATTCGATGTTGAGACTGGAAGGCTGTAAAGTGCCCAGCCGGAAGGTGAGATGCTGTTCCTCCAGTTTGCGTTGAGCTTCTCTGGAACGTTCAATGGATGGGAGGCTGGTTTACTTGATGGACTGGGCTTCATTCACGACCCATTGTGGTTTTGGGCAGAGCAGGAGCCATACCAAGCTGTGATACAACCAGAAAGAATGCTTTCCATGATGCATCTGTAAAAGTTGGTGAGAGTTATAGCGGACATGCCCAATTACTTAGCCACCTGAGAAAGTAGAGGCATTGTTGGGCTTTCTTAACTATAGCGTCGGGATGGAGGTACCAGGACAGGTTGTTGGTGATCATAGAATCATAGAAACCCTGCAGTGAAGAAAGAGGCCATTCGGCCCATCGAGTCTGCACCGACCACAATCCCACCCATGCCCTACCCCCCTTTCCCTACACATTTACCCGCTAATCCCTCGAACCTACAAATCTCAGGACACTAAGGGGCAATTTTAGCATGGCCAATCAACCTAACCCACACATCTTTGGACTGTGGGAGGAAACCGGAGCACCCGGAGGAAACCCATGCAGACACGAGGAGAATGTGCAAACTCCACACAGACAGTGACCCAAGCCGGGAATCGAACCCAGGTCCCTGGAGCTGTGAAGCAGCAGTGCTAACCACTGTGCTACCATGCCGCCTGGAATCTGGAAACTTGAAGCTCTTGACCATTTCCACTTCATCACTGTTGATGTAGACCCCCCCCCCGGACCATCACCAGCCCTGAGACCTCTCCCACCCACCACTAGGTCTACTTGCTCCCAACTCAGTTGCTTGGCCCTTAGAAACAGGTGAAGGCCATTCGGCCCTTTGAGCCTGCTCCACCATTCATCTTGATCATGGCTGATCATCAAATTCAATATCCTGATGCCCCTCCTTCCTCCCTTATTCCTTGATCCCTTTAGCCCCAAGAGCTAGATCTCATTTGCTCTTGAATTCAGACAACGTTTTGGTCCTTGTGCTTTCTCTCCTGCCGGCATGCAACCGGCCTGTCAGTCAAGTTGCATTCCCATTGCCCCAGCTCGCTGCCCCTCCCAACATCGCCCCCAAGGGCATGTCCCCGAGTCTTGGTGAAAATTGATGTTGTTGAGTCTCCTTCTGTTATTAGCTCACGTTAACTTTATTCATTTGCATCAGATAGCAGTGATGGCCATTCTTTTGTCTGACAGCATCTTACCGTTTCATTTGTGAGGACATGAATTGATGGGGCCAACTGGCTGATGTGCAACCTCTGTGCAACCTGACGAAGGAGCGGCGCTCCGAAAGCCCGTGATTCCAAATAAACCCGTTGGACTTTCACCTGGTGTTGGGAGACTTCATATTGGGGTGGGAACTGAATGAGATGAGAGATTCGATGAAAGCAAAACACTGCGGATTTTGAATCTGAAACAAAAACAGAAAATGCTGGAAAATCTCAGCAGGTCTGGCAGCATCTGTGGGGAGAGAATGGAGCCAATGTTTCGAGTCTGGATGACGAAGCTGTGACGAAGGGTCAGAGCTTTGTCAGTGAACGGAGCTTTGACTGAGCCCCGAATTCTCTATTCTCACTGGCAGTGGTAGCGGGACGTGCAGGATCAGAGAATTCCAGCCCCGTCTGGTTCATATGTCCAGGCGCCTAAAGGACATCTTGAATAAGCTGATGGCTTGCTCACAACAAGTCCCATTCATCCATCACCCCTTGCTTACTGAATTATATCGATCCTATAATGTCTCGAATAAAAACAAAAATATCCTTGGTTTCTAAACCCTCCAAAGCTTCCACCCTCCCTATCCGTGTACTTCGATTCTTCCGCCATTGGTGGCCATTCCTTCAGCTGTTTTAAACTCAGAAATTCCATCTCCAAATCTCATCAGCCCGCTTCCTCATTCCCCATTAAGATCCTCCTTAATATCTATCTCTTAGGCAAAATATTTGGCAACCTGTCGTAAAATCTACTTTGGTGGTCAAATTTTGTGGGGCTTCTTGGGATGTTCCATTACGTGAAAGGCGCTATAAAATGAAAGTTGTTGTGTTGAGAATGCTGTGGGTTCAAAGCTCATTCCCAGAGAGATCACAAAGTCCAGGCTGAAACTACAGTCCAGTACTGAGCGGAGGTGCTGTGCTGTCACAGATGTTATATGTGGAAAGAAAGGGTAAACTAAGGCCCCGATTGGCTTCCAAGCTGGAATAGAAAGATCCCACAGCACCATTTCAAAGTAGAGCAGAGGGAGATCTTCCCATTGTCCTAGCCAATCAAGATCCTCAACCCAAATTGCCAAGAAACAAGTTATTCAGTCATTATGGCATTGCTGTGGGATCATGCTGTGTGCAAATTGGCTGCCGAGTTCGCTGACATTATAACACGTGAAACGACAACACTTCAAAAAATGCTTAATCAGTTGTAAAGCATCTCTGATGCACTGAGGTTGTAAAGTAGAAGTTTATTTATTAGTGTCACAAGTAGGCTTACATTAACACTGTAATGAAGTTACTGTGAAAATCCCTTAGTCGCCACACTCCGGCACCTGTTCGGGTACACTGAGGGAGAATTTAGCATGGCCAATGCACCCAATCAGCACGTCTTTCGGAGGAAACCGGAGCACCCGGAGGAAACCCACGCAGACACAGGGAGAACGTGCAGACTCCGCACAGACAGTGGCCCAAGCCGGGAATCGAACCCAGGTCCCTGGCGCTGTGAGGCAGCAGCGCTAACCGCTGTGCCGCCGTGTTGCCCCTGTTGTAAAATGTTCCAGGTGAATGCAACTTCTCCCTTTAATAAAAGTAAAATATTGCGGATGCTGGAATCTGAAACAAAAACAGAAAATGGTGGAAAATCTTGGCAGGTTTGACAGCTTCTGTGGAGAGAGAATGGAGCCAACGTTTCGAGTCTGAATGACCCTTTGTCAGAGCTACTTCTCTCTTTGCCCTTTCTAGGAATGCTGTAATGGAAAGAGTTGATGGAGGCGCTGGAGTTCAGAAGAGGGAACAGAATTGGCTATCAGTAGGACAATATAGGGAAATATAATTAAATGGAACAGAGCAAACAAAGTGAGCAACTAAATGACTGATTAAACGTAGCCGTCTTTATCACAAACTGTGCTGGACTTTGAACTGGCCACTCACAAAGTATTTATTTGGTGAATGTGTGTGTGAACGTAAAGGTAATGAGCATTGGCTGGTTAAAATGATAATTCATAGAATCCCTACATCACAGAAGGAGGCCATTCGGCCTATCGAGTCTGCACCGACCACATCCCACACAGGCCCTATTCCCATAACCCCACACATTTATCCTGCTAATCCCCCTGACACTAAGGGTCAATTTAGCATGGCCAATCCATCTAACCCGTACATCTTTGGACTGTGGGAGGAAACCGGAGCACCTGGAGGAAACCCACGCAGACATGGGGAGAATGTGCGAACTCCACACAGACAGTGACCCGGGGCCGGAATTGAACCTGGGACCCTGGTGGTGTGAGGCAGCAGTGCTCACCACTGTGTCACCGTGCTGCCCTTCGCAATGTTACTTTCTTACGATCAAAGATTAATCTGCCTTATGCAAAACATTTTATGGTTTGATTACATACTGGTACAAGCAGTCGGAAAAACCCTTTGTATGCAAATAGGAGCAGAGTCCAGTTTGTTATCGCACTGGGAGGGCCAGCAACATGAACGTCACTCATGTTCTCATTCTCGATTGACTCAGCTTGTTTCTCTTTGATTTAAAGCAGAAACATGATCCTTTATGGGAATGCACAGAGACAGCAGATGTTGGGATGGATGATGGCACGTCACCCAGTTGTGGGTGGTCTCCCGTGAGTTACCAGGCCTTCCAAATCCCTTATCCATCTTTCCCAAAATTCCATGGATCAATTCCTCCAATCAGGATTCTGTCAAACCTTGGTACGAAAATGACCTTCCCTTGGTCCTCTCCAATTCCCGTGGCGAGCGGGACGATAAAATCCACTCCATTATGTTAGGTTTTTTTTAATAGGGACATAGAGTGCAAGAGCAAGGAGATTGTGTTAAACTTGTACAATATGCTGGCTCACTGGTTCAGCCTCAACCGGGGTGTTTTGTCCAGTTCCGAGTGCTTTTCTTAGAAAGCGGGCAGGAGAGCTTTACAAGAATGGTTCCAGGGATGAGAAACTTCAGTTATGTAGATTTTGGGAAGCTGGGTTTGTTTCCTTGGGGAAGAGAGGGTTGAGAGGAGATTTGATCAAGGTATTCGAAATCATGAGCTGTCTGTGGACAGTTTGGGAGTTTGGGAGAAACTGTTCCCACTGGTGGAAGGATCGAGATGTGGAGATGCCGGCGTTGGACTGGGGTAAGCACAGTAAGAAGTTTCACAACACCAGGTTAAAGTCCAACAGGTTTATTTGGCAGCACAAGCTTTCGGAGTCTCAAGCTCTTTCTTCAGGTGAGTCATCTGGTGTTGTGAGACTTCTTACAAAGATCGAGAACCAGGGGAACAGATTTAACTCAATTACCGAAAGGAGCAATGGATACAGGAGTAGAAACGTACTCAGGCAGCTGGGGATTAAGGTCTGGAATGCGCTGAATGAGGGTATCATTCGGGTAGATTCAATCGAGGCATTCAGGAGGGGATTATCTGACAGGGAAGAATGTGCAGGGTTCGAGGGAGAAGGCAGCGCAATGACATTGTGCATTGCTCATTCAGAGAGCCAGTGCAGACATGATGAGCCTGATGATCTCCGCTGTGCTGTAATAATTCTATGACTCAGTAATGATGAGGAATAGAGACACTGGAACACATTTCACCTAACAGAGCAGCAACAGTAAAACTGTCATGTGATGTCAGTCATTGATCAGCTAAAGAAGATCATCTTCAGGAGACGGTAAAGTGGAATTAACACCAGCAGAACATATTTCATTGCAGCTGCTTGAGGGGAAATTATTAGTTGGTGAGGCATACAATTTATATGGATTTCAAGTATTGTATCAATGTGTGAATATACACCAGTGCTGTACCAGTGTGTGAATATACACCAGTGCTGTATCAGTGTGTGAATATACACCAGTGCTGTGTCAGTGTGTGAATATGCACCAGTGCTGTGTCAGTGTGAGACTACACACCATTGCTGTATCCATGTGAGGATGTGTATCAGTGTGTGAATATACCCCAGTGGTGTGTCCGTGTGAGATTGTACACAATTACTGCATCAATATGGGAATATACGCCAGAACTGTATCAGTGTGAGAATATGCACCAATGTTGTGTCAGTGTGAGAATATACATGAGTACTGTAGCCATATGGGAATATACACAAGTGCTGTATCAGTGTGAGATTGTACACAAGTACTGTAGCCATATGGGAATATACACCAGGACTGTATCAAAAAAGAACAAAAAGCAAAGATGAGTACAGAACAGGAACAGGCCCTTCAGCCTTCCAAGCCTGTGCCAATCATGATGCTCTAACTAAAACAAAACCTTCTGCCCTTATTCAGTCCATATTCCTTTATTCCCTCTCTATTCATGTACCCATCCAGATGCCTCGTAAATGTTGCTAATGTGCCTACTTCCATCGCATTCTCTGGTAGCGCGTTCCAGGTACCCACCACTCTCTGTGTGAAAAACCTCCCCCCGCATCTCCCTTAAACTCTCCCCCTCTCACCTTGAACCTGCGCCCCCTTGTAATTGACACTTCCACCCTTGGAAAAAACCTCTGACTATCCACCCTGCCGATGCCTTTCATAATTTTGTAGACCTCTATCAGGTCTCCCCTCAGCCTTTCCAGTGAAAACAACCCTAGTTTATTCAACCTCTCCTCATAGCCAACACCCTCGAGACCCAGCAACATCCTGGTGAACCTTCTTTGCACTCTCTCCAAAGCTTCCATGTCCTTCTGATAATGTGGTGACCAGAACTGCACGCAATACTCCAAATGCAGCCTAACTGAGGTTTTATAAGATTTCCCAACTCCTGGACTCAATGCCCCAGCTGACGAAGGCAAGCATGTCGTTTGCCTTCTTAATCACCTTGGCCACCTGTGTTGCCACTTTTAGGAAACTGTGGACCTGCACGCCCAGATCCTTCTGTGTGTTAATATTCTTAAGGGTTTTGCTATTTACTGTATAGTTCACGCCTAAATTTTATCCTTCCAAATGCATCACCTCACATTTGTCTGGATTAAACTCCATCTGCCATTTCTGTGTCCAAGTCTCCAATCTATCGATATCCTGTTGTATCCTCTGACAATCCCCGGCACTATCAGCAACTCCATCAATCTTCATGCCATCTGCAAATTTACTAATCAGACCCCCCACATTTTCGTCCAGATCATTTATATATAATATAAACAACAGAGGCCCCAGCACTGATCCCTGCGGAACACCACTAGCTACAGATCTCCATTCTGAAAAACACCATTCCACAGCTACTCTCTGCCTTCTATAACCAAGCTAATTCTGTATCCATCTAGCCAGCCCACCCGGAATCCCATGTGATTTTAGTTTTTGTACCAGTCTGCCATGTGGGACCTTGTCAAACACCTTACTAAAGTCCATGTAAATTTTGATTTGATTTTGATTTGATTTATTATTGTCACGTGTATTAATATACATGGCAAAATATTGTTTCTTGCGTGCTATACAGACAAAGCATATCGTACATAGAGAAGGGAAAGAGAGAGTGCAGAATGTAGTGTTACAGTTATAGCTAGGGTGCAGAGAAAGATCAATTTAATGCAAAGTAAGTCCATTCAAAAGTCTGACAGCAGCAGGGAAGAAGCTGTTCTCGAGTCAGTTGGTACGTGTGCTCAGACTTTTGTATCTTTTTCCCGGAGGAAGAAGGTGGGAGAGAGAATGTCCGGGGTGCGTGGGGTCCTTAATTATGCTGGTTGCTTTTACAATGTAGTGGGAAGTGTTGACAGAGTCAATGGATGGGAGGGAGGCTATATTGTGTCTCTGTGTTCCTCCTACCAAAACAAATCACTTCAAACTTCTCTGCATTGAATTTGCCCACTTATCCATCAATTTGTCTCCATCCTTCTGAAATTCTACACTATCATCTTCATAGTTCACAATGCTTCCAAGTTTGGTATTAATCACAGATTTTGAGATTGTGTCCTGTACCCTAAGGTCTAGGTTATTGATAAAGCGTCCCAACTACACTGCAAACTTCCCTTCCACGAAGAACATTATTTAATCACTACTCTCTGTTTACTGTCACTCAGCCAATTTTATCCACTGTCCCTTTTATTCCATGAGCCTTACTCATACGTCTGCTGTGTGAAACTGCATAGGAACAAAGGAAATAGGAGCAGGAGTAGGCCATTCGGCCCCTCGAGCCTGCTCTGTCATTCAACTAGATCATGACTAATTTTCTACCTTAATGCCATTCCCCACATTATCCCCATCTGCCTTTAATATTTAAACATCTGGCAATCTCAGTCTTGAAAATAAAGAACCTCCACAAGCCTCTGGGGTAGAGAATTCCAAAGATTCATCGCCCTCTGAGCGAGGAAATTCCTCCCAATCACAGTCCTAAATGGCCGACCCTTTATTTTGAGACTTTACGCCCCAGCTGTAGAATCCCAGCCCGGGGAAGCATCCTTCCTGCATCTACCGACATTCTTTCCGCATCGACCCAGTCAAACACTGTTAGAATTTTGTATGTCTGAATAAGATCACCTCTCATTTGCCTAAACTCTAGAGAATATAGACCTAGTCTCCTCAATCTCTCCTCAGAGGACAATCCTGCCATCCTAGCCATTAGTCTGATGAAACTTCTTTGCACTCCCTTCCTCAGGTAAGGAGACCAAAACTGTACACAATACTCCAGGTGCAGCCTAACCAAGACTCAATACAACTCAGCAAGACCGCTTCACTCCTGTACTCAAATTCTTTTGAAAGAAAGGCAAAAAGACAACCTGGCTTCCTAATTACTTGCTGTATGTCAGTATTTAGTCACTCATGAATGACGCCTAAGTCCCTCTCCATGTATACCACATCAACACCATTAACCTCATCAACCCCCTCCGTTACCTCTTCAAAAAACTCCAACAAGTTGAATACAATTTTCATCCACGCTAGCTTTCTTAAATTAACCCACATTTAGCCCAAGTGATGATCAATTTTGTTCCAAATGATTGCTTCTGGAACCTTCCACACCACCAAGGTTAGACTGACTGGCCTGTAGTTACTGGATTTATCTTCACAACCTCTTTTTGAACAAGGGTGTGACATTTGCAATTTTCCTGTCCTCTCGCACCACTCCTGCACCAAAGCAAAACTGAGAAATTGTGGCCAGTGCCTCTGTGATTTGCGTTCTTACTTCCCTCACTATCCTTGGATGCTTCTTATTTATCCTGGTATCTTATCAACTTGAAGTGCAAACAGCTTATCCTATAGAGTCACAGGCCAGAATTATACCGGCCCGGAATTGGAGTGGGGTGAGGGATGGAGTATGAGAAGCTCCGTTGACCCGGCGGGATTTTACCGTTTCGGAGGGAGCTAGGCCATAAAATCCTACCCAGAGAGTCATACATCAAGACAGCACGAAAACAAGCCCTTCAGGTCCATGCCGACCATGGTGCCCTCCCAGCTGGTCCCAACTGCCCGCATTTGGCCCATATCCCTCTAATCCTATCCTAATCCCTCTATCCTAATCCTACAGAAAAGGATGTCCCGAGGCGTGGTACATTGGGGAGACCATGCAGACGCTACGACAACGGATGAATGGACACCGCTCGACAATCACCAGGCAGGGATGTTCCCTCCCTGTCGGGGAACCCTTCAGCAGTCACGGGCATTCAGCCTCTGATCTTCGGGTAAGCGTTCTCCAAGGCGACAACGCAGACTTGCTGAGCAGAAACTGATAGCCAAGTTCCGCACACATGAGGACGGCCTCAACCGGGATCTTGGGTTCATGTCACACTATCTGTAACCCCCACGACTTGCCTGGGCTTGCAAAATCTCACTAACTGTCCTGGCTGGAGACAATACACATCTCTTTAACCTGTGCTTAACCCTCTCTCCACTCACATTGTCTGCGCCTGTAAAGACTTGATTACCTGTTAAGACTCACAGTCCAACCATTATCTTGTAATTGAGTTTGTGACTATATATGCCCTGTTTGTGAAACAAATCCTACACTCACCTGATGAAGGGGCAACGCTCCGAAAGCTTGTGCTACCAAATAAACCTGTTGGACTTCTCCTATGAATCCTATGACTCTATAGGATTAGTAAGTAGTCTCACAACACCAGGTTAGAGGAGTTATCCAATAGCTCCTCCTTATCAATTTTAAATCCTTCAGGTGACTAAATTACCTCCTCTTTCACCAAGACCTACACAGCATCTTCTTCCTTGGTAACGAAAAACACAAATTATTCATTTAATACCTCAGCCATGCCCCTGCCTCTGTACATCAGTCTCATTTTTGATCCCTAATCGACCCTACTCCCTTTACCATCCTTTTACTGTTTACATGCCTGTAGAAGACTTTGGCAAAAACCTTACCATTCCCGCTGGTGGGATCTTCCAGTCCCACCAATGGCAACCCTCCACTGTGGGTTCCCCGCTACTGGAGAATACGAACATCTAATGACAACAGTGGAACTGGAAGAGCTGTACAGCGGCACAAGTGGTTAGCACTGCTGCCTCATAGCGCCAGTCCCCGGTTCAATTCCTGGCTTGGGTCACTGTCTGTGCGGAGTCTGCACATTCTCCCCATGTCTGCATGGGTTTCCTCTGGGTGCTCCGGTTTCCTCCCACAATCCGAAAGACGTGCTGGTTGAGGTGTATTGGCCATGCTAAATTCTTCTTCAGTGTACCCGAACAGGTGGCGACTGAGGGAATTTTGCAGTAACAGACCTGCTTTATGTTTCATAATTACACATATTTTAATAGCCTCATAATATAACCTAACATTATGTGATGGACTCGTTAAAATAAATGTTCTTTTTGTTCTTTTCCCACGAACTTTTCAAAAAATGCATCTTAGCTGAGGTGACTATTTGGTAGCTAAAAGTAAAGTAAAATGTATTTATTAGTCACAAGTGTGCTTGCATTAACATTGCAATGAAGTTATGTTGAAGATCCCCTAGTCACCACGCTCCAGTGCCTGTTTGGGTACACTGAGGGAGAATTTAGCATGGCCAATGCACCTAACCTGCACGTCTTTGGACTGTGAGAGAAAACCGGAGCACCCGGAGAAAACCCACGCAGACATGGGGAGAGCGTGCAGACTCCACACAGGCAGTGACCCAAGCTGGGAATTGAACCCGGGTCCCTGGCGCTGTGAGGCAGCAGTGGTAACCACTGTGCTGTCCTATTTTGGAGTAGTTCCATAATGTTGAAAGGACCTGACCTGTCAGCCGAAAGAAGAGCAATGTATTCTGTTAGGTGGAATTCCTGTTTGGCGAGATACATTATTAACTTGACCTCAGTCAACTGCTCAGGAAAGAGAGAAAGAGAAACCTGGCCAAGTAGACAATGATGGCATTTAAAAAGGGTGACTCTGTGTTAAAAGAAAACATCAGTGGGTGGACAAGATAAGAGGTTTTGAAACTATTTGATAGACTCTGGGAGATTGGATCAGATTCACAAATAAATGATTGGTGTGCCTGTGGTTACTACCTTGTTGATTTAGTAAGAGTGGCTAAACAGGTCCGATACCTCCGGAGGCTGGAGAAGATGGATTTCCCTGATATGAAAGAAACATGAGAGTGGGAGAGAGGAATCGAGAAGCAGTGGCGCATTAACCATTAGGCTGAGTAGGCTTAAGCCTAGGGGTCCGGAAGGGAGGGGGGCCCCCGAGAGCAAAAAAAATCACTAACTGTTCAGGTGAGCGTTTTCGGAACTGAAGAGGATCAAAATCTATTTGCGCTCAACAATGAGCGATGAGAAACTTAGTCACTGGCACTCACGCACATTGAATCAGACATGCTTCGATCTGTTGATTTACATGCTGTTATCGACACTTTTGTAAACCAAAAAACACAGAAGCTTTTTAAAGTACAAATGAAAAGAAAATGAAAAATAAATGAATAAAAGGGCTGTAATTGATTGATATAACTTTATGATATTTTACATGTGGTACATTATACATAGTACAACAATATAAGTTATCTAACGTCACTTAACGTCACTTTATTCTATTCAATGAAGGGTGGGGCAGGGGGCCTTACTAAAGCTCAGCCTAGGGGTCCGGGGGGTAGTTAATCCACCACTGTCCAGAAGGGCTAAAGAGAAAAGATCAGGAAGAAAACATCAGGAAGAGAAAATGGGAATAGTAGTGATAGGATCCAGAGCAGCAACCTGTGTGTGTGAGAGTGTCTGTGCGTGTGTTTATGTGGGACAGTGTGTTTATTTTATTTATCAGTCACAAGTAGGCTTACATTAACATTGCACAGAAGTTACTGTGAAAATCCCTCAGTCACCACACTCCGGCTCCTGTTCGGGTACACTGAGGAAGAATTTAGCATGGCCAATCCATCTAATCAGCACGCCTTTCAGACTGTGGGCGGAAACCGGAGCACCCGGAGGAAACCCATGCAGACACGGGGAGAATGTGCAGACTCCGCACAGACAGTGACCCAAGCCAGCAATCGAACATGGGTTCCTGGCGCTGTGAGGCAGCAGCGCTAACCACTGTGCCACCGTGCCCCCCACATCTGTGCATGTGTGACTGTGAGTGTGTGAGGGAGAGTGTGGGTGCGTGTGTGTGTGTGTGTGTGTTTGCATGTCTGAGAGAGAATGTGTGTGTGAGTCTGTGCGCATGTGTGAGTGTGTGTGGATGTGTGAGAGACTGTCTGTACGTGCGTTCGTGTGTGCATGTGTGTGAGTGTGTGTGAGTGTGTGTGTCTGTGCGTGTGAGTGCACGTGTGTGTGTGCGTGTGTGTGAATATGAGTGTCCGTACGTGCATTTGTGTGTGAGTGTGCGTGCATGAGTGTATGTGCGTGTGTGAGCGCTCGTGCGTGCGTGTTTGTGTGAGTGCGTGGTGTGTGTGTGTGTGAGTGCGCGTGCATGTGTTTGTGTGTGCATGTGAGTGTGTGTGTGCGTGTGTGTGTGCGTGTGAATGTGTGTGCATGTATGTGTGTTAGTGTGTGTGTGTATGTGTGGGTGAGTGCATGGATGCGTGTGTGTGAGCGTGCATGTGTGTGTGTGTGTGTGTGTGTGAGTGTGTGAGTGTGTGTGTGTGTGTATATGTGTATATGTATGAGTGTGTGTGTGTATTTGTGTGTGTGTGTGAGTGTGTGTATATGTATGAGTGTGTGTATGTGAATATGTGTGTGTGTGTATGTGTGTGTGAGTGTGTGAGTGTGTGTGTGTGTGAGTGTGAGTGAGTGTGTGTGTGTGTGTGTGAATGTGTGTGTGTGAGTGTGTGTGTGTGTGAGTGTGTGTGTGTGTGAGTGTGTGTATGTGCATGAGTGTGTGTGTGTGTGTGAATGTGTGTGGGTGTGTGTGTGAGTGTGTGTATGTGTGTGTGTGTGTGCATGAGTGTGTGCATGTGTGTGAATGTGTGTGTGTGAATGTGTGTGGGTGTGTGTATGTGTGTGTGAGTGTGTGTATGTGTATGAGTGTGTGTATGTGAATATGTGTGTGTATGTGTGTGTGAGTGTGTGTGTGTGTGTGTGTGTGAGTGTGTGAGTGTGTGTGTGTGTGAGTGTGAGTGTGTGGGTGTGTCAGTGTGTGTGTGTGTGAGTGTGTGGGTGTGAGTGTGTGTGTGTGTGTGAGTGTGTGTGTGTGTGTGAGAGAGAGTGTGTGTGTGTGAGTGTGTGTGAATGTGTGTGGGTGTGTGTATGTGTGCGTGTGAGTGTGTGTGTGAGTGTGTGTGAATGTGTGTGGGTGTGTGTGTGAGTGTGTGTGTGTGAGTGTGTGTGTGTGTGTGTGTGTGAGTGTGTGTGTGTGTGTGAATGTGTGTGTGTGAGTGTGTGTGAGTGTGTGTGTGAGTGTGTGTGTGTGTGTGAGTGTGTGTATGTGCATGAGTGTGTGTGTGTGTGAATGTGTGTGGGTGTGTGTGTGAGTGTGTGTGTGTGTGAGTGTGTGTATGTGTGTGTGTGTGTGCATGAGTGTGTGCATGTGTGTGAATGTGTGTGTGTGAATGTGTGTGTGTGTGAATGTGTGTGGGTGTGTGTATGTGTGTGTGAGTGTGTGTATGTGTATGAGTGTGTGTATGTGAATATGTGTGTGTGTGTATGTGTGTGTGAGTGTGTGTGTGTGTGAGTGTGTGAGTGTGTGTGTGTGTGTGAGTGTGTGTGTGTGTGTGTGAGTGTGAGTGTGTGGGTGTGTGAGTGTGTGTGTGTGTGAGTGTGTGGGTGTGAGTGTGTGTGTGTGTGTGAGTGTGGGTGTGAGTGTGTGTGTGTGTGTGTGAGTGTGTGTGTGTGTGTGTGTGTGAGAGAGAGTGTGTGTGGGTGTGTGTATGTGTGCGTGTGAGTGTGTGTGAATGTGTGTGGGTGTGAGTGTGTGTGTGAGTGTGTGTGTGTCAGTGTGTGTGTGTGAGTGTGTGTGTGTGAGAGAGAGTGTATATCTTCATGTATCTATCTACAAATGTGTATGTTTGTTGCTGTTTGTATGTTGAGGAGTGTGTGCATGGGTGAGTGTGTTTGATCACCTGGAGGGAGAGTCTCACCTTCCCAAAGGGCAGCTCCGAGCTTCTTGTTCCTGATTGAATGACAGTAACTCAGGTGATAATTAGACAAGAAAATAAAGAATAAAAATGACTCATTAGAAACAGAGAGAAGGTTTAATCTTTCAGTTGCCTCTAATTAGATAAATAGAGCATCAAAGCCGCTAACATTATAGTGAGACAGTTAGCACGGGGGTAAAAATTGAATAATTGAACCCTTGGAGTTATGAGATCACAAGAACAGGAGATTTGGCCAATTAGTAATGTCTATTCTCCACATGAACCTTCCCCACACCTCACTTTACCTCACCCTTCATATCCTTCTATTCCTTTCTCCCTCGTGTATTTATCTGGCTTTTCCTTAAACATATCTATGCTATTTGTCTCCACTACTCCTTGTGGGAGCGAGTTCCACATCCTAATTATTCTTTGGATAAATCTGCTGAATTTTTTTACTGGATTTATTAGTGACTACCTTTTACTTATGAATTCTAGTTTTGTTATACGAGGGTCTGGCACATATAGGATTAACGTGGGACTGACTACAGCAGCGCCCACACATGTGCCACGTGCTCATGTAAGTGAGCACATGGCCCGTTCCTAAGTATCAGCCCAGCCTAGCGGTTCCCAACCTTTCCGATGTTGCATTGTGCCTCTATACGACAATGAAAATTTGAGGAAGACCTCCTATTTTCTCTGACCTGCCCGCAAGCAAAATACTTTTTTGGGATGATCTTCAGTCCTTGTTCACCATCAGAGAGAACGGTAACAGAAGTGGTGAAAAATCCGGACAGAATCGGGAAACGCGGGTTTCCGTGTTTTACTGGGCATGTGTGGATGCCAAAAATCTGATTTCCACCATAATAAACTGAGCATTGAGAGCTTCCGTTCCAGCGATCACAAAACCTGGGCCATTGACTGGGAAAAATGTAAACAATACAATATAAGTATATAAACTGTACAAAGGGAACCTGTCACGGTGGCACAGTGGTTAGCACTGCTGCCTCACAGTGCCAGGGACCCGGGATCAATTCCCAGCTTGGGTCACTGTCTGTGCGGAGTCTGCACGTTCAGTCTGCACAGGGAGTCTCTGCGTGGGTTTCCTCCGGGTGCTCCAGTTTCCTCCCACAGTCTGAAAGACGTGCTGGTTAGGGTGCATTGACCGTGCTAAATTCTCCCTCAGTGTACCCAAACAGGCGGAGTGTGGCGACTCGGGGATTTTCACAGTAACTTCATTGCAATGTGAATGTAAGCCTACTTGTGACTAATAAATAAACTTTGAGTTCATAAATAATTTATCCAATTCACAGAAGATTTAATATTTTCAAACGATCACAAACATAAGTGTTTCTCTCCACGGATGCTACCTGATTATCTGAGTTTTTTTTTCCAGCATTTTCTCTTTTTATGGCAGATTTCCAGCATTGGCAGTGTTTTGCTTTTGTTTTAATATTTTGATTATTATTACCCCAGGTAGAAAAATGAAGTATGAAAATAGCAGAAACATAATTGAGAAAGAAAGAGGAGAAAACTGAACTGCAGGAGCAGAGTCTCAGTATAACACTCATCTCATATCGAGGCATGAACATAAATATCGGTACGAGTTATTGGCATGGTTTCAAGATTGTGAGTTTCAGAACAGCCTTTTTTCTAACCTCTGTCTCTCTCGCTTCTCCCTGGATGTTTCTTTAAATTCTTTTTTAAGTTTTTGCCTTGTGTGCAAGCACCTGGTCTTCAGCCCCAAGTCCCGTTAGTCACGCTCATGGGCCTGACCAACCTAAAAAATCTAAACCGCGCATGTGCGGCTCCTTCCCGACCTGCAAATGCGCGAGAGGCCTGAGGTTTGCTGGATCTTGGAAGATGCTGACCACAGCTGCTGAAGGTGAAAGTTAGTTTTAGTCTAATTACATTAATTTTTAATCATTTTGAATTTTTCTTTGCGGCACCTTTGGAGGGTCTTCCCGGCACACCAGTGTGCCACAATGCACCGGTTGGGAACCATTTGTCTTACGTTTCACAGAGACGTGTACGCAAGCAAGCATGGAGTCAGCTCCAACTTGAATTTTTAATAACTGTGTACATGCACATAGAGCTTGTAGTTCATACAATAAACCTACATAAGACTATGAAGACTTCATTAAGATCTACCCAACAGCATCCAATACCCTACAACCAGTCTTGGGCTCTCTCAACCTCTCTATGTCCATCCATTCGAACCCTTTCACAGTTTTCAAGGTCTCGTCCCTCAGCCTCCTCCTTTCCTTAGAAACATACTTCTGGTACCATCCTTGCAAATCTTAACACTTCCAACACCCTGACAAGATGCTGAAGCAATTGAAAAACAGATCGAATGATACTTAGCATTAGGAGGAATGTCGAAGCTAATTGAGACTGTGCTAGAGCCACATGAGGCAGGAGTTAGAGCTCATTTGGACTATTGAGGTGATCTTGCTTCAAAGATCCAATGCAGGCACTGGGGAGAGAGAGTAAAGAGCCTGGCAATGGCCCCAAACATCAACCAATAATGCAAGATTGGAAAGTTTTCAACTCATCAGAGAGTAGGAAGTTAGGGTGTGATTTCACTAAGGTCGGGGCGGCACGGTGGCACAGTGGTTAGTGCTGCTGCCTCACAGCGCCAGGGACCCGGGTTCGATTCCCGGCTTGGGTCACTGTCTGAGTGGAGTTTGCACATTCTCCCAGTGTCTGCGTGGGTTTCCTCTGGGTGCTCCAGTTTCCTCCCACAGTCCAAAGGTGTGCGGGTTAGGTGGATTGGCCATGCTAAATTGCCCCTTAGTGTCAGGGGGACTAGCTAGGGTAAATGCATGGGGTTACGGGGATAGGGCCTGGGTGGGATTATGGTCGGTGCAGACACGATGGGCCGAAAGGCCTCCTTCTACACTGTAGGGATTCTATGGTTGTATGACAAGATGCTGCACAGCATAGACCAATAAAGCTGGAATATTACTTCAAATTAAACCAGGATTGGTGGGTATAAATTTAAATTAGTGAGATATTAGGTAGAACGCCTTTATATAAAGAGTAATAAACATTTGAACTAACCTCTGGGCAAAGACATCAGGGTCGTTCAAAATTAGACTGGGCGATATATGTGAATGTGAAGGGAACAGACAGGTGATCATGATTTCCAATCCTTTTTTTAATTAGTGTCACAAGTAAGCCTACATTAACACTGCAATGATGTTACTATGAAAATCTTCTAGTTGCCACACTCTGGTGCCTGTTCGGGTACACTGAAGGAGAATTTAGCATGGCCAATGCACCTAACCAACATGTTTTTCGGACTGTGGGAGGAAACTGGAGCACCCGGAGGAAACCCACGTAGATACGAGGAGAGCGCGCAGACGCCACACAGACAGTGACCCAAGCCGGGAATCGAACCCGGGTCCCTGGCGCTGTGAGGTAGCAGTGCTAACCACTGTGCCACCGTGCCGCCCTCACTCTGCTATCGGCAAGTGCCTGTCCTCAGGTGGAAGAAAGAAGAAATTCAAGTTTGATCTTTCTTTTGAACAGAAACGAAGCAGGGCATACAAACCTGTCTGGTAGATGCACATCTTCATGACTCAATTCTGAACTATTACAATTTGGCAACAGTTCTGTTTTTATACAGGTCTACGTGATCCACGGTGACTGGACTCTGGCGCCCAGTGTTGTCAGCGTGCGGCTAATTGTAGATACTGCCAATCTAATTGTGCTGACTCATCACTTTCTGCAAGTTAGGTCAGCAAAACCAGTTTTGTGTTTGCCTTTGCACCAAGCTCTCTTAATTCAGTCACTAGTTACAGGTAGCAGCATGAGATGAAGGAACTTGGTAATAATCCTATCTGAAAACACTAGATTAGTTTCAAATCATTCCAGACATAGTTTTCCAAAGGTTAGTTTGTCAGCTGGGATTCAGTTGATGGAACACTCTGAGGAACAAGGATCTTCGAGTCCTACTTCAGGACCTCTGCAAAAATTCGAGGCTGACCCTCTCAGTGCAGCACTGAGTGGGTACTGCACTGTCAGAGGTGCTGCTTTTTGGATGAAAATATTAAATTGGCCTTGTCTGCCCTCTGAGGTGTATACAAAAGATCCCATATGGCACTATTTTGAAGAAGAGTGGGGCAATTATTCCTGGTATCCCTCATTTAACATTACAAAATCAGATTGTCTGGTCATCATCACATTGCTTGTGGTGGTTTGCACTGTGCAGATTAGCCGCCATGTTTCTTATATTACTATAGTGACTGTTGTTAGAAAACCAAAGGTAGTTTTAAGGAAGCTACATTTGTATGGGTAAACATCAGAAATATGGGATAGTTTTAGGTGGATTTAATTTAATATTTCTGTGCCTGGAAGGACCTATAGTTAGATTCATGCTGGACAAAAGTTGATGCTATGTGTGGGAGTTTGGTTAAGTCCCAGCTGTGATAGAGCTACGGCGTGAAGAATAAATATAGTTGTTCTGCAACTAGAGACCCTGGTAAGAATGTTTTTTTTCCTTTGTTCTTTAGTTTTAGTTGAAAGCTACAGCAATCGATGAAAAGCAGCTAAAGAGGGAGCATCTCTCTCAGCTTTGCTGGAAGAAAAGCCATGCAATGGAGCAATGGTTAAGGAAGCCAGTGCCAGAAATCTGAAGGGCAGATACTTTACGAAACTAGAGAAACGAAGAGGAGTTTCCAGTGAGCCTGAAGTTAAAGGAACAGAGAGGAACTGGGAGAAGAACAGGGTACTGTTCACTTCAAGTCACATAACTGAAAAGGAGCTGGCTAGTGAGAAGTCAGAAAGATATCTGTAGGGCACTAAGGTTTGTGATATCTTATTACAGTTTGTGAGACATTAATTGAAATAATTTTGGAACAATCGATGGCTGGATATTGGAATTTGCATGTGTACAAGCAGTCAAGACACAGCAATCTTAAAAGGTGTAAAACCTGGAGTGGATTCCCTGGTAAAAGTGGAGTGGAAGCTTTGTTCAAAAGAGCTTTTTGGAAAATATGGAGCCGATTTTAGAATGCAAACCGCTGATGGAAAGCATTATCAGAAGAGAAGATTTTAAAATGTGTTTTGAGGACTAGAGTTTGGAAAACCCTTACACGACAATTATCTGGAAGGATTCTGAGGGGGATACCAAAGACACTAACTTGGTTTCAAAGAGGATTGTGTATTAGACCTCAAATCATTGTGTGTGCATCAAAGGGACTGTTGGTGTTAGTGAAACCATTGTAACTTCAAGTGTACTTTGTCATCCATGTTAATCTTAAAACTAATGAGTGGTCCGCCTACTCTGTTCCTCCACGTTTGATTGAAAAAAAGTAAAAGTTACGGTCTTTCGAGCGAGGGTTCTATTCTGGGATCTTCCTGTCCAGTTATAACATCAATTGGGACCGTAACACTGTCCTTCAAAAGTGCTTCATTGTCTGTTGGTCATGAAACATGCTACAGGAATGCAAACCTTTCCCTTTAGAAAGAAATTGGCTGTCTATTCTGGAGAGCAGTGATCATATTTGGCACAGCCCAGCATCCCCTAATCCCCAAATCATATCTGAACTTAAACAAGTGCCAGCCTGGTTCAGTCGACAGCATTCTCATCGCTGAGTAACAAGATTGCGCATGCAGATGTTCAAGACTGACAAAGTCATTAGAAAGGTTCTGACAGTTCACTGACAGTGGTATCATTGGACAAAGTTTTAACATCAAGGTGAGCTTGGTTCAGGTGCGGGTGGGGATTTGTTGGGGGGGTGGGGGGGGGGGGGGGGGGGAGTGCTAAATCCCCAAACTGGCATCAGGTCAGGAGCCCACATGCACCTGTCCACTCTCGGGTTTAACCCGGGCAGATTGATTTTCATTTTAACTCCATTCTTTAAGTTACAAGGTCAACGTGCAGAGTGGGCCGGGCAAGGCCTCAATCCACCTCCATGCTCGCTCCAAACACCAACTCAAAATTCAAACTGAATCTGATTCATGGTCCCCACAGGGGAGGCAAACAAGAACCAAGCTGACAAGAAAAAGCATTGCGCTCTATCTTGGGCTTGATCTGAAGCTTAATCTGAGCCAAAAGGCAGAGAATTAAAGCTGTGAAGCTGTGAATTTCTGCTCTCCCTCACACCACCCCCTCTGACACTGCGGCCTCATCCCCACATTGCCTCATTGGTACTCCAGCAGGGTGCATGGTGTTGAGTCTGCGTTGCCTCATAACAGCTGACCTGCACATTCATCACCCGCTCACCCAACAAATCACATACATCCCCACCTTGCATAGCGGCAAAGTGTGACAGAGAGAATGCATGACAACAAAGTCTGCATCCTGATGGGACTGGACATAGATAGATGTTATTGAACAGGAGGAGTGCTGCCAGCTATCACCATCCCACCTTGCCAGGGGGTTCTCCTCACTGCGAGCTCTGTACTGCTGAGGCTGGGCTTGAAAGGTGCTTCTACCTTCTTGGGGCTTGATGTTCCAAAAGGGTTAATCTTGGTCTCCAGATTGTGTCATTGGATCTAGCTCTGGATATTAAACTGGCATGCTGGACTCAATGTTTTTGCTCTGGGAACAACATTCAACTTGCTGAGACACAGCTGAATCCAGAGAGGTTTGCAATTAGCTTTTGAAGCAATTCCCCAGAGGGCAACCTCATTCTTTGGGATCTTCAATGCTGAGCAGTTAAGCAGCCTTGCTTGAGAATAATCAATGCACTCTCACCGCCCTACCTGACACTCAACGAGTTCACCAACAAGTGTATTTGAACTTCCTGGACAGTAATCCCCTCTGGTCTCACACTGTAGACCGAGTGAGGGTTTCACTGCATTCGTCCTCCCCCAAGTGAGAGGGTCTATATGAGTCATAAGGCAGAACAGCTCCGTACCCCTCACACTGTTCTTTCAGCCTGGCCTCTCTCAAAGCAGAACCCCAAGACCTCATGGTCACACCCAGCACTTGCCCCTGTGTTGTGGCCACCTCCCAGCCAGTTGTAGCTTCAACAAGAAAGGGCACCCACTTAGCTACTGTTTGAACATTAACCTAGCATGGAGGGACCGGGAAGTGATTACTGCTTTCAGCCAGCACATGTCCTCAGAGCAAGGGGTGACCCGATATGAAGGGATGATAAGGCCTCTCAGCTATTCACCCACACGAGCAGCACAGTGGCACAGTGGTTAGCACTGCTGCCTCACAGGGACCTGGGTTCAATTCCGACCTTGGGTCACTGTCTGTGCGGAGTTTGCATGTTCTCCCCGTGTCTGCGTGGGTTTCCTCCGAGTGCTCCGGTTTCCTCCCACAGTCCAAAGATGTGCGGGTTCGGTTGATTGGCCATCGTAAATTTTCCTTTAGTGTCAGGGGGATTAACAATGTAAATAAATGGAGTTATGGGGCTAGGGCCTGGGTGGGATTATGGTCGGTGCAGACTCGATGGGCCAAATGACCTCTTTCTGCTCTGTAGGGATTCTATGACTCACACTCCCCCGTCATCCCCAACCTCTCTCCCCTCTCGATGGCAACAGTGACCCTCATTCCCAGCCCCGAGCTGCATTTCTTTGTGTCTCCAGCAAAACTGGTGCCCTCTGAGTCTTACACTGCCTGGGAAGTAATGGCTGCCTGAGCACGCCCCTCTGATAGCCCCCTCGAGGTGAAGTGGCTTCACCTGTTGTAAATGGAGAGTGTGGGCTCAAGATCCCGCCCAACGATTCGAGTCCAATTTGCGTCTTCTCTGGAACAGTTTGCCTAATGTGCGTGTGTGTGAGGCTATTTTACAATATGGTGTAATTTTTTATACATTATGGCTGGCGGTATGTTATTGCCCGGAGGTGAAATGGGAAACGTTGGGCTGTAATTAGGTCCCTGAATTGAAATAAGCCCTCGTCTATTATCCTCACGTTTGAATGGTTGAGGACCATGTGACTTGGACTAGTAACAATGAATTAGGTTTATTAACAACAAAGGTTAAACAATAGCATGAAATGAATACAGTACATTTCACCTGTTTACAAAATTACATTTCCTCGAATCCTGAAATAATGATGAGAAAAATACCTCTCCATTGTATTTGACCTCGAGTGATGTCCACGCTGGAATAGTTAAAGTAGACTGGGATAAGCTGCTGTTTGTGCAGTGTGAGACTGCAGCAAGGGTGACACGGTGGCACAGTGAGAGGCGGCACGGTGGCACAGTGGGAGGTGGCACGGTGGCACAGTGAGAGGCGGCACGGTGGCACAGTGGGAGGTGGCACGGTGGCACAGTGGGAGGCGGCACGGTGGCACAGTGGAAGGCGGCACGGTGGCACAGTGAGAGGCGGCACGGTGGCACAGTGAGAGGCGGCACGGTGGCACAGTGAGAGGCGGCACGGTGGCACAGTGGAAGGCGGCACGGTGGCACAGTGGTCAGCACTGCTGCCTCACAGTGCCAGCGACCCGGGTTCAATTCCCGGCTTGGGTCACTGTCGGTGAGGAGTCTGCACGTTCTCCCCATGTCTGCGTGGGCTTCCTCCGAGTGCTCTAGTTTCCTCCCACACTCCAAAGATGTGCGGGTTAGGTGTATTGGCCAAATTGCCCCTTAGTACCCAAGATGTGTAAATTAGGGGGATTCGCAGGGTAAATACGTGTGGTTACAGGGATAGGGGCTGGGTGGGATTGTTGTCCGTGCGGGTTTGATGGGCTGAATAGCCTCCTTCTGCGCTGCAGGGATTCTATGATTCTAAGTTACATTGAAAGACATTGCTGAGGTTAAATCACCTGATTGCTCAAGAAATCTTGGAAGTATTTTGTTTATTAAGAAATAGAATATCAATAATGTCAGAATGTTTTCCTCGATTTTTCCCTCCAGATCAAAAGGACCGAACCCTGTCATCACTTTGGGTAAACACAGTAAGAAGTCTCACAAGATCAGGTTAAAGTCCAACAGGTTTATTTGGTAGCACAAGCCACTAGCTTTCAGAGCGCTGCTCCTTCATTAGGTGAGTGGGAGTCATGTTCACAAACAGGGCATATAAAGACACAAACTCAATTTACAAGATAATGGTTGTAATGCAAGTCTTTACAGGTAATCAAGTTATAAAGGTACAGACAATGTGAGTGGAGAGAGGGCCAAGCACAGGTTAAAGAGATGTGTATTGTCTCCAGCCAGGACAGTTAGTGAGATTTTGCAAGTCCAGGCAAGTCGTGGGGGTTACAGATAGTGTGACATGAACCCAAGATCCCGGTTTAGGCCGTCCTCATCTGTGCCGAAATTGGCTATCAGTTTCTGCTCAGTGACTCGGCGCTGTCGTGTGTCGTGAAGACCGCCTTGGAGAACGCTTACCCGAAGATCAGAGACCGAATGCCTGTGACCGCTGAAGTGCTTCCCCACAGGAAGAAACCACTCTTGCCTGGTGATTGTTGAGCGGTGTTCATTCATCCGTTGTCGTAGCGTCTGCATGGTCTCCCCAATGAACCATGCCTCGGGACATCCTTTCGTGCAACGTATCAGGTAGACAATGCTGGCCGAGTTGCAAGCGTATGTAGTGTGTACCTGGTGAATAGTGTTCTCACGTGAGATGATGGCATCCATGTCGATGATCTGGCACATCTTGCAGAGGTTGCTGTGGCACGGTTGTGTGGTGTCGTGGTCACTGTTCTCCTGAAGGCTGGATAGTTTGCTGCGGACAATGGTCTGTTTGAGGTTGTGCGGTTGTTTGAAGGCAAGAAGGAGGTGTGGGAATGGCCTTGGCGAGATGTTCGTCTTCATCAATGACATGTTGAAGGCTCCGGAGAAGATGTCGTAGCTTCTCCGCTCTGGGGAAGTACTGGATGACGAAGGGTACTCTGTCCGCCGTGTCCCGTGTTTGTCTTCTGAGGAGGTCGGTGCGGTTTTTCGTTGTGGCGTGTTGGAACTGTCGATCGATGAGTCGAGCGCCATATCCTGTTCTTATGAGGGCATCTTTCAGCGTCTGGAGGTGTCTTTTGCGATCCTCCTCATCTGAGCAGATCCTGTGTGTACGGAGGGCTTGTCCATAGAGGATGGCTTCTTTAACGTGTTTAGGGTGGAAGCTGGAGAAGTGGAGCATCGTGAAGTTATCCGTGGGCTTGCGGTACAGTGAGGTGCTGAGGTGACCACCCTTGATGGAGATGCGTGTGTCCAAGAATGCAACCGATTCCGGAGAGTAGTCCATGGTGAGTCTGATGGTGTCATCATATAGTTGTTTCAGTGATTGTTCACCATGGGTCCAAAGGAAGAAAATGTCATCGATGTATCTAGTGTATAGCATCGGTTGAAGTTCCTGTGCGGTGAAGAGGTCTTCTTCGAACCTGTGCATGAAGATGTTGGTATATTGAGATGCGAATTTGGTCCCCATGGCTGTTCCGTGTGTCTGGATGAAAAACTGGTTGTTGAAGGTGAAGACATTGTGGTCCAGGATGAAGCGGATGAGTTGTAAAATTGCATCTGGAGATTGGCAGTTGTCGGCGTTGAGTACTAAGGCAGTTGCAGCAATGCCATCATCGTGGGGGATGCTGGTGTAGAGTGCCGAGACATCCATTGTGACGAGGAGTGCTCCTGGTTCAACTGCTCCATGTGTGCTGAGTTTCTGTAGGAAGTCCGTAGTGTCGTGACAAAAGCTGGGGGTTCTTTGTACAATGGGTTTCAGGATGCCCTCAATGTAGCCGGAGAGGTTCTCGCACAGGGTTCCATTGCCTGAAACGATGGGACAGCCGGGTGTGTTTGCCTTATGTATCTTCGGGAGGCAGTAGAGATCTCCAACGCGGGGAGTACATGGGATGAGAGCACGGAGGGTGCTCTGAAGGTGCGGATGATCAAGACCTTTGACCCGGACCTTCAGAGCACCCTCCGTGCTCTCATCCCACGTACTCCCCGCGTTGGAGATCTCTATTGCCTCCCGAAGATACACAAGGCAAACACACCCGGCTGTCCCATCGTATCGGGCAATGGGACCGTGTGCGAGAACCTCTCCGGCTATGTCGAGGGCATCCTGAAACCCATTGTACAAAGAACCCCCAGCTTCTGTCGCGACACTACAGACTTCCTACAGAAACTCAGCACACATGGAGCAGTTGAACCAGGAGCACTCCTCGTCACAATGGATGTCTCGGCACTCTACACCAGCATCCCCCACGACGATGGCATTGCTGCAACTGCCTCAGTACTCAACGCCGACAACTGCCAATCTCCAGATGCAATTTTACAACTCATCCGCTTCATCCTGGACCACAATGTCTTCACCTTCAACAACCAGTTTTTCATCCAGACACACGGAACAGCCATGGGGACCAAATTCGCATCTCAATATGCCAACATCTTCATGCACAGGTTCGAAGAAGATCTCTTCACCGCACAGGACCTTCAACCGATGCTATACACTAGATACGTTGATGACATTTTCTTCCTTTGGACTCATGGTGAACAATCACTGAAACAACTATATGATGACATCAACAAGTTCCATCCCACCACCAGACTCACCATGGACTACTCTCCGGAATCAGTTGCATTCTTGGACACACGCTTCTCCATCAAGGGTGGTCACCTCAGCACTTCACTGTACCGCAAGCCCACGGATAACCTCACGATGCTCCACTTCTCCAGCTTCCACCCTAAACACGTTAAAGAAGCCATTCCCTACGGACAAGCCCTCCGAATACACAGGATCTGCTCGGATGAGGAGGATCGCAACAGACACCTCCAGACGCTGAAAGATGCCTTTATAAGAACAGGATATGGCGCTCGACTCATCGATCGACAGTTCCAACGCGCCACAGCGAAAAACCGCACGAACCTCCTCAGAAAACAACCACGGGACACATCGAACAGAGTACCCTTCATTGTCCAGTGCTTCCCTGGAGCGGAGAAGCTACAACATATTTTCTGGAGCCTTCAACATGTCATTGATGAAGACGAACATCACGCCAAGGCCATCCCCACACCCCCACTTCTTGCCTTCAAACAACCGCACAACCTCAAACAGACCATTGTCTGCAGCAAACTACCCAGCCTTCAGGAGAACAGCTTCGGGTCCGACCGCCCGGGACCTTGCGTCGGTTCTGACGACACCACACAACCCTGCCACAGCAACCTCTGCAAGATGTGCCCGATTATCGACACAGATGCCATCATCTCACGTGAGAACACCATCCGCCAGGTACACGGTATATACACTTGCAACTCGGCCAACCTTGTCTGCCTGATACGCTGCAGGAAAGGATGTCCTGAGGCATGGTACACTGGGGAGACCATGCAGACGCTACAACAACGGATGAATGAACACCACTCAACAATCACCAGGCAAGAGTGTTCTCTTCCTGTTGGGGAACACTTCAGCGGTCACAGGCATTCAGCCTCTGACTTTCGGGTAAGCGTTCTTCAAGGCGGCCTTCACGACACACGACAACGCAGAGTCACTGAGGAGATACTGATAGCCAAGTTCCGCACACATGAGGACAGCCTCAACCGGGATCTTGGGTTCATGTCACACTATCTGTAACCCCCACGACTTGCCTGGGCTTGCAAAATCTCACTAACTGTCCTGGCTGGAGACAATACACATCTCTTTAACCTGTGCTTAACCCTCTCTCCACTCACATTGTCTGTACCTTTAAGACTTGATTACCTGCAAAGACTGGCATTCTAACCATTATCTTGTAAATTGAGTTTGTGTCTTTATATGCCCTGTTTGTGAACACAACTCCCACTCACCTGATGAAGGGGCAGCGCTCCAAAGGCTAGTGGCTTTTGCTACCAAATATACCTGTTGGACTTTAACCTGGTGTTGTGAGACTTCTTACTGTGTTTACCCCAGTCCAACGCCGGCATCTCCACATCATCACTTTGGGTAACATGGTGACGGCCAGGACCTGAATCTCCAAAGCTGGGACTGCACAAAATAAATTTGGGAATATCCGGACTATGAAACTTTCCCTCACCTCGCGAGCAATGGTCTTCCTCGACCATTTTCAGAACAAAACGATGCCAAGCTCCAATTAAACCCTTCAATGTGTACAACTGAAAATCAAAATACTACAAATGCTGGAAATCAGCAACAAAAATGGAATCTGATGGAAACACTCTTATTTTTTTTCTATGATCAAGGGATATGGGGGTAAGGGGGGAATCTGGACACTGAATTCGATGATCAGCCAAGATTATAATGAATGGTCATCAGTAAATTCTTAATTCCAGATATTTTTTATTGAATTCAAATTCCACCATCTGCTGTGGTGGGATTCGAACCTGGGTCCCCAGAACATGAGCTGAGTTTCTGGATTAATAGTCCAGTGATAATACCACTAGGCCATCACCTCCCCATAATAATAACAAAGGATATGGGGTGGCTGGATTTTGAAACCAATAGTCAGGCCAGAGATTGAACCCTTTAACCTTTTCAATGTTCAAAGATATGCCATGAAAGTTCACAAAGTAGAACACTTCTGGTTTCACACCCAACTGGAAAACTATTTTAAAACTGAATACATCTAGTGCTTGCTGGAGTCTCCACTATTTATATAATCGGCACGTATCAGAGACATTCACTTATGTTGGGAATGTGGTCCTAACAGTTTGTATCACCTTGGTCATTGATTATAAAAGCAGCAATTATAACGTCAAACAGACTGACTGATTATTTTGGACAATTCAGTAATACTGAGCATGGAGCGACCATTACAGAATTCAGCCAAAAGTAAAGGTTGTGAATGTAGCCCAATCCATCACGCAAACCAGCCTCCCATCCAGAAACAAAAATGGAAGCTGCTGGAAACACTCTATTTTTTCTATGATCAAGGGATATGGGGGTAAGGGGGGAATCTGGACACTGAATTCGATGATCAACCATGAGTATAATGAATGGCGGAGCAGGCTCGAAGGGCCAAATGGCCTACTCCTGCTTCTAGTCAATGTCCCCAATGGGTGGGATTTTCCGGTCCCGTCCACCCCGAGACCAGAATTCCCTGCCCGAGATCAAGAGACCATCAAATCGTCCATCAAATTCTCCGCCGCGTCTGCGATGATTTTTTTGCAGTGGGCAGAACCAAAGAAATTGAATCCATGTTTCCTCGTACAGGTTGTCAAAGGTGTGCCTGTAACCAAAATAATGCTATCAGGAGAAATGCAAGGAGAAATTTGATGAGGTGAAGAATGGGATTGAAAGTTACAAAGTAAGATATGGAGCGGGGGAGGGGGGGGGGGGGCGGCATTTTTCATCTGTTTATGTTCCGCTGCCGCAGAAAGCAAGGACGGAGAACTTGGCGCTCAGTCAAAACTCCGTTCGTTGCAACATGACCAGATAATCCTGCCGGCATGAGCGGCCAGAGAATTCCGCCGTACTGATTGATAATGAAATATTTGGCACCACATCAGCTCTAGTTCAGTGGAAGGAGGAACACTTTATGGTGGAATTCAGCCAGTCAGCACTGAATAATAAGATTGGAATCTAAGAGTGCCATTTTCGAATTTCCGACTGATCACGCTCATTGGCGGAGAGAAATCTTTCGGGATTTTATCTTGAAATCTGTCAAAAATTTGTGTGCAGCTCTCTGAAGAGGTTATGGGAGGTTCATCATGGTACAAAATAGGTTTAAACTCGCAACCGAGTGTTCCACAGATTGTAATTTGGGCCTTCCCTTTGATTGTGTTTAAGACCACTCAAACCTTTTTACTTATGCATCCTAAGAAGCAAAGCTTGCAGAGCGTGTAGTGAACTGAATGAACCTGAGTGTTAAATATGCACTTTTCATGGTAAAATTGCTGCTGCATGTTAATGAGGATCACATTACATCACATGCTGCGTAAATGAACAATACTGGCTTTACATCTGCCCTGGTCTAAGGACGGGGAGAGATGGTGGCGTTGTGGTAATTCAGTAGACTAGCAATCCAAAGGCCCAGCCTCTTGCTCTCTGGGAATGGGGTCAAATTCCACCATGGCAGCTGGTGGAATTTAAATTCAATCAATAAATCTAGAATTGGATGATTGTAGCAATAAAAACTCCTGGTTTACTGATCCTGTAGGAAAGGAAATCTCCCATCCTCAGCCTGTGTGACTCCAGACCCAATGTATTTGAAAGGATGTTTTTAGTGAGTGTTTATTACTTACATCTTGTATCTGAGCTAGTGCCAATTGGACAAGGTGAGCCAGCTGCCTGCTTGAAGGCCCTTTGATTTTGATTTGATTTGATTTATTATTGTCACATGTATTAACATTCAGTGAAAAGTATTGTTTCTTCCGCGCAATACAGACAAAACACACCATTCATAGAGAAGGAAACGAGAGACTGCAGAATGTAGTGTTACAGTCATAGCTAGGGTGTAGAGAAAGATCAACTTAATGCAAGGTAAGTCCATTCAAAAGTCTGACAGCAGCAGGGAAGAAGCTGTTCTTGAGTCGGTTGGTACGTGACCTCAGACTTTTGCATCTTTTTCCCAAAAGGTGGAAGAGAGAATGTCTGGGGTGTCCTTAATTATGCTGGCTGCTTTGCTGAGGCAGCGGGAAATGTAGGGAGTTCCGGTTCGGGGTGGACGGGACCGGAAAATCCCACCCATTGGGGACATTGACTAGAAGCAGGAGTAGGCCATTTGGCCCTTCAAGCCTGCTCCGCCATTCATTATACTCATGGCTGATCATCGAATTCAGTGTCCAGATTCCCCCCTTACCCCCATATCCCTTGATCATAGAAAAAATAGAGTGTTTCCAGCATATTCCATTTTTGTTTCTGGTTGGGAGGCTGGTTTGCGTGATGGATTGGGCTACATTCACAACCTTTACTTTGGCTGAATTCTTCAATGGTCGCTCCATGCTCAGTATTACTGAATTGTCCAAAATAATCAGTCAGTCTGTTTGACGTTATAATTGCTGCTTTTATAATCAATGCCTAAGGTGATACGAACTGTTAGCACCAGATTCCCAACATAAGTGAATGTCTCTGATACGTGCCGATTATATAAATAATGGAGACTCCAGCAAGCACTAGATGTATTCAGTTTTAAAATAGTTTTCCAGTTGGGTGTGAAACCAGAAGTGTTCTACTTTGTGAACTTTCATGGCATATCTTTGAACATTGAAAATGTTAAAGGGTTCAATCTGTGGCCTGACTATTGGTTTCAAAATCCAGCCACCCCATATCCTTTGTTATTATTATGGGGAGGTGATGGCCTAGTGGTATTATCACTAGACTATTAATCCAGAAACTCAGCTCATGTTCTGGGGACCCAGGTTCGAATCCCACCACAGCAGATGGTGGAATTTGAATTCAATAAAAAATATCTGGAATTAAGAATTTACTGATGACCATGAAACCATTGCCGATTGTCGGAAAAACCCATCTGGTTCACTAATGTCCTTTAGGGAAGGAAATCTGCTGTCCTTACCTGGTCTGGCCTACATGTGACTCCAGAGCCACAGCAATGTGGTTGACTCTCAACTGCCCTCCAAGAGCAACTAGGGATGGGCAATAAATGCTGGCCAGCCAGCGACGCCCATGTCCCACGAATGAATAAAAAATATATATTATCAGAGCCTCATAAACAAAAATATAATTTGCCAGAAATGTAGTAACAATAAAACGTTGCAGTGTTTAGCAGATGAATATATTACCTGGGTCTGTTCACTGGAAATTTGGCAGATGGGCTCCACATAATTGGAAATGTGATATGGGAGTGGCATCTCAAATGTCCTCATGAGTTGTATCAAGACCTGATAAAGCATTATTAAAGTGATCCAATTCCACATCTTTTTTAAAATCTAATTTTTGAGAAATGATTGAAAAGCCCTGCAGTCAGACTGTGTTTTACACATCCTTAAATGAAACTGTTTTAATTAGCTCATAGGATGAAGCATTAGGGCAACATTAAGGTAATACAGTGTTACCAGCTGTCATATCATATTCACTCCCTATAACTACCTCATTTTAATGTTTGGCCAATGCATTTGTCTCATTTGGATCTGTGTGTTATTTTCTATTCAGGCCAGTGTTAAGCCTTACGTACATGCCCAGAGCGGTGGCTGTTGCTGAGTTTATTCTGCAGGTTACTGTTACAGACAGGGGACAGAGGCCAATCTGAACTCCATTACTTCCTTGCCATCTGCCCACAAGCAGTGGTGTTTTATTTTTTCCAATAGGCTGAGGTGTATTTTCCCAAACCCCTTCGTTGTGAAATCACTTTTTTGTAAAGGGTGAGTAATATGTGTTCAATTTACTAATTAGTGTCACATGTCGGCTTACATTAACACTGCAATGAAGTTACTGTGAAAATCCCCTATTAGCCACACTCCGGTGCCTGTTCGGGTACACTGAGGGAGAATTTAGCATGGCCAATACACCTAACCAGCATGCCTTTGGGAGGAAACCGGAGCACCAGGAAGAAACCCACGCAGACACGGGGAGAACGTGCAGACTCCACACAGATAGTGACCCAAGCCAGGATTTGAACTGCTGTGAGACAGCAGTGCTAACCACTCTGCCATCTTGCCGTCCCAAGGAAAGGAGTTTGGTCAGTGTGTCAGTGCTCTCTTCAGCTTTTCAACGTTTCTCCAGCACTGGACAATGGCTCCAAACACGAGGGAGTTGGCACTCAGTGCTCCACATGACTGGAGTGAGAGTTTTTAAGATTTCTTCCCCGAGAGAAAACATTTTCTCTCTTGATCCTCTGCTGGATCTCTCTGAAGTGAGCTTGGAGGTCCCGCTTGCTGAAGTTGCTTGCTCTTCTTTCGGTGCCTCCTCAACCTTCCTCCCTTCTTTGGGAGCCTCCACCAGATCTTCCAGTGGAAGGTATTCTGGAAAAGTGAAGCAAGAACCATCTGGATTTCCACTGGACAGTCACTCTGCTTACGACTCACCGAGGCGCCTGCTGCACCCTTCAGCATCACTCTAGCTGGGTTCTACTTTCTCAGTAATTCCAACAAGGAATTTCTACTTTACAAGGAATTATCATTGGTTAAGTTTTAAGGTTTAAAGTTTATTTATTAGTGTCACAAGTAGGCTTACATTAACATGGCAATGAAGTTACTCTGAAAATTCCCTAGTCGCCACATTCCGGTGCCTGTTCGGATACATTGAGGGAGAATTTAGCATGGCCAATGCACCTAACCTGCATGTCTTTTGGACTGTGGCAGGAAACCGGAGCAAACCCACGCAGACATGGGGATAATGTGCAAACTTCACACAGACAGTGACCCAAGCGGGGAATCGAACCCGGGTCCCTGGCGCTGTGAGGCAGCGGTGCTAACCCACTGTGCCACCATGCTATGTATGTATATGTAAACGATATGTAAATATATGGATATGTAAATGAAATTCTAGAGTACTGACAAAAGCCCTGTTTCATTGATAAAACTCTGACTCATATTGTCACGTAGAGCCCATTTTCTCAACTAATTTCCAATCTAAAGATTCATTATGGTCAGGTTTCACTCTGAGATTTAAAGCACAAATAAAAACAAAGCAATCACGCATGTATCTTTAGGCATAATTGAGGTGAGAATATAAATTAATAAAAGTTAAATTGCTCAAGGGTTTGGCTATGGTGGGGAAATGTGATCTGAAGTAGCTTGCTGGTGAAGAAAGTAATTATTGCTGAGGTATTCTGATGGTATTTTACATTGTGATAATATAATCCGTCCATTAGTCATAATTCAATGGACAAATACCTAAATATGACACAAAACAGTCAAGTGGGCGTGAAGCACTTCAGCATTTTATAAGAGCAAGCACTTTTTAATCTGTATGTCCTTTGTCGAGGTTGTTTACAATAGTTGAGGTTTCACCAACTTTGAATGCGTGATGCAAAGATTAAGCCAGCAAACCTGTAGAGTTAAGGGCCAAATTCCGTGAAGCGTTCCATAAAACACCTGCTGTAACTTGGTCTGGTCGAGCAACTTAAACAAAAGCCTGGGCCTGAATCTGGGAGGTCCCAGCCTTGGATGGCATCTCCTGTTCGGTCTCATAAGGGCTGAAGACTTTGCCTGCCTCGTGCAACAATAACATGAAATATGTATTTATCTAGCACCTTTAACACAGTGAAACATCCATAGATGTTACCCTACAGCGTGATCAAATCATATTTGGCATCGAGCCACATATGGAGATGTTAGGGCAGAAGTGGTAGGTTTTTGAGTGTGCCTTAAAGGAGAGGAGAGAGCTAGATAGGAGCGGCACGGTAGCACAGTGGTTAGCACTGCTGCTTCACAGCTCCAGGGACCTGGGTTCGATTCCCGGCTTGGGTCACTGTCTGTGTGGAGTTTGCACATTCTCCTCGTGTCTGCGTGGGTTTCCTCCGGGTGCTCCGGTTTCCTCCCACAGTCCAAAGATGTGTGGGTTAGGTTGATTGGCCGTGCTAAAATTGCCCCTTAATGTCCTGAGATGCGTAGGTTAGGGGGATTAGCGGGTAAACGTGTAGGGATATGGGAGTAGGGCCTGGGTGGGATTGTGGTCGGCGCAGACTTGATGGGCCGAATGGCCTGTTTCTGCACTGTAGGGTTTCTATGATTCTAAGATGGAGAGACAAGTCAGTTTCGAGAGAGTTCTGAGGCTGGATTTTACGCCCCCTCACCCGCTGTAAAATATGTCGGGTGGCCTGCCCACCATGTTCCTGCCCACCTAGTCCTCATAATCCAGGGAATGGGTAAGGCGCCCATCACGGCGGATTTGCAAGAATACCAAATCTCAGAAGGGGACAAGAATTCATGATGCCCGAGTAAAAGGGTAGGCAACGGGACTCTGATTGGTCGAGACTTTGCTATGGAGCGTGCACCAGGGAATGGTTAACCTCAGTATTTAATGAAGGTAAGTCAACTCTGATTGGTTGAGGCACTGTTATTTGAAAGGCATCAGGGAACAACTGTCCCCCCTGTGATAACCCTTATGATCTGCACGGGGAATCACTATTTAACCACACAGTTGGGCTCATTGAATACGAGCTCCCTGGGGACTGGTGATGAGCCATCCTGTAAAAGCAAGACCCTGAGAGGGTCCATTAACCTTTTAGTCTGGTTGGGACCTGTTGTATTCACCACAGGCTTAGAACATAGAACATAGAACAGTACAGCACAGAACAGGCCCTTCGGCCCATGATGTTGTGCCGAGCTTTGTCTGAAACCAAGATCAAGCTATTTCCTCCCTATCATCCTGAAGTACTCCATGTGCCTATCCAATAGCTTCTTAAATGTTCCTAAAGTTTCTGACTCCACTATCCCTGCAGGCAGTCCATTCCACACCCCAACCATTCTCTGAGTAAAAAACCTACCTTGGACATCCTTCCTATATCTCCCACCATGAACCCTATAGTTATGCCCCCTAGTTACCGCTCCATTCACCCGAGGAAATAGTCTTTGAACGTTCACTCTATCTATCCCCCTCATCATCTTATAAACCTCTATCAAGTCTCCCCTCAACCTCCTCCGCTCCAAAGAGAAAAGCCCAAGTTCCCTCAACCTTTCCTCATAAGACCTACCCTCCAAACCAGGCAGCATCCTGGTAAATCTCCTTTGCACTCTTTCCAGTGTCTCCACATCCTTCTTGTAGTGAGGTGACCAGAACTGCACACAATATTCCAAATGTGGTCTCACCAAGGTCCTGTACAGTTGCAGCATAACCCCACGGCTCTTAAACTCAAACCCCCTGTTAATGAACGCCAACACACTATAGGCCTTCTTCACGGCTCTATCCACTTGAGTGGCAACCTTCAGAGATCTATGGATATGAACCCCAAGATCTCTCTGTTCCTCCACATTCTTCAGAACCCTACCTTTGACCCTGTAATCCACATTTAAATTTGTCCTACCAAAATGAATCACCTCGCATTTGTCAGGGTTAAACTCCATTTGCCATTTTTCAGCCCAGCTTTGCATCCTATCTATATCTCTTTGCATCCTACAACAGCCCTCCACCCCATCCACTACTCCACCAATCTTGGTGTCATCAGCAAATTTACTGATCCACCCTTCAGCCCCCTCCTCCAAGTTATTTATAAAAATTACAAATAGCAGAGGACCAAGCACTGATCCCTGTGGCACTCCGCTGGTAACCTGTTTCCAGTCCGAAAATTTTCCATCCACCACCACCCTCTGTCTTCTGTTAGATAGCCAGTTACCCATCCAATCGGCCAAACTTCCCTCTATCCCACACATCCTTACTTTCTTCATAAGCCGACCGTGGGGGACTTTATCAAACGCCTTACTAAAATCCATGTATGGTTATTGTTTATTTTCATTTTGAGCAATAAAAGCACGGCTCCTTCACAGCCGACTCCTGGAGTTATTATACCCACAAACCTTTCTTTAGTGAAAAAGGTACAATGCTTGGACATGTACTTTCTGTTTTCAGAGCGCATTTCTCTGTGTATGAATATTTGTAGCTTCCAGCAAGTATAAGTAAGCCACATTGCAAGTCCGATTCTTTCTTTATTTTAAAACATCTCAAAGTCCAAAGGCAAAGGCACCAGCTCTCTATGTAGGTCCCAATAGAGGGAGGCAGTGGTGTAGTGGTATTGTCATTGGCGTAGCGACCCAGCAAAATGCTCTGGGGACCCGGGTTCGAATCCCACCACAGCAAATAGTGAAATTTGAGTTTGATAAAAATATGAAATTAAAAGATTGTTTGGAAAATGTTTTTTGGGGTGGCACAGTGGTTAGCACTGCTGCCTCACAGCGCCAGGGACCCGGGTTCAATTCCGGCCTCCATTCACTGTCTGAGTGGAGTCTGCACGTTCTCCCCGTGTCTGCGTGGGTTTCCTCCGGGTGCTCTGGTTTCCTCCCACAGTCCAAAGATGTGCGGGTTAGGCTGATTGGCCGTGGTAAATTGACCCTTAGTGTCAGGGGGTTAGCAGGGTAAATATGTGGGGTTACAGGAATAGTGCCTGGGTAGGATTGTGGTCAGTGCAGACTCGATGGACCGAATGGCCTCCTTCTGCACTGTGGAGATTCTATGATAAGGGCTGACAATCAAATTCAGACTAATGGTTTAACATTTGAATATAAATTTGAATTTGTCAGGGTTTCATCTAGACTTTGTATTGTGGGTAAAGCAGGTAATAGCGTGTGGAATTTTACCAGTCCGTGTGGCAGAAGCAGAGATGGAGGGGGCAGGGAGTTGGCAATATAATGCCAAGGAGTCACCTCAGAAAGACTCTGCGGAGCAATCCCACCGTTGGGAAAATATCCCAGTCGCAGATTCAGCTACTCGCTGTCAAACTTGTATTTCTGCCACTCCCGTGTTCACTACTCCAGCTCCCATCACACGTAATGGCTGCTGGCGGAGAGGGTAGCTGGTACACAGAAGGTTTCTCTCTCATCTTCTTGTACATGTGGATTACAGGGTCAAAGGAAGACTGTGGAGGAACAGAGAGATCTTGGGGTCCATATCCACAGATCTCTGAAGGTTGCCACTCAAGTGGATAGAGCTGTGAAGAAGGCCTATAGTGTGTCAGCTTTTATTAACCGGGGGTTGGAGTTTAAGAGCCGTGGGGTTATGCTGCAACTGTACAGGACCTTGGTGAGACCACATTTGGAATATTGTGTGCAGTTCTGGTCACCTCACTATAAGAAGGATGTGGAAGCGCTGGAAAGAGTGCAGAGGAGATTTACCAGGATGCTGCCTGGTTTGGAGGGTAGGTCTTATGAGGAAAGATTGAGGGAACTTGGGCTTTTCTCTTTGGAGCGGAGGAGGTTGAGGGGAGACTTAATAGAGGTTTATAAAATGATGAAGGGGATAGATAGAGTGAACGTTCAAAGACTATTCCTCGGGTGGATGGAACTATTACAAGGGGGCATAACTATAGGGTTCATGGTGGGAGATATAGGAAGGATATCAGAGGTAGGTTCTTTACTCAGAGAGTGGTTGGGGTGTGGAATGGACTGCCTGCAGTGATAGTGGAGTCAGACACTTTCGGAACATTTAAGCGGTTATTGGATAGGCACATGGAGCACACCAGGATGATTGGGAGTGGGATAGCTTGATCTTGGTTTCAGATAAAGCTCGGCACAACATCGTGGGCCGAAGGGCCTGTTCTGTGCTGTACTGTTCTAAGTCTAAGTCTAAACTGCTGCTTCCAAGGGGAAGATGAAAATAGTTGCTGACAAGTGCTGGTGACGGCCTCCGTGGAGTGTGAGGGCCTCAGCGCAGCTTCATCTCCCTCCCTCCTGCAATGGGCACCTACCTACCAAAGGCCCCAATCTAGCCAAGGCCTTCAGTGGTTCATCTGGCTGGAGTTCTGCTGAATTATTGCCTGGGTGCCAGAGTTTAGAGGTCGCCACGCATGTACTGTACAAAACATTGAGAGTGGCAAACAAGCAAGATGCTCTGGTGCCCTCTGGGGTGAGTGCCCTGAAGTGTCAAGCAAGTGACCTCACATCCACCACCAGCTACACGGGCTTTGCCATGAGATTGGAGTTGAATGCTGCTTTCCAATTGGTCTTGGACCTCATTCGCACTGAGGTTTGTTTGGCATTTCCTTTCCCCCAAGGCTGATAGGTATTTCAAATCAATTTTGAAAAGAAATAAAGTATTGAGCTTCTTTGAACAGAGGTTTGAACAGAGACCACTCCCAGCTTAGCGCCCTGAAACTTTGAGTTGGCAGCTGGGTGATCTTTCGAGGATCACCTTCCTTTGAGGAATCTGCAGCAGCATTTCCAAGGTCTTAGAGTGGATGAATTCAAAAATCACTCCACATTCAGAGTCCCGATCTGGCTTCCCAAGTAGCCTTATTGAATACTGGTGGAGAGCGCCTGTTCTCTTCTGTGACTCACCTGATGAAGGAGCAGCACTCCGAAAGCTCGTGATACCAAATAAATCTGTTGGACTTTGACCTGGTGATGTGAGACGTCTTGCTGTATCCTAGCTAAGGGGGCTGATTTGTTCTACCCCAACACAAGGAGTCATTGCGGAATGACAATAGTCATCCCTTCAAAATGCACATTATGGTAAGTCTCCCTTCAGATACCCTACTCCTTCACAGTCATACGTATAAGAAGGGCGGCTCAGTGCACAGTGGTTAGCACTGCTGCCTCACTGCACCAGGGACCTGGGTTCAATTCCAGCCTCGGGTCACTGTCTGTTCGGAGTTTGCACGTTCTCCCCGTGTCTGCGCGGGTTGCCTCCGGGTGCTCCGGTTTCCTCCCACAGTCCAAAGATGTACGGGTTAGGTGGATTGGTTATGCTAAATTGCCTCTCAGTGTCCAAAGATGAGTAGGTTAGAGGGATTAGCAGGTTTTATAGGTGGGGTTACAGGGGTACAGCCTTGATAAGTTGCTCTGTCAGAGAATTGGTGCAGACTCAATGGGCTGAATGGCCTCCTTCTGCACTGTAGGGATTCCAAGATTCTATGATTCCAAGTAGAGAGTTCCTTTATGAAGAAAGAATTTGCATTTATGCAGCACCTTTCATGACCTCAGGACTTACCAGAGTGCCTTACGGCCAACGTAGTGACTGTTGTAAGGTCAGAAACTGGCAACCAATTTGTGCACAGCAAGCTCCCACAAGCAGCATTGTGATAATGACCTGAAAATCTGGTCTAGTGATGTCCATTGAGGCATAATCACTGCTCTTATTTGGCCAATGGGATCTTTATGTCCACCTGAGGGGGCTACAGGGTTTTGCTTTGAAGTTGCACTTCTGACAGGGCAGGACACCCCCAATGAAGTGCCAGCCTCGAATATGCGTTCAAATCGCTGGAGCAGGTCTTGAACCCACAGTAGTCTGATTCTGAGTCAAGGTAGCTACCAGTGAGCCAGACTGGAACTGATTGAACAATGGACAGCAGCTGTTTTAGAGCAGCAGGTATCTAACATTGGAAGCCTGAGTTCAGTAGCAGGTAGACTGGCTGTACATTTCCAACGCACAAGGTGATACTGGATCCATACACTGACCCAACCGCTATATATGTCATTCTGGTGTCAATTTTGGCGGTTGTCCTTTGGGATAAATAGCCTTATCCTGCGCTTCAGTATCACATTGTTCATATTGAGTCTTTCCTTTATCTGCCATCATCTGCTCTCCATAATTTTGCAACATTTGAGTATTTGAAGAACTTGGTGCCCCTTCACTTTCTGTGCCCTGTTTAGATTCTGCATATGTATAATCAGTGCCAACTAGCCTTGCGGAATGTACTCAGTTTGATTCCCATGTTGTAAAATTACTGTTTCTCCATCACTGAATGTAACCTCACCAGGTCCATGCCATTCTTTTAGCCTTCTCTTTTGTAATATACCAGCTGCGATCTGTCTGCCCCGCCACGCTGGTCAAGCAGCGTAACGGGCCGGGGAATTTTAGCGCGAGGCTGAAAAGGTAAATCATGCCCAGGGGAAGTGGTGATCGGAGATGATCTGTGGGGGGGGTGTTGGTGGAGGGGAAGATGTCTGTGTGGGAGGATGGGTTGACAGATCTCCCATATACACTTGTACATGGTATATGGGAGCAGTCAGAGAGCGGACGTGTCCCCTTTTCTGCTTGCTCTGCCACTTTTCGTTTGGCTCACGTCCAACCCTTATTGCCTCTTGTGACGCCTTGTTCTTAGATTGTGGCTTGCTGTCTTCTTGTTTTTTGTATCAGTGTCTGTGTGGGACGGTGGGTTGACAGATTTTGATTTGATTCGATTTGATTTATTATTGTCACATGTATTAGTATACAGTGAAAAGTATGGCTTCTTGCGCGCTATACAGACAAAGCATACCGTTCATAGAGAAGGAAAGGAGAGAGTGCAGAATGTAGTGTTACAGTCATAGCTAGGGTGCAGAAAAAGATCGACTTAATGCAAGGTAAGTCCATTCAAAAGTCTGACAGCAGCAGGGAAGAAGCTGTTCTTGAGTCGGTTGGTATGTGACCTCAGACTTTTGTATCTTTTTCCTGAAGGAACATGCCAAATTTCCTTAGCCTTCTGAGAAAATAGAGGCGTTGGTGGGGCTTTCTTAACTATAGTGTCGGCGTGGGGGGAGCAGGACAGGTTGTTGATGATCTGGACACCTAAAAACTTGAAGGTCTCGACCCTTTCTACTTCGTCCCCGATGATGTAGACAGGGGCATGTTCTCCACTGTGCTTCCTGAAGTCGATGACAATCTCCTTTGTTTTGTTGACATTGAGGGAGAGATTATTGTTGCCGCACCAGTTCACCAGATTTTCTGTCTCATTTCTGTACACTGTCGCGTCATTGTTTGAGATCCGACCCACTACGGTGGTGCCATCGGCAAACTTGAAGATTGAGTTGGAGGGGAATTTGGCCGCACAGTCATAGGTGTATAAGGAGTATAGTAGGGGGCAGAGAACACAGCCTTGTGGGGCTCCCATATACTGTGTACACTTGTACACGGTATATGGGAAATCAGGGATCATGCCCAGCAGTCTGTAGCCAGCTTCCACAGCAAGCTTAGACCACAATTACCTTTCCTCTTTTACTATACATTGCTGTTGACAGATTGAATCTAATTCCATGGAATAACTATCCATCCTTCTAAATTTATCAAAATCTGATCATGCCTCTTATGCATTTAATGTCATCTTTCATACAAACTTTAACCATAAGAGAACAATGTTTTTGCCCTTATCCCCTCCATTGCTACAATTTAATTAAAATCTCTTGCTAATGGGAGTCTCACTATGGACCGCGATGATGTTCTCTTATATTTCCCACATGTATTGCATTTCTCACTGATCTCTTAAAATAAATGGTTTATTTATCAGTGTCACAAGTCGGCTTACATTAACACTGCAATGAAGTTACTGTGAAAATCCCCTAGTCGCCACATTCCGGCGCCTGTTCGGGTACACTGAGGGAGAATTTAGCACGGCCAATGCACCTAACCAGCACGACTTTGAGACTGTGGGAGGAAACCGGAGCACCTGGAGGAAACCCACGCAGACACGGGGAGAACGTGTAGACTCCGCACAGACAGTGACCCAAGCCGGGAATTGGACATGCAACCAATGTAATTAATCAGACACTGACAAATGTTGCTGGCAATGTCACTGTAATTATACACACAAGTTGACACACTGCAAAATTGAGCACTGACGTGTGTGTGGGCCTGTCATTCCCTGCAAATGCCTCACAGCTACGTTGACCCCACATTTTCATGGTGTCATAAGGAGGTGCAAACCATACATGATCTATGCAAAATGCCCCACCTCAGGTAAGAAAATGTCTGCAGCCTGCTGAAATGATCTATGGCATGTCACTCCATGGTGGAACAGATTTGATGGGCCAAATGGCCTAATTCTGCTCCGATATCTTATGGTCTTATGTCCAATGTCCACTCGAATCCATAGCCTTTGTCGGTTATGTTTAGATTTGCATGTTGCTTTGGTAAATGATGGACCTCTGCATACCTTTGAACATATTTACTTAAATAAGCAAGTATCTACTTTCCTCATTCCTGCAGCAGCAAAGTAACTTTCACTGAAGCGTAGCATTCTGGCTTACTTCTTGGACTTCATTTTTTATATTATAATTAGGACAGGCTTTGATGAACAAGTTAACACTAACCCTGTTTTTCTCTCTCCACAGACGCTACCAGATCTGCTGAGTTTATCCAGCATTTTCTGTTTTTATTTCAGATTTTCAGCAGCTGCAGTATTTTGCTTTTACTTGATGCACAAGTGACCTTTCTTCACCCGTAACTCCCTATCCAGGGTCGCCGGTAGAGACATTTCACAGTCCTGCCATCTTGTCATGTGCTATAATCAGGGTTGCTCCTGTGCAATAAACAAGTACTTTAAAGCCAGTTGAGAGCTTTAACGTTTTGGGGGACTAGATTGGCCTCAGGACAATGAACAGCTCCTGGTGTTCAGAATGTTTGGAGCCAGTTGCACTAAATGAGAGACCAGTTCCCCACAGACATTTAAAAAGCCGAGGCGGAGAAAGACGTTCTAGTCTGTCTGTCATAGTTAAACCCTGGCAGGTAAAAGCATGATGTTAACCATGGTGCCCCACCAAGGGTCGTGGTTGCCAAGGCTGTTGAGTAACAGAGGGTAATGAGCAGCAGGCAGTTCAGTCTGGGTAACTTTGGAGGAGCGGCACGGTGGCACAGTGGTTAGCATTGTTGCCTCACAGCACCAGGCACCCGGGTTCAATTCTGTGGAATTCTTCTGTGTGAAGTTTGCACATTCTCTCTGTGTCCGCGTGGGTTTCCTCAGGTTTCCTCCCACAGTCCAAAGATGTGCGGGTTAGGTTGATTGGCTGTGCTAAATTGACCCTAGTATCAGGGGGATTAGCAGAGTAAATATGTGGGGTTATGAGAATAGGGCTTGGGTGGGATTGTGGTCGGTGCAGACTCAATGGGCCAAATGGCCTCCTTCTGCACTGTCGGGATTCTGTGAAATCTCAGTGAATAGACTGATGTAGTAAAAGTCGCATCAGAGGATGATCAATTTTAATTGACATAAGAGGATCAGAAACAACATTAGCTGTGTGTCTGACACAACATGTATGCTGTAAATATAACCTATAATGGTGAGTACATGAGGGACCTCAGAATGCTGTGTCCTCTATTGAGTGAAATGAATTGCACTTAATGTAACATCAAATTTGAACAGTTATGTAATGTACTTACATACATTTTATGAGTAAAATCTTTTGTAAATAAAAACGTGTTTGTATAACACCTTACATGTAGGGAAAAGGTCCACTTTGCAGGAATGTTATCAGACAAGATTTGACACATATGCCGGAATTCTACCGCCCCTGCCCGGTGCCGAATCGGAGCAGGTGACAGGCGGATAATGGAAATGTTCCTTGACCTCGGGCGGGAATTTCCGGTTTCGGGTCGAGTGAAGGAGAGGTGTGGATAGGGAGAGAAAGCGGGAGAGGGGGAGAGAAAGGGGGGGAAATAAAAATGGAGAGGGAGAGAGATAGAAAGATAAAGGAGAGGTGGAGAGGGAGAGGGGGGGAGGTGGAGAGGGGGGGGGGGAGAGGGAGAGGGGGGGGGAGGGAGGGAGAGGGGGGGGAGGGAGGGAGAGGGAGGGGGGAGGGGGGGGGGAGGGAGAGGGGGGGGGAGAGGGGGGGGGAGGGAGGGGGGGGGAGGGAGGGGGGGGGAGGGAGGGGGGGGGAGGGAGGGAGGGGGAGGGAGAGGGGGGGGGAGGGAGAGGGGGGGGGAGGGAGGGAGGGGGGGAGGGGGGGGGAGGGAGGGGGAGGGGGAGGGAGGGAGAGGGGGGGGAGGGAGGGAGAGGGGGGGGGAGGGAGGGAGAGGGGGGGAGGGAGGGAGGGAGGGGGGGGGAGGGAGGGAGAGGGGGGGGAGGGAGGGAGAGGGGGGGGAGGGAGGGAGGGAGGGGGGAGGGAGGGAGAGGGGGGGAGGGAGGGGGGGGGGAGGGATGGAGAGGGAAAGAGGGAGTGAGAAGCTAGAATTGGAGATGAGAGATTTCAGAGGACTGTAAAGTTAGATGAGGTCACAGAGAAAAGAAGGAATGAGGACATGAAATGATTTGAACTCAGAAACAAGAGTTTGAAACTTAGGTGTTTGCTGGACAATGAATTAATGTAGGGCCATCTGGCTAAAAGATTTCAAATCCAAGCCCTATTGGTCAGAGTTTTAGAGAGATGATAGACATGTTAGCGAGGATGTTCTTGGTTTTCAGTTTTGCCTTGTCGACATGCATTTGCAAGACTGAGTTATATATCTGCAGGTGAGTTTTATGTTCGAGTTCATTCCATCTGAAGAAAAATGACAGATTTGTATCTGTAAGTGGATAACTAGCATTCCAATCATATACCACACACATGGGTAATCTGGAAAATTCCGAGAACAATAATCTGAAACATCTGACAGGTGTGTCAGTATTACCACTGAACAAGACAGGGAATCCACAGCATCTCCAGACGGGAACCATTTATCCTGCTGATATTTCCCTACAAGCTGAAAAGCAATGAAAGCTTCAGGCCGGTGTATGGGGAAAGGGCAGGGGAATTGGGACTAAATGGGAGAGGTCTAACTGACAGCCACCAGGGGAGTGCTGGACTAAGTGGCCAAAAGGTTTCTTAAGATGTGTCTGTCATACTTCAGTGTCACACAAACAACATTTCAGTGTTGCATGTTTAAAGGAAAGTGGTTCTGGGAGTCTCCCAGTTGAAGCAGCCAATTGTTGTTTCTGACAACTTGCTCTTGTGCTTGTAAAGGCCAGAGCTTCCGTCCACCATTGCAACAGATGAGCGTGCGTATGAGCGTGAGTGTACGCATGTGTGCATGAGTGTGTGTGTGAGTGAGAGTGTGTGTGTGAGAGAGAGTGAGTGAGAGAAAGTGAGAGAGAATGAGAGAGAGAAACAGTGTGTGCGTGTGAGCGTGTGTGATAGAGCGTGTCTGATTTTGTGAGTGAGTGTGAGTCTGTGTGTGAGTCTGTGAGTGTGTGTGTGAGTGTGTGTGCGAGTGATCCCACAGCTGGGGGTCCAGCTCCTCGACAAAGACTTGTTTAAACAGCTCCCTGCCCCATGGCTGACTGGATCATTGTGGACGGCATCTCACATCATGACTGGATCATTGCCAGGATTGTCGGGCCCTCGGCAGTCCTCCCCCACCACCCCCCCACTCTTCCTCTCCCCCCCCCCCCCCCGCCCCCGCCCCACCCACCCCTCCAGCCAGGTAGGTGATTACTGGAGCCTCCAGTGAGCAGAGAAAAGCCTCCTCCACCAACCTTTATCACTGGCCTGATGAAGGAGCAGCGCTGCGAAAGCTCATGATTCCAAATAAACCTGTTGGACTTTAACCTGGTGTTACTGTGCCCACCCCAGTCCAACACTGACATTACCACCCCAAACCTTTATTGAACCCAATCAGATTGTCCTCCCATCACCTTCTCCCTCTCTGCTTATTTAACTTCCCCTTAAACATCTTTGTTACTCGATTCATCAACCGCTCGTGTTCCACCTTCAAATCGCTCGGAGTACATAACATTTCTCCAAGAATTCCCTTGGATTTATTTATAATCATCGCCCATGGTTTTGAACTCTGCCCCATGGTAACATCTCTTAACCAACATTATCAAATCTCTTCATACCGTTAATGGCTTCTATCATCTTTCTATATTGTAGAGCAAAGAGCACTAACCTGTCAAGCTTTTCCTGATAAATATTTCTTCCCAGTTCTGGCACCATCCTTTTCTGTTTTCCATTGCCCTTTCTCCAGTGTATGTAGACCAGAATGTTGCAAAGATGTTGTCAACCCAAGTTTCCACACAAGCTTAACCTGACTTCTCTGCTTCACAATTCTGTCCTTCTGTTCCATTTAGTGATTTATTTTCCAGAAAGTAAGCGGACTCCTTATTCTTCCTGCCAGAATGTAACACCTCTCATTTACCTATATTGGAGTTCATTGCCAATAACATGTTCGAGTTTATTAAAGTCTTTTATCAAAGTCAAATGGGAAGCAGAATGGGGAGGGATGTGTAACATTGACAGAAGCAAAACAGCCAGTTTTTACAATACCAGAGACAAATTACTCCCACTGTGCGGAATAATGTGAGCACGGACTGGAACAGGTGCACACTCTGATTTGATTGGGTTTGATTTATTATTGTCACCTGTGTGTACAGCGAAAGGTATTGTGATGTTCTGAGGGAAAATTCTGTCTTTGGAACAGGGTTGCATAATGTGGGGAAAATATGCACGGTGCTCATAAACAGTGTTGGATTTCAGGAAGAGATTGAAAAATCACTATTGTATCACAGCAGATTCTGCTCTCCTGTGTCACTTATCCCGTGGACAATTTCCGACCAGTTACATTAAGGCCCCAAGGGAAGTCAGGGTACGATTGCCCTCACTCACCTGTGTGTCCAGAAAAGCATCAAGAGTGCAGCACACACTGACCCAGGCAGTGAACAGGGAGTCTGCTGCCCAGCTGCCAAGAATTGTGACATTGCTCAAGCAATACCCAGGACCGATATGCAACAGCCGACCGGGAGCACAACAGAAAACGCTGGAAAATCTCAGCAGCTCTGACAGCATCTATGGAGAGAGGACAGAGCCAATGTTTCAAGTCTGGATGACTCCTGATCGGAGCTCTGGCAAAGACTCATCCAGATTGAAATAGTTCTCTTTTCACAAATTTCACAGGTGGCATGGTGGCACAGTGGTTAGCACAACTGCCTCTCAACGCCAGGGACCCAGGTTCGATTCCCGGCTCGGGTCACTGTCTGTGTGGAGTTTGCACGTTCTTCCTGTGTCTGCGTGGGTTTCCTCCGGGTGCTCCGGTTTCCTCCCACAGTCCAAACAAAGTGCTGGTCAGGTGTATTGGCCATGTTAAATTGCCCGAGTGTCAGGGGGATTAGCAGGGTAAATGCATGGGGTAATGGGGATAGGTGGGATTGTGGTCGGTGCAGACTTTACGGGCCGAATGGCCTCCTTCTGCACCGTAGCGATTCTATGATATGAAATGCTGTCGGATCTGCTGAGATTTTCCAGCATTTTCTCTTTTTGTTTCAGATTTCAGCATCTGCAGTAATTTGCTTTGACCTTTGCACTGCCAGAACAGCCGGTTCCAAAATACCAGTGCTTCTGATTGGTCCAAGATCTGAACGTAGGACCTTTGATTTGATTTATTAGTGTCACATGTATTGGGATACAGTGAAAAGTATTGTTTCTTGCGCGCTATACAGACAAAGCATACCGTTCATAGAGTACATAGGGGGGGAAGAAACGGCGAGGGTGCAGAATACAGTGTTACAGTCATAGCTAGGGTCCTTGATTAGTGACTCACCTGATGAAGGGGCAGCGCTCCGAAAGCTCGTGATTCCAAATAAACCTGTTGGACTTTAACCTGGTGTTGTGAGACTCCTTACTGTGCCCACCCCGGTCCAACGCCGGCATCTCCACATCATTTAAATGAATTGATGGAGATCGTCCCCATCAGCTCTCTCTCTGAGTACCTTTCCTCCCTTTGCGACCACACGATCAGGCCTTGAAGAAAGGTTTGGTGATTGTGATGTCGGAGCGCATGTTAGCCTGAGTTTATATTGTTGACTATTATTTGTAGCTTCAATGGGCATAAATAAAGATTATTCATTGGTTATGCCTGTAAATCCGTTTGGAATAGTAACCCTGTAGAGGTCATAGAGGTTTACAGCATGGAAACAGGTCCTTCGGCCCAACTTGTCCATGCCGCCCTTTTTTTTTACAAGCACCTAAGCTAATCCCAATTGCCCGCATTTGGCCCATATCCCTCTATACCCATCGTACCCATGTAACTATCTAAATGCTTTTTAAAAGACAAAATTGTACCCGCCTCTACTACTACCTCTGGCAGCTCATTCCAGACACTCACCATCCTGTGTGTGAAAAAATTGCCCCTCTGGACACTTTTGTATCTCTCTCCTCTCACCTTAAACCTATGCCCTCTAGTTTTAGACTCCCCTAGCTTTGGGAAAAGATATTGACTATTGAGCTGATCTGTGCCCCTCATTATTTTATAGACCTCTATAAGATCACCCCTCAGCCTCCTACGCTCCAGAGAAAAAAGTCCCAGTCCATCCAGCCTCTCCTTATAACTCAATCCATCAAGTCCCGGTAGCATCCTAGTAAATCTTTTCTGCACTCTTTCTAGTTTAATAATATCCTTTCTATAATGGTTTAAAATTGTTTTTATCTAAAAATTGGCTTTTGGAGTTCACCTCACCTTTTATTTCCAGCCCATTAACAACAAGCATCAGACTGTATGTTCCAAAAATCAAACAGTTCATTTGGGAACTGGACAGCTGGAACCCAAACTGCAGAGGCCCCACCAAACCTGAAATATTCATTCTGTTTCGGGCTGACCAGATATTCACAAATCAAAACCGGGGTTGGCCCTGACCCCAGATCGCGCTGGGGCCTCACGGGCTTGGAGAACTGTAGAATCATAGAATCAGGGAATGTACGGCACGGGGACAGGCCCTTCAGCCCAACTGGTTCATGCTCAACAAAAAGCCCATCTAAGCTAACCCCATTTGCCTGCATTTGGCCCATATCCCTCTAAACCTTTCCTATCTATCTTTCCAAATGCCTTTTAAATATTGTCGATGTCCCTGCCTCAACCACTTCCTCCGGCAGCTCATTCCACAAACGCACCACCCTCTGCGTAAAAAAGTTGCTCCTCAGGTTCCCATTAATTCTTTCCCCTCTTAACTTAAACATTTGCCCTCTCGTTCTCGATTCCCCAACCCTGGGAAAAGGACAGAGCGCATTCACCCTATCCATGCCTCTCATGGTCTCCTGATTGTGAAGGAGGGTCTAAGCACATTTAGCACCGGCGAGAACTCCCCATGGGATTCTCCCAAACCCCTCCCTGCTTGGACGTAGGCCGTGATTCTCCCTAATTGGAACTAAGTTCTCATGCCAGCGGGAAATGAGGTTCTTCATTATGCACTGAAAATGGATAAGGCAGAGGACTTTTGAGATGGTTTGATTTGGGGGTTCAGGGGCATAGCTTTGCTAAAATGTCACAAACATTTAAAAATGATGTCCCGATCTCCAAGGAGCAGGACTTGCCCACATCTTTAGGTCCCCACTCCAAAGAAAATTCTCAGGAGAATTCAGTGGGAATTTCCTCATGCTCCAAAAAGGTTTTAAGGGCCGGATTCTCTGACCTGCCCTGCAGCTGGGATTCTCCGTTCCCGCTGCAGTGAACAGAGATTTCACTGGCAGCGGTGGAAGGACGTGAGCAGCCGAACTATCCCGGCCTAAGTGTGGTTCAATTGTGAACTGAATTGTACCGACTCTTTGTGATATATATAAATGATTTGGAAGAAGGTGTAACTGGTGTAATCAGCAAGTTTGCGGATGACACGAAGATGGCTGGACTTGCGGATAGCGAAGAGCATTGTCGGGCAATACAGCAGGATATAGATAGGCTGGAAAATTGGGCGGAGAGGTGGCAGATGGAGTTTAATCCGGATAAATGCGAAGTGATGCATTTTGGAAGAAATAATGTAGGGAGGAGTTATACAATAAATGGAAGAGCCATCAGGAGTATAGAAACACAGAGGGACCTAGGTGTGCAAGTCCACAAATCCTTGAAGGTGGCAACACAGGTGGAGAAGGTGGTGAAGAAGGCATATGGTATGCTTGCCTTTATAGGACGGGGTATAGAGTATAAAAGCTGGAGTCTGATGATGCGGCTGTATAGAACGCTAGTTCGGCCACATTTGGAGTACTGCGTCCAGTTCTGGTCGCCGCACTACCAGAAGGACGTGGAGGCGTTAGAGAGAGTGCAGAGAAGGTTTACCAGGATGTTGCCTGGTATGGAGGGTCTTAGCTATGAGGAGAGATTGGGTAGACTGGGGTTGTTCTCCTTGGAAAGACGGAGAATGAAGGGAGATCTAATAGAGGTGTACAAGATTATGAAGGGTATAGATAGGGTGAACAGTGGGAAGCTTTTTCCCAGGTCGGAGGTGACGATCACGAGGGGTCACGGGCTCAAGCTGAGAGGGGCGAAGTATAACTCAGATATCAGAGAGACGTTTTTTACACAGAGGGTGGTGGGGGCCTGGAATGCGCTGCCAAGTAGGGTGGTGGAGGCAGGCACGCTGACATCGTTTAAGACTTACCTGGATAGTCACATGAGCAGCCTGGGAATGGAGGGATACAAACGATTGGTCTAGTTGGGCCAAGGAGCGGCACAGGCTTGGAGGGCCGAAGGGCCTGTTTCCTGTGCTGTACTGTTCTTTTTTATTTGTTCTTCCTGCGGGAATCTCACCTGTTTTCCTTAGAAAACCTTTTGGGAGAGTTCCGCCCCTGGGCACATTGAAAAGCCTTGGGAAGGCAGGCCTCAGTGATTGACATGTCGAGTAGCCAGTGGTTGGAGCTGGGGAGTGGGAGTGGGCGGAGGGGTTGGCGGGGGAGATGGGATTTCAGGTAGGAGGTCACGTGATGCTATCTCCCAGTGTATGTCCAGACAGAGTTGGCGACCCTATTTGGGCGCCCAATCATTGAACACAGCAGTTAAGAAGCACAGACTTTTGTTTCAATTACATCCCTGTCTCAGTTTCTTAAAAAAACTGAACCCAGGCTTCATTTGTACAAGATCCCAGAATCCTTCTATTCTGCTCTATCATTACCCTGATGTACCCAATAATCAGAGTAATCTCCGTGTAAAAACCTTGTTTATTTTCATTTCAGCACTGGGTTCTAATGATAGATAGTGGGTGGCACGGTGACACAGTGGTTAGCCTCACAGCGCCAGAGACCCGTTCAATTCCGGCCTCGGGTCACAGACTGTGTGCAGTTTGAACATTCACCCCGTGTCTGCGTGGGTTTCCTCCGGGTGCTCCGGTTTTCCTCCCACAGTCCGAAAGACGTGCTGGTTAGGTGGATTGGCCATGCTAAATTCTCCTTCAGTGCACCCGAACAGGTGTCGGAGTATGGCGACGAGGTGATTTTCACAGTAACTTCATCGCAATGTTAATGAAAGACACTAATAAATGAACTAAAAAAAAATGTTTTCAGCCAGTAGCTGGATTTTAGCAAACATACCTCGAGAGTGGGAGATTCTGTTTGCTTGCAGAGCCACAAGCAGGAAAGCACGCAGTCTTTCATTGGGAAGTTTGATTGCATGTGCTTCTAAGTTTTAAAGTAGCCACCTTCCTCAATGCTGATTGGTGATTTACTGATGAGTACCGGCCAACTCCTCTTCATTTGCAGTTTGTGATTGGTGGACACTGCCGCCAATCTTCTGACATCACCGAGAGGCTGATTCCCACCCAGCTACATGGTGGTAATTTCATTAGATCCTGGCTGATGTTTGGGCAAGGAAACTTCTGCCAGTTAACAGTACTGCTTTAGTAGCTTTTCGCATCTCTATTGTTGGGCAGACCCTTGATCCCAAATTAGCAGTTGCTGATCTACTCCTGTTTCTATGTACATCAGGCACTGATTTTATTTTGCTGCCTGTCGAATGAGGGTAGTAGGCTTTATTTTAGTGTGTGCACCTAAACCAGTGTGCACTGGTGTCTTGTAGTTTCATATAATGTATTGGGAGATCACACAAGTTGTCTTCCAAAAGACTGAGAACAACTGTAAAATCTAAATTAATGATATAGCAGATAATCTTCAGAACACTTTAGGACGGTGTGGAGGGATATGGTCCAAGTGCAGGTCAGTGGGACTAGGCATAAAATGGTTCGGCACAGACAAGAAGGGCCAAAAGGCCTGTTTCTGAGCTGTAATTTTCTATGGTTCTATGGTTCTATGACGGGTAAATTGAAATCATTCGAACACATACAGGATATGATCAGCACTTGGTGTTGGATCTAATGTGGTATCAAGGAGCCCGAGCAAAACTGGGAATGAGGGGGAAAGCTCTCTGCTGGTTGGAGTCACACCAACACAAAGGAAGGTTGTGGCTGTAAGACGTCAGTCATCTGAGTTCCAGGACATCTCTGCAGGAGTTCCTCAGGGTAGTGTCCTCGGCCCAACCATCTTCATCAATCACCTTCCACCATATGGTCAGAAGTGAGAATGTTTGCTGTTGACTGCACAATGTTCAGCACCATTTGCAACTCTTCAGAGACCGAAGCAGTCCATGTGCAAATGCAGCAAGACCTGGACAATATCCAGGCTTGCGTTGATAAATGGCAAGTAACATTCATGTCACACAAGCGCCAGGAAATGATCATCTCCAATAAGAGAGAATCCAACCATCTCAGCTTGACATTCAATGATATTTCCATCACTGAATCCCCAACTATCAACATCCTGGGGGTTACCATTGAGCAGAAACTGAACTGGTCCAGCCATATAAATACTGTGGCTACCAGAACAGGCCAAAGGCTGAAAATTCTGCGCAGAATAACTCACCTCCTGACTCCCCAAAGCCTGCCCACAATCTCCAAGACACAAATCAGAAGTTTGATGGGATACCCTTCGCTTGCCTGGATGGGTGCAACTCCAACAACACTCAAGAAACTTGACACCATCCAGGATAATGCATTCTGCTTAATTTTCACTCATCAACCCAACATCAACATCCACTCTGACCTCTTCCACCTAGAAGGACGAGGGCATCAGGCACATGGGGGGCAGCATCACCTGCATGTTCCCCTCCAAGCCACTCATAGAATCATAGAATCCCTGCAGTGCAAGAGGAGGCCGTTCGGCCCATCGAGCCTGCATCGACAACAATCCACCCAGACTTATCCCCATAATCCCACTTATTTACCCCGCTATTCCCCCTACACTAAGGGGCAATTTAGCATAGCCAATCAACCTAACCCGCACATCTTTGGAGTGTGGGAGGAAACCGGAGCACCCGGAGGAAATCCACGCAGACGGGGAGAAGGTGCAAAGTCCACCCAGACAGCCACCTGAGGCTGGAATTGAACCCTGGTCCTTGGCGCTGTGCGGCAGCAGTGCTGACCACTGTGCCACCGTATCGCCCCAACTTGATTTGGAAAATCTCGCATTCCTTTATTGTCACTGGGGCAACATCCTGGAACTCCCTCCCTAACAGCACTTTGGGTGTACCTACAGCGCACGGACTGCACCACCACTTTCTCAGGAGCAGTTAGAGATATGCAATATAAATGCTGACCTAACCAGCGATGCCCACATCCGAAGAATCCTCTCTAAATACCAAATTATTCAAACCTTTCACTGATCAATCAGGCCTTTTGCTTTCTTGCCCTGAAAGGAACAGTTGAACAAAGAGCAATTAAGATGAATCTGAGTTTGGGTTCTTCGTTATGAAGAGAAGTTTGAAGCTTTGAACTTGTTTATTTAAGTTTATTTATTCATGTCACAAGTAGACTTACATTAACACTGCAATGAAGTTCCTGTGAAAATCCCATAGGCGCCACACTCCAGCGCCTGTTCGGGTGCTCTGAGGGAGAATTTAGTATGGCCAATGCACCGAACCCGCACATCTTTCAGACTGTGGGAAGAAACCGGAGGAAACCCACGCAGACACGGGGAGAATGTGCACAGACAGTGACCCAAGCTGGGAATCGAACTGGGGTCCCTGGCACTGTGAGGCAGCAGTGCCAACCACCGTACCACCATGCTGCCCACATTTGCAAAAAAGAATGTGAAGGAACACAATCCACCTTTTTAAAATACTGAGACGTGTCAATACTGAGACGTGTCAAATGCGGCACGGTAGCACAGTGGTTAGCACTGCTGCTTCACAGCTCCAGGGACATGGGTTCGATTCCCGGCTTGGGTCACTTGTGGAGTTTGCACATTCTCCTCGTGTCTGCGTGGGTTTCCTCCGGGTGCTCCGGTTTCCTCCCACAGTCCAAAGATGTGCGGGTTAGGTTGATTGGCCATGCTAAAATTGCCCCTTAGTGTCCTGGGATGCGTAGATTAGAGGGATTAGTGGGTAAAAATAAGTAGGGATATGGGGGTAGGGCCTGGGTGGGATTGTGGTCGGTGCAGACTCGATGGGCCGAATGGCCTCTTTCTTTACTGTAGGGTTTCTATGATTTCTATGAATATGAATGCAGACAGGTCACCGGATTTGGAATAAAGGAAATGAGTTTGCCTTCAGAAGCTGCATCGAGTGTTGAGGAATTCTTCCCCCATTTTCCCTCTGCAGTTCCAACGTCAGTAAAAGAAAGGTTGATGCTGTGACAATTGAGTCCTTGAGGTAGAAGCTGGGTTGATATTTGGTTGAGATGGTGATAGAGAGCCGGATAGATTGGAGGCCCCTACATAGGGCTTCCTGTCCTGCCAATTCGGTGGGTGGTGAGAGGGGGGGAGAGATGTTTGGAACTGTCGATAAAAGTGAATAGATTAGGGATAGATGAATATTCTGGAGTTTGGTGCATACATTTTGAACATCTGAAATAATTCTGCAGAATTTTCCTTAGAAAATGAAGTCGAGTGGCGTCCATATTCGGGTAAATTCTTTCCTGTCTGTGGGAGAAATGGGTTTGCCGGAAAATGACAATTTATTGATCCCTTCTTTCTTATGTTATTACTTATTACTGGACAGTGAGCTGAGGCACGGAGCAGTTAAAGCCTGTTCCAACTTAATATGCTTCAGAATGCTTTCATTTTCATTTCTTTAAACATTTGGAAGAGACAATTGTAAATGAAAATGAATCTCCAGCTGGTTTGTATTCTGATCATAGAAATCATAGAAACCCTACAGTACAGAAGGAGGCCATTCGGCCCATCGAGTCTGCACCGACCACAATCCAACCCAGGCCCTACCTCCACATATTTACCCGCTAATCCCTCTAACCTACGCATCTCAGGGGCAATTTTTAACCTGGCCAATCAACCTAACCCGCACATCTTTGGACTGTGGGAGGAAACCGGAGCACCCGGAGGAAACCCACGCAGACACGAGGAGAATGTGCAAACTCCACACAGACAGTGACCCGAGCCGGGAATCGAACCCAGGACCCTGGAGCTGTGAAGCAGCAGTGCTAACCACTGTGCTAGCGTGCTGATCCTGAGCGAAATGAAAGTTATTATTTCCATGTGAAATGTGAAAGGAGTCATGTTGTGATAATCAGAGAATCTTTACAGTACAAAAGGAGGCCATTCGGCCCATCGAGCCTGCACCGATCACAATCCCACCCAGGCCCTATTCCTGTAACCCCACCTATTTACCCTGCTAATCCCCCGAACACTAAAGGCGGAATTTTACCATCCTGCCCGCCACCGGAATTGTAGCAGGCAGGACATGAACCAGGGAAAGGTCCGCTGACCTCAGGTGGGATTTTCAGTCCTCGCTCATCCCAAGGCCCGAAAATTCTGCCCTAAGCGGCAATTTAGCACAGCCAATCCACCTAACCTGCACATCTTTGGAGTGTGGGAGGAAACCGGAGCACCTGGAGGAAACCCACGCAGACACGGGGAGAATGTGCAAACTCCGCACAGACAGTGACCCAAAGCCGGGAATTGAACCCGGGTCCCTGATGCTGTGGGGCAGCAGTGCTAACCACTGTGCCACCGAGCATGGTCCCTCGAGCAACAATGAAGATGGCCTTAAATTGAAGACTGTTTACATGTTGATGTAAGAATCTTTGATGGTATTTATTTGAACTGTTTGTTAAAGTCCAAATTAGTTTGTGCTGTTTGACTATTACAGCAATTCCATGGAACACAGCTGATGAAACCACCCAGAAATGGAAGGAATTTGATTTGCATAATTCGTTTCAGTCTGGTGTTGAAAAAACATGTTCTCATCAACACAAGTGAAAGCAGTGCTAGAGAATAGCCAACGCTATCCCAATGAAGATCATTTGATTTATTATTGTCACTTGTATTGGGATGTAGTGAAAAGTATTGTTTCTTGCACGCTATACAGATAACGCATACTGTTCATAGAGAAGGAAAGGAGAGAGTGCAGAATGTAGTGTTACAGTCATAGCTAGGGTGTAGAGAAAGATCAATCTAGTGCGAGGTGGGTCCATTCAAAAGTCTGACAGCAGCAGAGAAGAAGCTGATCTTGAGTCGGTTGGCACGTGACCATGGAAAGGTCCGTTGACCTCGGGCGGGATTTTCCAGTTTCAGGGCGAGTGTGCCCGGAAAATCCCACCCCAGAAGTTTTAGAGATTGGTCAATGTCATTTATTTTTTATTAAGCAAATGCAGAGTCCCTAAGCCAAGCAGTTTATTCCGGTCCTGCTGTGTTGGGTACTATTAGGCCTCCGCTGAGTCTGTGGATTGGAAACACTTGCTCTCTCCAACTGGCACCATCTGTGGAGGTTGGCCAACAGGGGCTGTGGCCGGTCCTGAACCTGTTGAGGGGGGAACCACTCTTTCCTTGGAAGGTTGAAACCAGGCAGCTGTTGGGTTCGGTTTGAGACCAGGTACTTGTTTGTTGTGTCCAATGATTCCCATTCATTTGTCAACGTCATGTTGCCCCTTGACTCAACCTCTATTGGCTGGGACTTTTCCATCAATGCAAAACCTGTTCTTTTAGGAATTCTTGAACAGGGTTTTCCGGCCCTGCCTGCCGCCGGGATCTTCCAGTCACACCAAAGGTCGATGGATTCTAGCTTGGCCGCCGCATCCTCCGCTGTGTGTCTCTCCTTGACGGGAATGGAAAATCACGGCCCATATTTCGTCAGATTCACCTGCAAAGGTGTTTATTACAAATAAATAGAAAGCCTGGAAGATGATACATAAAACCCTTGAAGCACTTGGGGCTGAGGTAAGGTTTGTTTCACATATCCCTCACCTTAACACAACCCTCCCCTTGGCTCTCTAACTTGGAAAGCTGGTTCACCTAGATGCTTCACTGAACCGTTGCCAAGTAGCTGCCCTCAACATATTCTTGTTCTAAAGATCAAGATTAGCATACGGCTTCATTAAGCAACTTTCCTGAGAAAAAGCCAGCCTAAGTAGACAGTTACCAGGCAGCATGACGAGCAAGTGGCTTCATACAATACCTCATGAATAGGATTTAGTGGCAGTTTTATACCTGACTCTCGTTTTTATGGATACTGAAAGGCTTGCACTACAGCACAGTTTGGTGCTAATAACAAAATAACTTGGCTCGCAAGCATCTGTTGAATGATCTGTAATTGGAAATACATTAAAGATCTAATAATTGAGTCGCAAATCAGTTTTTAGTGAACAATGGAACATTCCTTCTGGGGTTTGAAAATGTTTTTATGACAGGGATGCGGATGTTACAATAAACTTGATGACTTTGATTTGATTTATTTTTGTCACATGTATACAGTGAAAAGTATTGCTTCTTGTGCGCTATACAGACAAAGCATACCGTTCATAGAGAAGGAAAGGAGAGGGTGCAGAATGTAGTGTTACAGTCATAGCTAGGGTGTAGAGAAAGATCAACTTAATGCAAGGTAAGTCCATTCAAAAGTCTGACAGCAGCAGGGAAGAAGCTGTTCTTGAGTCGGTTGCTACGTGACTTCAGACTTTTGTATCTTTTTCCAAATGGAGGAAGAATGTGGTATAAAGTACAGGATAGGATCCATTCAATCAGTGTAAGTCAGCATCATTTGACTTGTCCTTATTTCATTCTAATTGATACAACCAGAGATCTACATTCGGAATACAGGGAAGTATATCTGGTAATAATTGATTTAGACCTGGGTTCGATTCCCGGCTCGGGTCATTGTCTGTGCTGAGTTTGCACGTTCTCCCCGTGTCTGCGTGGGTTTCCTCTAGGTGCTCCGGTTTCCTCCCACAGTCCGAAAGATGTGCTGGTTTGATGCATTGGCCGCGCTAAATTCTCCCTCAGTGTACCCGAACAGGCGCCGGAGTGTGGTGACTAGGATTTTCACAGTAACTTCACTGCTGTGTTAGTGTAAGCCTACTTGTGACACTCATAAATAAACGTAACTTACGAGAAGTTCTCAGAGGGGGTCATTGCCTTTATCAAAGGAAAATGTTTGATAAACTAGTTATATTGTTTTGGGGAAAGGAAAAAGAACCGATGGAGATTTGTACTACATTTTCACAACGACATTGATTGCAACAGATACATGCTTTAATCAAATTCATATCAACATATCTGAGGTGAAGCTTTGAACCCTGTGCTACCCCATGCTGGATGGGAGTAAGTTATGCTGCTGCTAGCCTAGGGTCTCTGTCTCTCTCTCTCTATCTTGTGAAGGGGATGAAGGAACACTTCAGTATAATAGTCTTCCAGCTGGGATTCAGATTTAAATTTAATATTGGTTGTCCAGGTTTCCCAGAGCTCGGGAAATCCAGTGGTGAAATGGAGGTGGGAGCAATCAGTTCAAGCAAGAATTGCTTTCAGAGTGCAGCTTGTGAGCTGGGAGGGGCGGAAGTTCTCCATTGGGCCTTTCGAGAAAACCATCTGCTATGATGCCCTGGCGCCAAATCCATAATCTTTAGCCTTATTTCCCCAACTTTCTCCCCCCATCCCAATTTCTGTTCCAACACTCTCTTTATTCAATGTGATCTTTGCTACCTACCCTACCATCACCATATTTAACCTATCAATCAGAACCAAGAAAGTAGATAATCTATTCATCATCACTTTCCCCTTTGTGGGAGTTTGCTGTGCGCAAATTGGCTGCTGTAATTCCTACAGCGACTACACTGTAGGCCTTCATTGCCTGAACTCCAATTTTGGATGCCCTCTGGTCATTATTATTTACTTATTATTAGTGTCACAAGTAGGCTGACATTAACATTGCAATGAAGCCATTGTGAAAATCCCGTAGTCGCCACACTCCGGCGCCTGTTCGGATACACTGAGGGGAGAATTTAGCATGGCCAATGTACCTATCCATGTAAGGTGCTCTTTAAATATAAGTCTCCCTTTATTTCCTTGCAACAGTTACCCAACATGATCCATTTTTTTTTATAGAAACCCTACAGTGCAGAGAGAGGCCATTCGGCCCATCGAGTCTGCACCGACCACAATCCAACCCAGGCCCTACCCCCTTATCCCTACGTATTTACCTGCTAATCCCTCTAACCTACGTATCTCAGGACACTAAGGGGCAATTTTAGCATGGCCAATCAACCTAACCCGCACATCTTTGGACTGTGGGAGGAAACCGGAGCACCCGGAGGAAACCCACGCAGACACGAGGAGAATGTGCAAACTCCACACAGACAGTGACCCAAGCTGGGAACCGAACCCAGGTCCCTGGAGCTGTGAAGCAGCAGTGCTAGCTACTGTGCTACCGTGCCTTCTCGTTTCTCCTCCAATATCAAAGAAGATAGGCAGAGTATCATCTCATTTATTCGCAGTGAGTTCTTGGTGACAGATGGAATGCATTTTTGCTCGGAATGAATGTCCATGTATTGAACGCAGGATCCTAGCGTGTGACAAATGGGTTCACGACGCCTTCAGCTTACACATGGGGCTTCCTTGCTTATCATGTCTTAATTTCCTTTACTCTTGGTAAAAGTTATTAATGAGCTGAGATACCTTCTTGAATTTTGGACCTTCCATCATGACACACAGATCATTCTTATTCCTTTAAATTTTACTTCTGGCAATGTTTCTCTCCCACTAGCAGTCTGCTTGTTAGACATGATGGGGCCTTATTGAAATTCATTGTATTTGGGTGTCACTGGCTGGGCAGCAAGTATCCCCAGAGTGATGGAGCGACTTGTTAAGGATCAGATAAGGATGGCAGATTCCTTGCTGAAAGGACATTTGTGAAGCAAATGACCAACTGTGGTCATTATTAAGCTTTTCATTCTAGATTTTTATTGAATTCAAATTTCACCATCTGCCGTGGTGGGATTCGAACACGGGTCCACTAGATTACCCTGGATCTCTGGATTACTAGTCCAGCAACAATGCCACTACCAATGTCTCCCCAGTTGAATCATCAGACCTCCTGTCTGGTGGAACTGGGATGGTAACACCATGAAATCATTGACAATAGCCGACCACTTTCTTGCTGCATTGTCGCAATGTTCTCTTTAGCCCACTGCGGGGTAACCAGAGGTACTATCCTTTATTTTAGCGGAGTGCTTCGCAAAGTCTATCCTTTTCATTATTTCTGTTTTCAAGTGTTGCGTCATCTGCAAATTTTGAAATTCCCTGTCTAACAAAGTCCAGCTCATTAAATAATATCAAAATGAGCTGAGATCTTAATATTGATTTCAGGAGAATAGCACTGTGTAACCCTTGTCCCATCTGAATAATTATTCATTATACTTTCCACCTTGTAGGCAATATTATATGCATGCTGCCCTTTTCCCTTTAATCCCATGGCCTCCAGTTTTCCTAACAAAAATATTATGTGGTATTTTATCAAATATTATTTGAAAATCTATATACACAGCCTCATTACTTAGAATCATAGAATCCCTATGCAGGGGAGGCCACTCGGGCCCATTGTGTCTGCACTGACAACAATCCCACCCAGGCCCTATCCCCGAAATCCCACATATTTACCCTGCTAATCCTTCCAACATCCCGTGACACTAAGGTGCAATTTAGCATAGCCAATCAACCTAAACTGCGCATCTTTGGACTGTGGGAGGAAACTGGAGCACCCGGAGGAAACCCACACAGACACAGGGGGAACGTGCAAACTCCACACGGACAGTGACCCAAGCCGGGAATCGAACGCAGGTCCCTGGAGCTGTGAGGCAGCAGTGCTAACCACTGTGCTACCGTGCCACCCATACATCAAAGAGCTTCATTAAAGGGCTCAATCAAGTTTGTCAAATCAGGTTTGACTTTAACAAATCTGTGCTGACTTTAATTTATTAACCATATTTATACAAGTGCTTCTTAACTTCATCCTAGATTATTATCTCTAAAGGATTCCCCACTTCTGATGTTAAGCTGACTAGACTCCTGGGTTTATCACTTACTCCTGTTGTTAGCAACCCCTCCGGGGCACCACTCTCTATCTAGTAAGAATTGGATGACTTTGGCCTGAGGTCCACCCTTCAGAATGGACCAGAAATGCTCCTTCATTTGGATCTGTGACTTTTCTTTATTCGTTCATGGGTTGTGGGCATTGTTAGCATTTATTGCCCATCCCTAATTGCCCTTGAGTTGAGTGGTTAAGTTGCTTGCTAGGCCATGGAAGAGTCAGCCCCATTGCTGTGGATCAGGAGTCACATGATAAGGCCAGACCAGGTAAGGACAGCAGATTTCCGAAAGGACAGTAGTGAATCAAATGGTTTTTTACAACAATGGTTTTATGGTCATCATTGGACTGTTACTTCCAGATTTCTTTCTCACTGAATTCAAGTTTCACCATCTGCTGTGGTGGGATTTGAATCTGGGTCCCCAGAGCATTTTCCCAGGTCCTCTGGATTACTAGTCTCGTGACAATACTACTACATCACATCCTTCCCTAATGATACAGATCAGTAACCCAGGAGATATGAATGCTATCAGCGTCTTAACTATCACCTTGTTGATACAACTTCCATCTGTTAACTTTGACACTACATCATTTAGCTGTTGTTATTTTTATTTATTTTCTCCAGCTTTGTCCCTTTCTATCACATCTGTTAGTGATCAGTCCCAAAATGAATAGTTCTGGCCATCTCGCACTAATCTCCCCCTATGCTCCCACCTTTTCAAACCTCTCCTTTGTTTTGAGATACCTATTCTTGAACACAAATGCTTGGGATTTCTAACCTTGCCAGTAAAATTATGGATGATAAGAGAAAGAATGTGCTATTCAACACAACAGAGCTTCAACACAGCTCCAGGGACCCGGGTTCAATTCTAGCCTTGGGTGACTGCCTATGTGGAGTCTGCACCTTCTCCCTGTGTCTGCGTGGGTTTCCTCCGGGTGCTCCGGTTTCCTCCCACACTCCAAAGATGGGCAGGTTAGGTGGATTGACCACGCTAAATTGTCCCTTAGTGTTCCAAGAGGTTAGATGGATTAGCCATGGGAAATGTATGGGGTTACAGGGACAGGGTGGGGGAGGGGGCCTGGGTAAGATACTCTATCAGAGAGTCGGTGCAGACTCGATGGGCCAAATGGCCTCTGCTGTACTGTAGGGATTCTATTTATTGTATGATTCTATGAACAGAGAAAAAGGGGTAAGGAAGACAATTTTTAACAAATCTGTATGAAAGTACAGATCAATCATTGAACCCTAGAGCATCCCGTGAAAAAGGAGTGAGAAAATGTAACCCTTTGACAATGCTTAGTAGTTAACAACAAAATAAAGACCCTGAGTGAGGGCAAAGAATGAAGCATTTTTGGAAAGGCCGGAAATGTTGACAGCTCCCAAATAAAAGCTCGGAAGTTTGTCATTATCCATTTTAGGATGTAGTTTGTCAGCCTATTGAATGGTTACCCGAGAATAGACGGGCTCTGTACTGTGTGTTGCTGGGTGTGAACCACTCTGTAATAATCCAACATCAATGGTGGACAGAGTCTTGTTTATGAAGGGCCCCCTTCGATTCATTTTCGGGAGATAAGGGGTTTTGTCTGCGGTAATCTAACTCCAGCGAAACTACAATAGCTCCTTCTGTCCTAGCGGGAGAGAAAGGCTCTGGTAGACAGGCGAATTAGATTCCAATAGTCTGATACTGGCTGTGAATGCTCCGAGTGAAGCCAGTGTGGACATTTCAGGAGTTTATACAGTACAGTGAATGCTTGTTCCACTGTCACCTGAGCTGTTAGCTGAGTATTGTAACACCACATTTATGTGGGCAACAGCAGATATTTCATGCTGTGAACAAAAGATGGTTTTAACTCTGTACATACTGCCCGCTGGCTTTGGACGGGCGCTTTCAAGACACGTTTGCATTTTCTAATTTATAAAACTTTCTGCCCACTTCTGATCCTTTCTCCTTACCAATTCCCTCCCTCCTCTCAGGAAGCCATTCACTTTTCCTCGGGTACGGCGACATTAGCCCCTTCCCAGCTCCTCAAGCATCTGGCCGTTCTTCCTTTGAGCAATTACCCAAATTCATTTTCCATAGAATCATAGAATCCTACAGTGCAGAAGGAGGCCATTCAGCCCATTGAATCTGCACTGACCACAATCCCACCAAGGCCCTATCCCCATACCCCATGCATTTACCCTAACACTAAGGGGCGATTTAGCATGGCCAATCATCTAACCCACACATCTTTTAATGCCTGCGGTCAGTATTCAGGGTGGCCCCACCTACAATGATTGGGAAATTGTTCCCACGTACACCAGTGTGGACAGCATCAGCACACTTCTGCTTTAAGTCAGGCTGTACACGATGTGCTGACAGTTACGTCACTACAGGCTAGCTTTGGTTCAGTTGGTAGCCTTTGAACCAGGAGGCCATTGATTCCAGCCCTACTCCAGATGCCGTGAGGACAGAGTAACATATTCTAGTGCAATTCTGAGGGAATATTAGGGTCAGAGGGTGGTATCATTTGGATAAAACCAGGCTCCAACTGCCCTCTCAGTATATTAGATCCCATGGCACTCTTTTGAGGTAGTACGGTAGCACAGGGGTTGGCACTGCTGCCTCACAGCACCAGGGACCTGGGTTTGATTCCTGCTTGGGTCACCGTCTGTGTGGAGTCTGCAAGTTCTCTCCGTGTCTGCGTGGGTTTCCTCCGGGTGCTCCGGTTTCCTCCCATAGTCTGAAAGATGTGCGGGTTAGGTGGATTGATGATGCTAAATTGCCCCGTAGTGTCAGGGGGAACAAGTTAGGGTAAATGTATGGGGATAGGGCCTAGGTGGGATTGTGGTGCAGACTCGATGGGCCGAATGGCTTCCTTAGGGGCGGCACGGTAGCACAGTGGTTAGCACTGCTGCTTCACAGCTCCAGGGTCCTGGGTTCGATTCCCGGCTCGGGTCACTGTCTGTGTGGAGTTTGCACATTCTCCTCGTGTCTGCGTGGGTTTCCTCCGGGTGCTCCGGTTTCCTCCCACAGTCCAAAGATGTGCGGGTTAGGTTGATTGGCCAGGTTAAAAATTGCCCCTTAGAGTCCTGGGATGTGTAGGTTAGAGGGATTAGCGGGTAAATATGTGGGGGTCGGGCCTGGGTGGGATTGTGATCGGTGCAGACTCGATGGGCCGAATGGCCTCCTTCTGCACTGTAGGGTTTCTATGATTTCTGCACTGCAGGAATTCTATGATTCTATTTCGGCAAAGTGCAGGGATGTCCTTGTTACTATCCATCCCTCAACTAACACCACAAAAATGGATAAAGTGGCCAGTATCTTGCTGTTGGTTGTGAGACCCTATCTGTGCGCGAATTGGTTTCCCATATTACAACGGCGGGTGGGGTTTCCGGCCGCACTCGCCCCAAAGCCGCAAATTCCCACCCGAGGTCAGCGGACCTTTGCGTGCCCGCTGAAGTTTCTGTGCCGCCCCAGCTATGATTCCGCCTGGTGTCGACACTTTAAAAGTACTTCATTGATTGCAAAAGGCTTTGGGATGCCCTGAGGTTGTGAAAGGTGCTAAATAAATGCAGGGCCAAGATTATACAGCCTCGCTGCGGCATCACCCCCTCTCCCCACCACTCCCCCATTTAATTCTCCACTCAGTTCATCGGCACTGTAATATTCCACTGAGCAGGAGTTGGCTGTAAAATCCTGGCCTGAGTCTTTCTTTGCTCTCACTGTTCGTAGATCGCTCTCAGCGCGATTTTGATTAAGTTTTCTTCAGGAGGGACACTGAAAGGCTGCTGATGATAAATGCGCAGCATCAAATGTACTGACGCTGACAGCTATCAGCTCATCAAAACCTGGTGTTGCAAGCATTAGAATTAACTCTGAAACGAGATAACATTCCATTACACAATACTGGCACTCAAATTTTCCCGTCAGTCTGAGAAACAAGTTTGCTGCTGGATCTGTGGTGAACCCTCATCAAATTCCTGGGTAATTACGGTCACTGAATTATGTGACAAACATAAAGTAATTGACAGAACTATGCAATTCCACAATCCACAACCAATGGGTGAGGTCTAAGTTCTGCAGTCCTGCCACATCCAGCCGTGAATGGTGGTGGACAATTAAACAACTGACTGGAGGTGGAGGCTCCATGAATGTCCCCATCCTCAACGATGGAGGAGCCCAGCACATCAGTGCAAAAGATAAGGCTGAAGAGTTCGCAGCAATCTTCAGCCAGAAGTGCCGAGTGGATGAGCCATCTGGAAGTCCCCAGCATCACCGATGTCAATTCACTCCATGTGACCAGTCTGGGAGTGCAGAGAGGGTTCCCAGACTGATTCCTGGAAAGGTGGGACTGGCGTCTGAGGGGAGATTGAGTCGTTTAGGATTATATTTGCTGAAGTTTAGAAGAATGAGAGGGATCTCATAGAAACATATAAAATTCTAACAGGACTTGACAGGGTAGATGCAGGAAGGATGTTCCCTGACACTTCTCCATGGTTTAATCCAACCCAACCCTCACACCCCAACGCACCAAGGCCTGGTCCGTCCTAACTCCCCAACCCCAAGGTCCAAACACCCTATCCTGAGGTTCTAACCGCACCACCCACCCCCCCCCAAGGCCTGACCCGACACTTTGCCAAGACCTGAGCTGACTGAGCACTCCTCCCCCTCCTCCCACCGCCAATCCTACCCATTTACCTTCACCACTTTCCTCATCAAGACCTTTAAAGCTCTCCGGACCTGTAAGCTTATTGACTTTCCGGCAGCTAGAACTGTAAAAAGGGGTGTGTCTTCTTTACCCTTGACTCTAAAACAGGCCCCGGGGACATACTGCACTGTCCAGATCTTGCCCAGCCTGAGTCGGAAGGTCAGGTGAGATAGGATCACCTGGATTGTAAAGTAAATACTTTTGAGCAAGTGGAAATCTGACTCAGTTGCCACTAGTTCCAGCCTGTGGTAATGTGGCCCCTTTAAGGGAGTATTCCCTAAGTGATGTGAGGTCGGGCAGGATCCTATGGAATGTTAAGGCAGGAAGCTGAGCCAATCGAGGATGCGTATCCCGGGCTGGGAAGAACCCGTAGTTGGAGCCAGGAAGGAGTAGTGTACAGTTGCATCGTTATTCTGTCTGACCCTGTTGTAAATACGGTTAATTGTTCGTTGGCAATAAAGCCTTTTGTTCTTTATCCTCAGTGAGTTGCCCTCAATTTATTACAGATCCCAATTCACAGCTTTTAACCCACTTTGTAGTCACAGTATTTATATGGCGAGTCCATTCAGTTTCTGGTCGATTGTAACCCCAGGATGTTGATAGTGGGTATTTAGTAATAATGCCATTGCATTGCCTCTTGTTGGTGATGGTCATTGCCTGGCACTGTGTGGTGCAAATGTTACTCGCCACATGTCAACCCAACCCTAGATATTGACCAAGCCTTGCTGCATTTGGACATGGGCTGCTTCAGTATCTGAGGAGTTGTGAATGGTGCTGAACATTGTGCAATTATCTGCGAACATCACCACTTCTGACCTTGTAATGGAAGGAAGGTCATTGATGAAGCAGCTGAAGACGGTTGGGGCGAGGACACTAACCCTGAGGAACTCCTGCAGTGATGTCCTGGAGCTGAGATTATCGACCTTCAACCACCACAACCATCCTCCTAAGTGCCAGGTGTGACTCCAGCCAGCGAAGGGTTTCGCGCCTGATTCCCATTGATTCAAGTTTGGCCAGGGCTCTTTGATGCCATAATTGGCTAAGTGAGGCCTCAATGCCAAGAAGAGTCATGCTCATCTCACCTCTGGAGTGCAGCTTTTTGTCTATGTTTGACCCAAGGCTGTAATGAGGTCAGATGGTGAGCGACTCTGGCAGAACACAAAGTGAAGACAGACTGATGTTGAAAGCTAAAAGCCTGTTGGGCCACATTCCCCACAGAAAAGAACTGGCGCTGGATTTCTCCATGAGGCAGTAACTAAGCTGCCAACACCAACAAAGCCAAGATTCTGACTGGTGTAAAATAAATGCGCTAACCCGGGGGCCAGAATGCCACATGGCACAGTGGGTAGCACTGCTGACTCACAGCAAGAAGTCTCACAACACCAGGTTAAAGTCCAACAGGTTTATTTGGTAGCAAATACCATTAGCTTTCGGAGCGCTGCTTCTTCGTCAGATGGAGTGGAAATGTGCTCTCAAACAGTGCACAGAGACACAAAATCAAGTTACAGAATACTGATTAGAGTGCGAATTCCTACAACCAGCCAGGTCTTAAAGGTACAGACAATGTGGGTAGAGGGAACATTAAACACAGGTTAAAGAGATGTGTATTGTCTCCAGACAGAACAGCTCGTGAGATTCTGCAAGCCCAGGAGGCAAGCTGTGGGGGTTACTGATAATGTGACATAAATCCAACACCTCACAGCGCCAGGGACCCGGGTTCGGTTCCCGGCTCGGGTCACTGTCTGCATGGAGTCTGCACGTTCTCCCCGTGTCTGCGTGGGTTTCCTCTGGGTGCTCTGGTTTCCTCCCACACTCCAGAGATGTGCAGGTTGGGTCAATTGGCCATGCTAAATTGCTCCTTCATGTCCCAGGATGTGTAAATTGGGTGGATTGGCTATGGGGAATGTGTGGGGTTGTGGGAGATAGGGCAAAGGGAAGGACCTGGGTGGGTTGCTCTTTTGAAGAGTCGGTGCAGTCTCGATGGGCTGAAGAGCCTCCTTCTGCACAGTAGGGAGTTCTGTGGACCATAGAATCCAGGCTACGTTAGCTGTACCATTCGGCCTAGGCCAGATTTAAATAGTGGAGATTGAGTATCGAAGACATTTCTTGGGGATCCCATTGCAGCAACCTCCACAGTGAGGTTGGGTTTCTGTCCTACACAAGGGGTACAATGCAGCTACTGATTACCTGAGCCAGGGAGTCCTGCTCCTGAAGCTCAGTTGGAAGTCACGGGAGCAGTTGTTACCAGTGTATCCAGTGAGGTGACGCAGTGTAGGGTTGCTAACTATGATTAAATGTATTGCTGAAGGTTTCACCACATGCTTTACACCCGTGCTGCGGTCATTCATTGACCAACACGGCCATCTTTGTGACGCACAGCCTTCCGACGCCAATTGGAAAGCAAATTACCCAATTGAATGATGCTTGACTGTCAGCCAATCAGCCTCCGCCCCCCCCCCCCTTTATACCTGGTAAAGAGAAATGTTCATAGCCACGTGTAGGTTAGGTGGATAGATGCTAAATTGTCTCTTAGTGTCCCAAGATGTGTGGGTTAGTGTGATTAGCGGGATAAATACCTGGGGTTACGGCAACAGAATGCTCTTTCAGAGGGTCGGTGCAGACTCGATGGGTTGAATGGCCTCCTGCACTGTAAGGATTCTATGACAGTAAATAAAGAAAAACAGCTATATTTTTTAATAACCCAATGATTTTTCTTTAAGATTGCATCTGGCAGATTGATCTTCAATCCCTGGAGAGTCCAGGCCAATCCTGGAGGGTTGGTAATCCTGGACAGCAGACGGACAGAAAATCTGAGGGAAGTCACAATGTTATCAGTGAATAACACTGGGTTTTAAAAAAAACTTGTTTTGGTTTGTACTTATATGCCCTGGAGGTGCATCCCTGAATTTAATTAACCCTGTTGATAACAGCTTCAGATTAAAAGTGTGAGGTGATTCACTTCGGAAGGAGTAACAGGATTACAGAGTACTGGGCTAATGGTAAGATACTTGGTAGTGTGGATGAACAGAGAGATCTCGGTGTCCATGTGCATAGATCCCTGAAAGTTGGCATCCAGGTTGATAGGGTTGTTAAGAAGACGTACGGAGTGTTAGCTTTTATTGGTAGAGGGATTGAGTTTCGGAGCCAGGAGGTCATGTTCCAGCTGTACAAAACTCTGGTGCGGCCGCACTTGGAGTATTGCGTACAGTTCTGGTCACCGCATTATAGGAAGGATGTGGATGCATTGGAAAGGGTGCAGAGGAGATTTACTAGGATGTTGTCTGGTATGGTGGGAAGGTCTTATGAGGAAAGGCTGAGGGACTTGAGGTTGTTTTCGTTAGAGAGAAGAAGGTTCAGAGGCGACTGAATAGAGGCATACAAGATGATCAGAGGATTAGATAGGGTGGATAGTGAGAGCCTTTTTCCTCGGATGGTGATGGCTAGCACGAGGGGACATAGCATTAAATTGAGGGGTGATAGATATAGGACAGATGTCAGAGGTAGGTTCTTCACTCAGAGAGTGGTAAGGGCGTGGAATGCCCTGCCTGCAGCAGTAGTGGACTCGCCAACATTAAGGGCATTTAAATGGTCATTGGATAAACATATGGATGATATTGGAATAGTGTAGGTTAGATGGGCTTTAGATTGGTTTCACTGGTCGGCGCAACATCGAGGGCTGAAGGGCCTGTACTGCGCTGTAATGTTCTATGTTCTATGAACGTGTGACGCTGTGTAAGTGCTGCTTGATAGCACTGTTGATGACCCCTTCCATCACTTTAACGATGATCGGGAGTAGACTGAAGAGGTGGTAACTGGCAGGGTTGGATTTGTCCTTTTTGCGTACAAATAGGGCAATTTTCCATATTGCCAGGTAGATACAAGTGATGTAGCTGCACTGGGACAACTTGGCTGGGGGGACGCAGCAAGTTCTGGAGCACAAATCTCCAGTACTATTGCTGGAATATTGTCAGGGCCCATGGCCTTTGCAGTGTCTGGTGCATTTAACCATTACCTGATATCACTTGGAGTGAATATAATTGGCCGAAGATTTGCAACTGCGATGCTGACACCTCCAGGTGAGGCTGAGCTGGATCACTTCTTGGCACTTCTGGCCGAAGATTACTGCGAATGCTTCCACCTTATCTTTTGCACTGATGGGCTGGGCTCCTCCATCGTTGAGAATGCGGATATTTGTGGAGCCTCCAATGAGTTGTTTAATTATCCACCACCATTCACAACTGGAGTTCGAAGGACTGCAGAGCTTAGATCTGATCTGTTGGTGGTGGGATTCCGTAGCTCTGTCTATCACTTGTTGCTTTCACTATTTTGCAAGTTGTCCTGTAGCTTCGTCAGGTTGACACCTCATTTTTAGGTATGCCTGGTGCTGCTCCTGGCATGCCCTCCTGCACTCTCCATTGAACCAGGGTTGATTCCCTGGCTTGGTGGTAACGGTTGAGTGGGGGATATGCTGGGTCATAAGTTACAGATTGTGACTGTATACAATTCTGCGGCTGCTGATTGCCCACAGCTCCTCATGGATGTCCAGTTTTGAGTTGTTAGATCTAACTGATATCTATTAATTAGCACGGTGGCAGTGCCACAGAACACAATCACTTGTCGTAAATTAGATTACTTGGCAACAGCTTCACAATGACTGGAAACATTTAGCGAATAATCAGTAACCACACGAATATATTTTCCTTGTACATCTTTGCCAATAAATATCTGTTTCTCAGGCATGCAAGTTTTCTACTTCCTGTTCTCATTTTCCTGGGATCTGCTCCTACTGCCCCCCCCCCCTCCCCCCGCCCTTCCCTGTACTATAACTTTGCCAAAAGTGCATTGGAAACCGAGCTTAGGCTTGTAAATAGGGTTTTGGTTTTTGAACTTTAGACAGTGGAAAAGGAATAACTTTGAAGAAATTCCCAAACTTTATTCTATTTCTTTCTAAGATTACTAACTATGGTTAGACATATTTTCCAAAGTTTGAATCAAATGATATCTGATTACTTGACGTCTTAATAAATTTAATTAATTTAATTAATAAATATTGCACTCTTTGAGTTGTGCTCATAGTTTCACATCATGGACCAAACATGACACATGAACCCTCAGTCTCCATTTGCTTCATCTTCACGCACGCACAGGTAACAATAACCTTTTATTTTTAACCCAGGAAATTCTGGGTTCCATGCCCACCTCATTCCCCAATTTCTCTACCTCCCCCCAGCCTACCTCCAATCATAGAATTATAGAATGCCTACAGTGCGAAAGGAAACTATTTGACCCATCAAGCCTTCAACGACAACAATCCCACCCAGGCCCTATCCCAGTAGCCCCACATATTCACCCTGCTAATTCCCCTGACACTAAGAGGCAATTTAGCATGGGCCAATCAACCACATCTGTGGCGTGTGGGAGGAAACGTAATGTAATTGGGAAATTATCTCTTTCTTTTCTTGACAGTCTTCGAGCAAGTCAGTTGCTTTTTCCTTCATTGCCTAAGTTCATTGCAATCTCAAATCTTCAATGCTTTGTCAGTCATTGATATGGCCATCATTGATACAGCTATGATAGTCTTCCCTGAAGTTGAAGATCATTCCTCTTAAGAAGCTTCTTCATAGAACCCTTGAGGGAGCAACACGTTCCTCAAAGGGTTCTGATTTCTCTTTGTCCCACAGGATCCAAAGGTCTATTTTCTTCAGTATTTGGGATTAGTCTTTCATTAACCAGGGGTGCGCCGTCAGCGGGACTGTGAGATCCCACCAGCGGAAACGGCAGCAAGATTTCGGCAATAGTTTTGTGGTGTTGTGGTTTAAAAGTAGGATAGGCTCGTTTGAGGTGGTGTAATATAAAGGGTTAACAGATGAGGCATGCTAATGTATGAGGTAGATGATGATGTACCACTGACATCCTATGTTAGACTTGAGAGAGAGGTTGGAATCATACCTATGCTGTAACCTGTTTAGAAGTAGTACTGACGAACAAGTGTTTGGCAGATACAGAGTATGACTACAGTCTTTCTGTAATCAAGTGCTATGTTTAAAATCAAAGTTAAAAGCACCCACTTCACAATATCAACATCTCAAACAATGACGAGACAGAGTACAGGAATGAGATAGAGAATCTGGTGAACTGGTGCGGCAACAATAATCTCTCCCTCAATGTCAACAAAACGAAGGGGATTGTCATCGACTTCAGGAAGCATAATGGAGAACATGCCCCTGTCTACATCATCGGGGATGAAGTAGAAAGGGTCGAGAGCTTCAAGTTTTTAGGTGTCCAGATCACCAACAACCTGTTCCCCCATGCCGACACTATAGGTAAGAAAGCCCACCAATGCCTCTACTTTCTCAGAAGACTAAGGAAATTTGGCATGTCAGCTACGACTCTCACCAACTTTGACAGATGCACCGTAGAAAGCATTCTTTCTGGTTGTATCACAGCTTGGTATGACTCCTGCTCTGCTCAAGACCACAAGGAACTACAAAAGGTCGTGAATATAGCCCAATCCATCGCCCAAACCAGCCTCCCATCCATTGACTCTGTCTACACTTCCCGCTGCCTCGGCAAAGCAGCCAGCATAATTAAGGACCCCACGCACTCCAGACATTCTCTCTTCCACCTTCTTCCATCGGGAAAAAGATACAAAAGTCTGAGGTCACGTACCAACCGACTCAGGAACAGCTTCTTCCCTGCTGCTGTCAGACTTTTCAATGGACCTACCTTGCATTAAGTTGATTTTTCTCTACACCCTAGCTATGACTGTAACACTACATTCTGCACTCTCTCCTTTCCTTCTCTATGAACGGTATGTTTTGTCTGTATAGCGCGCAAGAAACAATACTTTTCACTGTATGTTAATACATGTGACAATAAATCAAATCAAATCAAACATCACCCAGACTCATTTAAGAAAAAATCTGATTGAGCACAGAGTCACTGAACGGTTTTCTGATCCGATGTGTATGTTGTTTATCTGGGTCATGCTGAACTGAGGATGAGATCTCAGCACATGTTTTTCTATTGCAATATAACCACATATGAAATTCTAGTGAATTTATTAGCATAGGTAGCTGGCAGTGGTCCTGTATTAGATTGCCAAACATTCACTTCCAACACAAAGACAGGAGTTGATCGATCTTTTACTGTCAAATGGAATTTATTTATGGAGCATTAGCATTGAGTCATTAAACCAGGTTGTCACATTTCTCTGTGGTTAACAGTAATCCCTCAATGTTGCAGTGTCATGTGAAGCTGACAGATTTGGGTGTTAACTTCTATCATGTAATTATGTTTTTGGCTTTGCTTTTGGTAGAATTCTTGCTTTAGACAGCACTCATTTCTCAAAGTAAAAAGTTTATTTATTCGTCACAAGTCGGCTTACATTAACACTGCAATGAAGTTACTGTGAAAATCCCCGAGTCGCCACACTCCAGCGCCTGTTCGGGTACACTGAGGGAGAATTTAGCATGGCCAATGTACCCAACCAGCACACCTTTCCTCCCTGTGTCTGCATGGGAGGAAACCGGAGCACCTGGAGGAAACCCATGCAGACACAGGGAGAACATGCAGACTCCACACAGACAGTGACCCAAGCCGGGAATCGAGTCCAGGACCCTGGCACTGTGAGGCAGCAGTGCTAACCCACTGTGCCACCGTGCTGCCCTGCCACCTCCTCTCACCACCCCTCTATAAACTGACAGCTGTTTTGATTTGCTTCCCCTTTTATAAACGACAACATGTTTCCCAGCCTCGCGCTTTTGGTGGGATCCAATTTCCATTAATAACCCCACAGCAAATTCGAGGTAGGATGAACTCAAAGGGTTAGTTTATTTGCACACATTCAAAATGCAGGAGAGGGGTGGCAATACAGAAGAGCAGAAGGGATTCCTGGTCAGTGAAATGATGGAAAGCATATTGGAGGCTCTACCATCTCTGTCTATAGCTCGAGACTGCAACATGCTTGTAAAAGTTCATGTTCAATCCCAGCATGCATTCTGATGTGTGGCAGTGCTGGGCAAGCTATTCATACTGGAAAGGTCATCTCAGTGAGGTGGCCATGGGAATTTTGGGTACAAACAGCATTCTTCCATCTGAGTCTGTCAATAGTTTGAACTGTGTTGGAACTAAGCCAAATTGTTGCTATTGAATCATTGGATATCTACACTAATGAATTGTATTTCACAATTCTTGTACAACTTAGACGGATTTTTTAAAAAAATTATTTTATTAGTGTTACAAGTAGGCATAGATTAACACTGCAATGAAGTTACTGTGAAAATCCCCTAGTCGTCACACTCCGCTGCCTGTTCGGGTACACTGAGGGAGAATTTAGCGTGGCCAATCCATCTAACCAGCACGTCTTTTGGACTGTGGGAGGAAACCGGAGCATCCGGAGGAAACCCATGCAGACATGGGGAGAATGTGCAAACTCCACACAGATAATGACCCAAGCCAGGAATTGAAACCTGGTGCTGTTGAGGCAGCAGTGCTAATCACTGTGCCACCATGCCACCCCTAATAAACAATTCACCAAAAGTCCTTACACAGCACCTTCCTACCCCACTATCACTTCCATCTAGAAGGACAAGGGCAGCCAATACATGGGAACACCACCACCTGCAAGTTCCCCTCCAATTCACTCCCCCTCCTGGCTTGGAAATATATCGCCGTTCCTTCACAGTCGCTGGGTCAAAATCCTGGAATTCCCTCCCTAACGGCATTGTGGGCCAACCCACAGCACGGGGGCTGCAGCGATTCAAGAAGGCAGCTCACCACCACCTTCTCAAGGGGCTGGCCTAGCCAGCGACAGCCATGTCCCACGAATGAATAAAAAAAAACTGGGTGAAGAAGGGGAGAGAAATATAAAAGGTGCTGTAATTCTGAAATAACTGAAAATGCAGGAAATAATCAGCAAAGCCAGTGCAATTTTGGTGAAAGCATTAGAGTTAACAGGCTAGATTTTGCGGCAGGCTTTGGGGCCTTGTTGTTGGCTCCAAGTGAGGGTGCCAAGTCCATGCTTGGTGGCAGTGAGCTCTGCTCAGCAATCATCCAGAGGTGGGCTCCAAAATGGCCGTATTCTTGCTCGAAGGGTGGTGTGCCAGCTCCCAATGCTGTAGGCCCAACCAGAGGGCTGCCACCTCTGGAGCCTCAACAGTCCCACAGGGAGATTCGTGCGCAGTTTGAAGTTGGCGGGGCCCAGGAGGATGCTCGAAGTGGAGGCAGGAATCCAAATGAAAGATTACGAGGGTGGTGGCTGGTTGGTTCTGTGTTTGGAAAGGAAATCACTCCGGGGTAATAGTTTGGCCCATGGGTGCAGTCTTTCCTAACCACATGGTCGGGGACAAAGGGGAGAAGCATGTAAAATCCAGCAGGGCAGAGTAGTAGGATCCCTTGGTCTGATATAAAAAGGCTGGATTAGGCCACTAATGCTCCCCCAACTATACACAGCCCCAGTATAAAGATGTTGGTACTGAGACCCCACTTTTAAAACTTACTTTTGTTAACATACATCTTTTAAACTCTTCCTGCTTTGGTAACATACTTCCCCTGACTAAAGTTACAGCGATAAGCCTCCACCTTAGGCCAGGAATGCACCAGAGAGTCTGAACTTCCTTTTCAGAGGCCGAGACTTAAACCAACTCCTCAGCATCCTCACAGAGGAACGCACAGGCTGCAACAGAAGGGAAATTGGGATTAAGTACCAGGCAATGATTACCTCTGCCAAGAGATTCCATACCCATCTCCTTTGACATTCAGTGGTATTGATAAAGTTTAATTTCCCCACCATCAGCATCCTGGGGGGTTTTCATTGAGCAGAAACTGAACTGGACCAACCTTCTGGCTCTAAGAACTTATCAGAAACTGGGAATTCTGGACAAATAACTCACTCCCTGATTCCCCAATTGTCCACCACAGCACAAGTGAGGAGTGTGATGGATTACTCTCCACTTGCCTGGATTAGTGCAGCTCTGATGTGGAGATGCTGGCGTTGGACTGGGGTGAACACAGTAAGAAGTCTCACAACACCAGGTTAAAGTCCAACAGGTTTATTTGGTAGCAAATACCAAAATGGTAGCTTTCAGAGTGCTGCTGGACTTTAACCTGGTGTTGTGAGACTTTTTACGAAGTGCAGCTCCAACAGTTCAATACCATCCAGGATAAAGCAGCCCATTTGATTGGCGCCTCATCCACAACCTTAAACACCCGCTCCCTCCAACCTGCAACCTCTACCATCTAGAAGGCCAAGGGCAGCAGGTGTGTGGGAATACCACCACCTGCAATTTGCCCTCCAAGTACTGACCATCCTGACTTGGAACTGTATCGCTGCTCCTTCACTATTGCTGGGTCAAAATCCTGGAACTCCATCCTAAAAAGCATCATGGGTGTTAAATCTCTTAGTACCAAGGGGTGTCCTCAAGAACTATCCCACAGACAAGTGTCAGGGAACAAGGTATTTACTGAAGTCTTACTCACTCCACACTCCAAACTACAACTGCCCCCTCAGGTCGGTTCCCGGCCAGCTCATCCCACATCCTGAGTCACATGACCGTTCCCTTAAAGGGGCTACCCCGCCCAACATACATAACAATGGGCACACCTAGACAATATGGAGTGCAACTGTTCAAGAAGGCAATTCACCACCTCTTTCTCTCGGACAATTAGGGATGGATAATAAATGGTGGCATTTCCAGTGAAGCTCACATCCCATGAATTAATGTTAAAAATAAATCACTAGCTGTTCTAGAAATCACAAGAATAACAAATCAGTTCAAAGTCACTTGTAGAGAAACTAGATTGTACAGCCCCCCAGCCATCTCCACACCTTGTTTGATTGTTACTAACAAAAGTCCCTTGATCCGGGAATATGTAATGTTACACTATTGGTACAAACAGCTATGGCAACACACCCATTGAGTCTGTCTTCTCCTGTAAATGCCATGAATAGAAATTATATAGCAACTGTATCCAGTGTAAAATTCTGAGGGATAGGAATCCTTTGAGAAAGTTTAGTGCTGGATAAAGGAACTCAAAGTAAATTTCAATCAGCCCTCCACTTGAAAACCTCCACGTTTGAAATGGGAAGTTGCTTATATTGGCCAAAAAGAGTTAAATGTTATCAGTTTGCTCTAACACACATTCCAAAGTTACCAGGTCTTAGAGTCCCTACAGTGCAGAAGGAGAACATTGGGCCCATTGAACCTGCACCGACCACAATCCCACCCAGGCCCTAGCTCCATAACCCCATGCATTTACTCTGCTAATCCACCTGACACGAAGGAGCAATTTAGCACGGCCAATCAACCTATCCCGCACATCTTTGGACTGCGGGGAGGAAACCGGAGCACCCGGAGGAAACCCACGCAGACACGGGGAGAAATGTGCGAACTCCACACAGTAAGTCACCCGAGGCTGGAATCGAACCCGGGTCCTTGGCACTGTGAGGCAGTAGTGCTAACCACTGTGCCACCCTGCCGCCCTTGTAGTTGTAGGGCATGATTTGGAATCTGCAGCCCCACTGGAGATAGCACTTCTGGAGTCTGCCTGGCACAATCCACACCACGTCCAGTTTGGCCCACGACATGTTGACCATGTTGAGAAGGGTGTTAACCATGTTGAGAAGGGTGTTTAGTCAGGGGTCCTCCGTGAACACCGCAAGCAACTGAACTGTTCCATCATGAGGTCACACAGCCCTATTGGTTGATGTGATGCCCAATTTCCAAACATGGACCATGAAGTCCATTCACAAGCTGCTGATGATGCCATAATGAATCCCACCCACCCGACTTCCCGACCAATACAGGAGGGCACTGATTGGGGATGTACACTGTGTTGCGGGGTGCATTGGCTCTTCTGCCACAGAGTCTCCAGCCACTGTCAAGGATTATGGAAGAGTTTAGTTCTAAGTTGGCAAAGGGGATGGCACAGAACTTGCCCTATTGGCAGCCATTGCTCCACCTTCCTGGCATCCTGCAGATGCCGAGGTACTGTCACTGCTGCCCCACATAGTTGTCGATAAAATCCATAGAATCCTACAGAAGGAGGCCATTCGGCCCATCGAGTTTGCGCCGACTCTCCGAAACAGCATATTACCTAGGCTCGCCCACCACCTCCATCCCAGCAATCCTCCATATTTATTTAGGTGGCTAATCCACCTAAGGGATAGTTTAACATAGCCAATCATCCTAACCTGCACATCTTTGGAGTGTGGGATGAAACCGGAGCACCCGCAGGAAACCCACGCAACATGGGGAGAACAAGCAAACTCCACACAGACGCCCAAGGCCGGAATTGAACCCAGGTCCCTGGCGCTGTGAGACAGCAGTGTGAGCATCTTACATTCCTTTAAGATAGGCCTAACATCCAACAGCAATGCAAGTTTACCCCCTGTGGCATACACAGAGCAAGAGGATCCAAATGCATCCCTTGTCCATGTCGAGTTAATTGGTCTCAGCCAGCTGAGGGTATACTCAACCTGACTGCCCCTGCATTTCCAAGGAAGGCAGACCTGTATGGTTAGCATGACCTGATCCCAATTCAGAGGGCAGCCAGAGCCCACAGGACAAAATCCCAGTAAGGAGGAGAAGGTATAGAGAGAAGATCATTGAGGGGCAAAAAGAGAAATAAGGAATTCATAAATCAAGACCTGTAAATTTGGTTTCATGGCTGGAAGTTTGGAAGGGTGACATCTCTGCCCATCTGGACATTACTGACCAAGGCCAAAACCGCAGAGACAACAACAATAACCTATCTCAACATAGCAAAATGTTCCCAGGCGCTTCATGGGACCTTTATCAGACAAAACTTTACACCAGGTCTCATGAGGGGACATTAAGTCAGATGACCAAAAGCTTGGTTAAAGAGGTAGGTCTTAAGGAGCATCTTAAAGTGGGAGAGAGACATAGAGAGCTTGAAAAGTCTGGGGAGGGAATTCCAGAACTCAGGGCTTCGGCATGCGAAGCGATGTGGCCAGCAATGGTAGAAAGATTAAAATTGGGGAAGTACAAAAGGCTGCAATCCCTTGTAGGGAGGGTTGTTGGAGGAGATTACAGATATAGGGATGGGAAAGATCAAGGATGGATTTCAAAACAAGGATGAGCATTTAGAAATGAGCATTGTAAAATTGAGATGTTGCTTCAAGAGGAGTTAATGTAGGTCACCAAGCACAGGAGTGATGGGTGAACGGGATTTGGCATGGGTTAGGATATAACAGCAGAATTTTTCATGAGTTCAGGTTTCTGAAGCTCATCCACATAATCGGGGTGGGTGTCCACATCAGTAGTGCAGCAGACGTGCCCATCTCAGAATGGTGGCACAGTGGTTAGCACTGCTGTCTCACAGCGCCAGGGACCTGGGTTCAATTCCGGCCTCGGGTCACTGTCTGTGTGAAGTCTGCACATTCTCCCCGTATCTGCGTGGGTTTCCTCCGGGTGCTCCAGTTTCCTCCCACAATGCGGGTTAGATTGATTGGCCATGCTGAATTACCCTTTAGTGTCCCAAGTTGTGTAGTTTAGGGGGATTAGTTGGGTTATGGGGATAGAGCCTGGGTGGGATTGCGGTAGGTGCAGGCTCCATGGGCCGAATGGCCTCCTTCTGCACTGTAGGGATTCTATGAGTTGAAGAAAATTGGGTTAAACGACAATTCTCACTGGGAAACAGAGGAACAAGTCAGGAACAATAATGTGTCCTGGGATTGGTTGGCATGACAGGCCTCCATCTGAGCCCACACCTGCTCTCAGCAAACATACCGACCCTCAGGCCAGACTGACCACTGGTAAGCACGGCATTATTGAACCTGTTTTCTGTTGGAAAAATGGGTGCAATTCGTATTAAATTCTGCTCATTCAAACCTGGATCTGAAAACAGTCCCACAATGATCATGACCTGGTCAGTGGTGGGGCTGTAAATAAAAATAGCCCAGGAAGATGTTGGCCACCTGAACCTACCTGAATGAGGACAGGTTTGTTGCTCCCTGGGGATTTGCCAGTTCACTGGACGATACATGAAGAGCAGGCAGGACTGTGAGCTACATGCTGCTACCTGTCATTCTGTATAAAGTAGCGTCTTCAAGGACATGATTTGCAACAGAACTGGAGAAATCAGCCCAGGTGTATTTCGTATGAATTTTATTTGACATGACACCCAATAACGAATTGAACAAAATGAAAGGGTAACAAGATCGATAATTGAATGTCATTATACACCATTACTGGCACTAGTCTACAGAAAGTCCTTCATACAATGGATAAGATGCAGTCATACTGCACTAAATTAAAGCTCCTTAATCGTTAGGGGACTGTTTGTGTTATTAATGCAAAGCCACTTTACTGACGAGTTGTCAAGTCAGAATGCTGTTATTATATGGTGTCACTTTCTCATTTTAATAAAACAGAAACGTTCTCACTTACCGAGATCTGCGTGACAACTAATAGTAACTCCTGAAGTATTTAATAGCAATTGCCCTGCCCCCCCCCCCACCCCCACCCCCGCACCCCCCACTAACACTGTTTAATTAATGCTCAGATTGCAGTTACTAATACAGTAAAGGGCTTTGTGCTGTCTTTCATTACCTGATAACTGGGTTAACCGAACTGAGGTGCGTTGGCCCCGGAATTCCAGTATCTGAGCCATTGCCCAAACAATGCCTGGTTTTCATTCCTAACTTGTTTTCCTAAAACTGCAAGTTCACAGTTTGACGACCTATCCAAATAAATCTATCCTTTGCAGATAGATGAATTGCCACTGGGTAAATTATACAGGGTAGAAACAAGGTAGAAACTTCCATCATGTACAAATGAGCTAAGAACTGACCTCCTCAGCTCCACATGAGTATTGTGAACCCAGTTTCCCCTTTATTCCAGCATGCCCACTCTTACGCTCGGCTTAGCAGTGGGAGCATAAGACCACAAGACCATGAGACAGAGGAATAGGATTAGGCCACTCAGCCCATTGAGTCTGCTCCGCTATTCAATCGTGGCTGATATTTTCTCATCCCCATTCTCCTGCCTTTTCCCCATAACCCCTGATCCCCTTATTACTCAAGAACCTATCTATCTCTGTCTTAAAGACACTCAATGAGTAGAGTGGAGGCTGCCTGTCTTTCATTCTTTGCCGATTGCGGATGTGGACTGCAGCTGTCATTTGCTGTATGCTACTCATTGGCAGCATCCGTGGACAATCTGGCTGTGAAAATGGCAGACACTGGCCTTGCTCAGGTGCCACAGGCAGTGTTGGCACCGTGAGCAGGTGCTGTACGTAGGTAGGAGCTCCTCCCAGCCACCCTGGGTGGAAATGGGCGAGAAGCCGCTTTGGCTCAAGCTGTCCGTTGGTAGCCCGCACAGGTACCCACTCTCCACAGAGATGGTGAGACTCAGATCGCGAAACCCTGGTGTCAGCATCTTATCTGAAAGGGGATTTTCACAGTAACTTCATTGCAGTCTTAATGCAAGCCTACTTGTGACACTAATAAATAAACTTTAAAACAAAGTATCCTCAGCCAATGTCCAATCAAATAGCCTTCATGGAAACGGGTGATGTTGATTGTTGCCCTCCTATCCCAAGGTACTGTGGGTAATGTTAGTCCGCCAGATTTGCTCTGATTAGAAATCACCCAACTCAGCTGAAAGAGAATGAAAGCAGGAGATTTGGTGGTGTGTATGGTTCATGAAGTAATGAATCATTAGGGTCAACCTAAAATCACTCTGAATAAGCATGGATAGTAATGATCACCCTTTGACGTACAAAGGGCAACAGCCTTCTTCAAGGTTTAAGTAACATTGAACAGAAAAGAATTATCATTAAATCGGTGTCTGTGCTTGTTTGTATGTGAGATATGTTGCAATGTTAAAAGGCTCATAAAGATTGAAAGAATGGGCGTGTAAAAAATACCCTGATAATCCCCAATATGTGCACACCCAAGCTGCTTTGGAGTAATATTTGAAATTATTCCAATTTCAATCTTAACTTGTATGTGGTAAACTCTTTATGATGCTTGATGCCTGTACCTCATGAGAGAAAAAATAAAGGGTCATATAAAATGGGTGAAGTCTTTAAAATGTCATGGTCATGGAATATGGACTCAGGAATTTATTTGAAATTAAAATTTTACCTTAGGACAACACGGGGAACAGAAATTTTATTTTTAACCTATGACCTCTACCACCTGGAAGGACAAGGGCAGCAGATACATGGGAACGCCACCACCTACTGGTTTCCCGTCAAGTCACTCACCATCCTGACTTGGAAATATATTGCCGTTCCTTCACTGTCGCTGTGCCAAAATCCTTCCTAACAGCACTGTGGATGTACCTACACCACATGGACTGCAGCAATTCAAGAAGACAGCTCACCACCACCTTCGCAAGGGCAATTAGGGATGGGCAATAAAAATGTTGGTCTAACCAGAGACGCCCACAAACCATGAAAGAATTTTGAAGAAGTCAGCATGCCACCTCCACCTCTGCTGCAGATGTTGAGAATGCACTTGGACAACGTGGTAGGGTTTGAAAATTTGAGATGTTTTGAATGAGGGCTGGTGGCACAGGGGAACAAAGTTTGTTAACAGTTTTGTATAGCTTACACTCAATGGAAGGCGCCTGGATTCAGTCTTGCTGCGAGTTGTTGTGTGTACTCCACCCCTTCCAGGTGAAAGACATCCTGATAGAGCAAGGATGGGTATTCCTGCCCCTAATACATACCTGTACATAAAGATGTTGCCCTCTGATAAGAATGGTGAGAACCAAGTGTCGGAAACCCCTCAGTTACACTTACCTCCACTGCCCTCGATAGAGGGCCTGTCGTAATGGAAAGACTAACCACAGGAGCCCCTGTCAGGCAGGTCCCTTCTCCCTGGATAATGGGGTTTGAAGTCACGAGTTGGCTGCCATTCACCTGCATGCCCCCTGTAGCCAGACCCTTCCCTTCGGGCATGTTGTACATACAGCCTGGATAGCGGGCTTCCTGATGGTGTAGGGTGCCACCAGCTACATGCATGCGACCCTGCAGGCTCCCCAATGTTGACGGGGTTCGATACAGGAACCAGCAGGGCTACCACTCTCTGACCATGCAGCTGGTGTGTAACCACAGCATGGAATTCATCTTGATGTGTTTCTGTTACCTGGGCATTTTCCCACACTGCCTCCTATTTCAGACCTCCAAGATGCGCTGGAGAATGGCTGCTTTGTGACAAGGGCTACCCTCTCCAAATATGGCTGATGAACCTCCTTTCACCATCCCACACACAGGGACCTTCAGTGAGAGCTATGGAGTGTCCCACAACATCACAGAGTAAGGCTTTGGTCTCCTCAAACAACTGTTTTGCTGCTTAAACTGTAGCCCCTGCTATGAATTTCTAGCCTTTAATATTTTTTGTCTTAGCTGGGACAATGAATGACTCTGTTGCTGGAACTCTACAACCTCGCCCACCATGGAATCGGAGTGGGCGAGGGTCCGACAACGGAAATGTATTTGACCTCAGGCAGGAATTTCCGGTCTCGCTCGAGCGACGTTGTAAAATCCCGCCCTGTGATTGTGTGTAGGGGCGGCACGGTAGCACAGTGGTTAGCACTGCTGCTTCACAGCTCCAGGGACCTGGGTTCGATTCCCGGCTCGGGTCACTGTCTGTGTGGAGTTTGCACATTCTCCTCGTGTCAGCGTGGGTTTCCTCCGGGTGCTCCGGTTTCCTCCCACAGTCCAAAGATGTGCGGGTTAAGTTGATTGGCCATGCTAAAATTGCCCCTTAGTGTCCTGAGATGTGTAGGTTAGAGGGATTACGGGTAAATATGTAGGGATATGGGGGTAGGGCCTGGGTGGGATTGTGGTCGGTGCAGACCCGATGGGCCAAATGGCCTCTTTCTGCACTGTAGGGTTTCTGTGATTTCTGTGATTCAAATGCCACATGTTTAATTTTGAGATCTAGCATTTGCTTACTTTGACTGACATTCAATGCCCCTTATGGAAACTGTGTGCACGGTGGGACAGTGGTTGCTGCCTCACAGCTCCAGGGACCCGGGTTCAATGCCAGCTTTGGGTGACTAGCTGTTTGGAGTTTGCATGTCTAAAACTAGGAGTCACTGCTTAAAATGGAAAGCCATTTTTTTTCACTATAAGGGCCTTGAGTCTTTGGAACTCTCTTCAAGGGATGACAGGTTATTGGGAGTAGACAGGGTGCTATCAGATCAACCATGATCTTACTAAATAAAACCGGGGGGGTGGTGGTCAGTGGTGTAGTGGTATTGTCCCTGGAGTAGTAACACAGGGAAAATGCTCTGGGGTCCCGGGTTCAAATCCCGCCACAGAAGATAGTTTGATTAAAAATCTGGAATTAAAAGATTGTTTGGAAAATGTTTTTTTCAGGGAAGGAAATTTGCCATCCTGTCCTACACCTGACTCCAGATCCACAGCAATGCAGCTGACTTTTAAATGCCCACAGGGATGGGCAATAAATGCTGACCCAGCCCAAATTCCATGAACAAATCATTTTTACAAAATGTCGGGACAGACTGGAGAAGCTGAGTGGCCGATTCATGCGCCTTGTTTATATGTTTCTATGGGTATTGGGGGGAGGGTCATGATGGGACTCTCCACTGATAGGAGGTTTGCCAACGTTCATGTGGGGTGTGGTGGGCTGGGCACAGCTTCAAGATACAAGGAGTCACCAAGTATTGAATGTTTTAACCCCCCCCCCTCCCCCATTCCCCTAATCCTCAGTACCTCACTCCAGCGGCACTGCTACAAGTCTCTCAGACACATTGTCAGAAGGCGGCCTGCTCCAGGAGGCAGATTCATTTCATTTTCTCAACACCGTTGTGACTTCAGCTGCAGTTTTGCGAGCTGAACCGCGATTAAGAAGGGCAGGAGTCGGAAATGAAAATGCGTGGGCACGTGGGCATTATTCTTCACAATGTTATGAAGTTATTATTTAGCTGTGACACATTCACTCTAATTAAATCAGTCTAAACTCAGCTCCCATTCATCTGTTAAAGACTTGTGCTATTCCTTACACGTCTTCAGTATAGGATAATTTGGATACTGGGACTAGTGTGTGGGTGTGTCATCTTAATTTTCCACTTATATTAATGTCTTAATTGCTGGAAGTCAGGATATTATCTGTTTGCAGTTCTGCTTTGGGCCTTCTGGATCTATGCAAGTTGCATAATAATGATGCCAAAGGGCTCATGTTAGCTCCATCTCATGACTGACTCTTGAAATGGGTGTAGGTAGGGCAGTTGCTTAATCAGTGTTTAATTTAAATCTAAATATTATTATAATATCAAATGTAAGGCTCGCCTTTTAATTAGCCCGTTTCACCATCTTTCACCAGTTGACTTGGGTCAAATTTAGCAATATTATTGTAGCTGTTCCTTACTGCATTGCCGGTTAAAAATGCAATTCCAGGTTCCAATGGTGGGAAAGTGAACTAGAATGAAAACAAAATCATGACAAATATTACTTAATGGTCCACGTCATGGTACACTCTGGAACAATTTTGAAATAACCTCATTTTAAATAGAACAATTGAGTCATAGCAGATTAAAGAGTTCATCCATTGAGAGTGAAAGATCACTGTAACTTCTTGTATTTTTATTTGTATTAACATGATAATTCCGATGGTGAGTTTGCTGGTCTTTCTAGTCCACTAATTAACATTGGCTCTGTCACCTTGGGGAAATGGCCTTCTGTTCTACAAGGGTTTACTTAGCTCTCACTACCTGGCTATACCTACCTGTATCTTGGGAGAGGCAATGTCATAGAGTCATAGGCCGTGTTCGCCCCAAAGCCGGAAAATCCCACCCAGGGTCAATGGACCTTTACATGGTCCGTATCCTGCCCGCTACAATTCCCATGGCGGGTGGGATGAGACACTTCCACCCATAGAGTCATACAGTGCAGAAAAGGCTCTTTGGCTCATCCAGTCTGCATCGACAATAACTACCACTAAAGGTGCGCTAATCCCATTTTCCTGCACTTGAATATCATGATATTCCAAGAGCTTATCCAAATATATTTAAGGTTGTAAGGTTTCCGGCCTTCCCAGGCAGTGCATTGCTGATTCTCACAGCCCTCTGAGCAAAAGCTTTTTCTCAAATCTCCTCGGGATCTCTGAATAAAAGTGTGCCCCCTCATGATTGACCCCTCAACCAAGGGGAACAGTTGCTCCCTACTCACCCTGTCCATACTCCCATGCTCAGACTCTGCAAGGGTTCCGAAGAAGGCTCATATCAGAGTCACAATATTGGGTGGAATTTTCCAATTTTGTCTAAGCGCGGTGGTGTGTGATATGTGTGATTCTGGTGACGCCCTTCCTGTTGGTCAGAATGAAGGAATCTCACTTAAATTAAATTAAAGTTAATTTATTTGTCACAAGTAGACTTACAGTTACTGTGAAAATCCCCTAGTCGCCACACTCTGCGCCTGTTCGGGTACACTGAAGGAGAATTTAGCATGGCCAATGCACATAACCAGCACATCTTTGGACTGTGGGAGGAAATTGGAGTACCCGGAGGAAACCCACACAGGGAGAACATGCAATCTCCACACAGACAGTGACCCAAGCCAGGAACTGAACATGGGTCCTGGGCACTGTAAGGCAGCAGTGCTAACCACTGTGCCACCGTGCCACCCCAATTCCAGGTGGAGATAGTGGATCCATTGGTTATAATATTCCAAAATTCCCTTGACACGGGAAAAGTTCCAGTGGATTGGAAAAATGCTAAAGTAATGCCCTTATTCAAAAAGGGAGGGAGGCAAAATGTGGGAAATTACAGACCAGTTAGTTTAACATCTGTTGTTGGGAAAATGTTAGAACAATTATCAAGGAAGCAATATCAGAACATTTGGAAAGTCAAAACGCTATCCATCAGAGTCAGCATGGTTTTATGAAGGGAAACTCATGTTTGACTAATTTGCTAGGGTTCTTTGAAGACGTAACAAGCAAAGTGGATAATGGGGATCCTGTAGATGTAGTATATCTGGACTTCCGGAAGGCATTTGATAAGGTGCCACACAAAAGGTTAATTCACAAGGTTAGATCACATGGGATTAGGGTAATTCATTAGCTTGGATAGGTGACTGGCTGATGGACAGAAGACAAGAGTCGGGATAGATGGGGTTTTTTTCTGGATGGCAGGAAGTAACTAGTGGGATCACAGGGTTCAGTCCTTGGGCCCCAGCTATTTACAATCTATATTAATGACTTGAATACAGGGATAGAAGGCCCGATAGCCAAATTTGCAGAAGACGCAAAAATAGGCAGGACAGTAAGGTGCAATGAGGAAATAAGAACCTTACAAATGGATATAGATAGGTTAGGAGAGTGGGCCAAAATGTGGCAGATGGATAAGTGTGAGGTCATGCATTTTGGTCAGAAAAATGGGAAGGCGACTTATTGTCTAATTGGGGCGAGACTTCGGGGTGCTCCAGTGCAGAGGGATCTGAGTGTCCTCATTCATGAGTCACAGAAAACTAGCATGCAGATACAGCAGATAATAAAGAAAGTGAATGGAATGTTGGCATTTATAGTTAAAGGAATAGAATATAAAGGTAAGGAAGTATTGTTGCAATTATACAAGGCATTGGTGAGGCCGCACCTGGAGTATTGTGCACAGTTTTGGTCCCCGTATTTGAGGAAAGATGTAGTGGTATTGGAGGCAGTTCAGAGGAGGTTCACTAGATTGATTCCAGAGATGAGGAGTTTGTCGTGTGAAAAGAGATTGAACAGTTTAGGCCGACACTCTCTGGAATTTAGAAAAATGAGGGGAGATCAAATTGAGGTGTACAAGATGATAAAAGGTGTGGATAAAGTAGACGTAGAATGGGGCATTCGAGGACGAGAGGTCATCGTCTTAGGATAAGGGGTAGCAAATTTAAAACAGAGTTGAGGAGAAACTATTTCTCCCAAAAGGTTGTTAATCTGTGGAATTCGCTACCCCAAAGTGCGGTGGATGCTGGGACAGTGAGTAAATTTAAGGAGGAGTTCGATTTTTAATGGGTAATGGGTTGAAGGATTATGGGGAGAAGGCAGGAAAATGGGGATGAGGCGCATATCGGCCATGATCGAATGGCAGAGCGGACTCGATGGGCCAAATGGCCTCATTCTACTCCTATATCTTATGAACTTATTTCCTTCCCTAAAGGGCATCAGTGAACCAGATGGGTTTCTAACAATGGTTTCATGGTCATCATTAGACTTCTAATTCCAGAATGTTTCTGAACTGTACACAACTCTGGTGCGGCCGCACTTGGAGTACTGTGTGCAGTTCTGGTCCCCACATTACAGGAAGGATGTGGAGGCTTTGGAGAGGGTGCAGAGGAGGTTTACCAGGATGTTGCCTGGTATGGAGGGGAGATCCTATGAGGAGAGGCTGAGGGATTTGGGATTGTTTTCGCTGGAAAGGCGGCGGCTAAGAGGGGATCTTATTGAAACATATAAGATGATTAGAGGTTTAGATAGGGTGGATAGTGATAGCCTTTTTCCTCTGATGGAGAAATCCAGCACGAGGGGGCATGGCTTTAAATTGAGGGGGGGTAGTTATAGAACCGATGTCAGGGGTAGGTTCTTTACCCAGAGGGTGGTGAGGGATTGGAATGCCCTGCCAGCATCAGTAGTAAATGCGCCTAGTTTGGGGGCGTTTAAGAGATCCGTAGATAGGTTCATGGACGAAAAGAAATTGGTTTAGGTTGGAGGGTCACAGTTTTTTTTTTAACTGGTCGGTGCAACATCGTGGGCCGAAGGGCCTGTTCTGCGCTGTAATGTTCTATGTTCTATGTTCTATGTTCTATGTTCTATGTTCTATGTTCTATGTTCTATGTTCTATGTTCTATGTTCTATGTTCTATGTTCTATGTTCTATGTTCTAATTCACATTTCACCATCTGCCATGGTGGGATTCGAACCTGGATCTCCAGAGCATTATCCTGGGTCACTAGTCATTGAGTCACTCGGGGGATTTTCACAGTAACTTCATTGCAGTGTTAATGTAAGCCTACTTGTGACACTAATACATAAACTTTTAAAAACTTCAAACTTAGTCCAGTGATAATTGCGTTACACCATCAATGTCCTAGTGATTCAGGAGGCCAGGACGTGGAAGTATGATTTATAAGACTCATTCTTCCAGTGATTGGTTAGATAGCCCCTGAGGTGACAGGAAATGAAGTTTGAGGGCTAGGAAAGATGTGACCATATGACCTCGTTATTCTTCCGAGGAAGCTGTCAGCTATTAAAGCATCACGGGCGCATCTTCCATGTCCTCCTTCCTCGACGGTGCCATTGCATTCATATTGACCCTCAGGATCCCCATCCTCATCCCCCGATGATCTCTCAACCTCCTCCACTTCAGCCTTTGGATAGGGTTCACCTCTTTGCATGGCTAGATTGTCAAGGGTGCAGCACATTATGATCATCCAGGAAACCCTACCCTGAGTGTCTTACAGTGAGCCAGCTGAGTAGCCAAGCAGCTCAAGCGCATCTCCTGTGGTCCTGTGGTCTGCTGCATAAGGGACCGTGTGCAGGGAGTATTGTCCCTCTCAGCACCACTGTGAGGACAACACACCGGAATCATCAGCCGGTGTTCCAGTGGGTACCCCTCATCCCCAAGCAGCGATCACTGCAGACGTACTGACCCCTGGAGGATCTCAGGCCTTTGAGAACGATTCAGGAAGTAGGAGCTATAGAAACTCCCGGGATACCTTGCGCAGCTGTGCAGCATCTGCTGGTCACTCACCGGTTGTACATCGATGGAATGGTAATTCTTGCAGTTTCTAAACATTAGGAGCTGCTGTCATGGAGCCCATACAGCCACATTAGTGCAGTCTTTTGCACCCTGCGCTCTTGGGAACACTGAGATGATGTGAAAGCTGGAAATCTCAGAACATGACTCTTCCCCCTCCCCCCAGTGTTTTCTGTTTGCATTTCAAATTTACAAAAATATTCAATAATGCAAATAAACACACTCAAAAGCTCGGAGGATTTTATTTAGATTCTTTGCAAATAAGACCATAAGACATGGAGCAGAATTAGGCCACTCGGCCCATCGAGTCTGCTCCGCCATTCAATCATGGCTGATATTTTTCTCATCCCCATTCTCCTGCCTTCTCTCCATAACCCCTGATCCCCTTATTAATCAAGAAACTATCTATCTCTGTCTTAAGGACACTCAATGACCTGGCCTCCACAGCCTTCTGCGGCAAAGAGTTCTACAGATTCACCACTCTCTGGCTGAAAAAATTCCTCCTCATCTCTGTTTTAAAGGATCGTCCCTTTAGCCTGAGGTTGTGCCCCCTGGTTCTAGCTTTTCCTACTAGTGGAAACATCCTCTCCACATCCACTCTATCCAGGCCTCGCAGTATCCTGTAAGTTTCAATAAGATCCCCCCTCATCCTTCTAAACTCCGAGAACAGACCCAGAGTCCTCAGCCATTCCTCATAACAAGCTCTTCATTCCAGGGATCATTCTTGTGAACCTCCTCTGGACCCTTTCCAAGGCCAGCACATCCTTCCTTAGATATGGGGCCCAAAACTGCTCACAACACTCCAAATGGGATCTGACCAGAGCTTTATACAGCCTCAGAAGTACATCCCTGCTCTTGTATTCTAGCCCTCTCGACATGAACGCTAACATTGCATTTGCCTTCCTAACTGCCGACTGAACCTGCACATTAACCTTAAGAGAATCTTGAACAATGACTCCCAAGGCCCTTTGTGTTTCTGATTTCCTAAGCATTTCCCCATTTAGAAAATAGTCTCCATGTAGGTACCAGAGTTCCTGTTCTGTCACATGGTCTGTTCTTTTATTAGTGTAGTTTCACACACACACACACACTCACTCACTCACACACACACACACACACACACACACACACACTCACTCACTCACACACACATACACACACACACACACACACACACACACACACTCACTCACTCACACACACATACACACACACACACACACTGCTCTTCTCTTCTCTTTGGGGAACAGTGGGGAAGGATTCCCAAACTGATTATCAGCCCATTGAACCACGTTACGAATGGCCCCTCTGTGGCCAGCAAGTCCTGACGTTGGACTCGAACCTGGAGCTTCTGGTCCAGCAGTAGGGGCACTACCCATTACTTGGTCTCCTGTCACATGCGCTGTGATTTGTATAAAGTAGACACCAAACCAGCTGGTTTTCTCTTTGGCCAATGGTTTAGAATAATCAAAACAATTTAATCAACTACAGGGACTAGTTTGAGGGATTGATAAAGAATTCAAATAAAATCCTCTGAGCTTTTTCAGTGTGTTTATTTGAATAACTGGATATCCTTGTACAGTGTTAAAGGTGGTCGGGAGTAGATGGGGTGGCTGGGGGTGGGTTGGGGGGGAGGCCGCGGGGGGTGATGGAGTGGGCAAGAGGAGGGAGGTGCATGTGGTCATGTCCGTGAAGGGGCACTGTCCAAATGGCTGACTGAGATATACCCTAAGCACACTGACTCTACAAAGATATACGCAAGTGCATGCGTACTAAATGAACCTGCTGTCTATAATCAGGACTGTCATCAATGCATTTTCGTGGTGTTGGCTTAACTCCAGCACATGGATGGCAACTGCAGGAACAAGTGTGTTTGATATCACCAATAAAAATGTGTCAGAAATGAGAAGGAGGCCATTGTCCATGGGTTGGAACCAGTCTCTATCATTGATTCTCAAGCCTCTAAATCAGAATACCTCGGAAGGCACAATGATGTGCGCTAATATTGTAAATAATCTGCATTATACTGAGATTTAAGGCATTTATGCATCTTGTAATTAAAAAAATAGAATTCAGTAATGACATGCTTTGAGAAATCAGAGTGGCCAAACCGGTTTATAAGGTTTACGAGAAAGAGATTGTCCACCCTTATTTCTGGGAAACCATATCTGATTTGATTGTGACTAATGCTCTGAAGAATGTGCTTCATTCTTTTCACCTCTCGTGTAATAGCTTCTTACGTAACACTTGTACCTTATCCGAGGTTTATTCCTGAGCGTGTGTCTCTCTTCTGGCTGAGATAATTTTGTACCAAAATTAAAACTCCTCTCCACTTCCACCCCACCTCTCTCTCTCTTTCTCTCCCCCGTGGGCTGTTAAGCTAAATAAAAAAATGTGAACACTCCTTTCTGATCAAGGCTATATCTCTGGACAGAGAACGTTTCACAGGGAGATCATAAGGCCCATCCAGCTCTCCCCATTCAATAATGTGAACTCATACATGGCCATCGCCATTCCCTGTACCCCGTCCCAAACTCCCTACTGCCCACCCCTCCCATCCCTCCCCCCCACCACCCTCCCCGCTCCTCACCCCCCCACCCCCCCGCCCCCTCAGTAATTAAAATTCTGGAAAACGGTGTCTGAGGTAATCAGATGGATTCCAGGAGATCGCAGTTACACCTGAGAAATACCACTCCAAACTGACGACCAACTAAGGCCCCCTTTCCACCATGCCTGGCATTCTGGCAACAGTGGGGAGGTTGAGAGGGGGGGGAGGGGGGGGGGGGGGGGGCAGAACCATCCAGTGAGTTCTGGGAGCCTCCCAAAGGGCTCGGGGTGGGGGCACAGGTTTCCTCTTAGTGAGATATTCTTTAACCCAAGGAGGAGCCCGCTGACAACATCTAGCCGTCCTGCAGCCCTCTGAAGCAGAGACAAAACACTCCAAATGCATCAAGTTTTCTTTGTTTTGTACACAACAGTCATAGCAATGCAGCCCAATGCGTTATAACAAGCTCACACTGCGTGGGTTTCTTTAATTTGAAGGGTGATCAATTACTACTCCCAACCCTTCTTCCTGACCTATTTCGTTTGAACAAGTATCGACCTGCCCAAAGTATCCGAACTCCACATTCCTGACGTTGCATTTGTTCACATTAAGTGACGAAGCACAGGCTCATTCTTATTTAAATCAGCTTGCCCATTCTCGATATGCCTCCCATTGAACCCAACCCTCTTGGCCACATTTCTGTCTGCTGCCATGCAAGTTGTTCTTTAGCTCAGCGTTGGACAGACCCAGTCTGAGGGACTCCACTCATAACCAGCGGCCTGTCAGATCCACTGCCATCAATAACAGCACTCTATGAACATGGTCTAATCGATTTCATTGTTGCTGGGTCATAATGCTGGCACTCCCCCACTGTCAACATTGTTAAAGCACCTTCGCCACACAGATTCAGGTGATTTAAGAAGAAGGTCCACCACCATCACCTTCTTATGGACAGCCAGGGTTGGACAGTTAAGAACAACATAGAACATAGAACAGTACAGCACAGAACAGGCCCTTCGGCCCACGATGTTGTGCCGACCTTCATCTGAAACCAAGATCAAGCTATCCCACTCCCTACCATCCTGGTGTGTTAACGTTGGCCTTGCTAAGAATGCCCAAATTCCCTGAACGAAATCAAAAAGGTTTCCCGTCCATCCACTAACTGTCCGCAGCAATCCCAGCACACCTAAGTATTCTCCCCACAATAGTTGTCTGTTTTGAGGTTTATATGAAGGTTATTTTCTGAGTTGATGCTAATGACTACAGCCTCACTCACCACTAACACTAACACCCCCCGCGGCCTCCCCCCCAACCCACCCCCAGCCGCCCCATCTACTCCCGACCACCTTTAACACTGTACAAGGAAAACTGGCAGTGCACAACTCGCGATTCTGTTGTTAACAGAAAGATAATGATGAGTTTCATGCCTACAATACAGGGTATACACAGTATGTGAGCTCGGAACATTTAACCCCATACAGTCTGGCCTGTACAATGGGGGGGAAACCAATAGAAGGGCATTTAAATGATGGTACACATTCCTATATTTGTACCAACGTAGGAATGCATAGGGTGGGATTAAACCAATGTCATCCATCTTCCTATTACAGTGTCCAGCAAATATTCTTATCGACAATGTTTTCACTTGGCCTTGCTTGAATTTGCTGATACAATTAGCCCCCATTAGCTGACCTGGTCATTCATCCAGTACACTTACCTCCCTCTGTAACATTGGTACACTGCAATACCCTGGGGGGGCCGGAGGAGGGGGGGAATCTTCTATTTTCTCACTATAATTTCAGCTCGAGTTCTCATTTGCCCTCTCGAGTAGACACGAGACCCATCGCACTATTCAAAGAAGAACAAGGGAATTCTTTCCAATGTCCTTCCCTGTATTTATCCCTCAAACAACACCTCAAAAACAGATCAGCTGCTCTTTATCATATTGCCATTTGTGGGATCACGCTGTGCGCAACTTAGCTGTCGCATTTCCTCACGTGATAGTGACCATGCTTCAAGGTTACAAAATTGCTTTGGCCACGAGATGGTGAAATGAGCAATTTTAAAGACTTGTCTTTCCTTTCTTTGATGCTTCAACGTTCTCAGAAGCTCCCATAGAACATAGAACAGTACAGCACAGAACAGGCCCTTCAGCCCACGATGTTGTGCCGAGCTTTATCTGAAACCAAGATCAAGCTATCCCACTCCCTATCATCCTGGTGTGCTCCATGTCACTATCCAATAACCGCTTAAATGTTCCTAAAGTGTCTGACTCCACTATCACCGCAGGCAGTCCATTCCACACCCCAACCACTCTCTGCGTAAAGAACCTACCTCTGATACCCTTCCCATATCTCCCACCACGAACCCTATAGTTATGCCCCCTTGTAATAGCTCCATCCACCCGAGGAAATAGTCTTTGAACGTTCACTCTATCTATCCCCTTCATCATTTTATAAACCTCTATTAAGTCTCCCCTCAACCTCCTCCGCTCCAGAGAGAACAGCCCTAGCTCCCTCAACCTTTCCTCATAAGACCTATCTTCCCTGAACTTAGTGCATGCTCCGGATTTTCTCCGAACCAATCTGTTTTCACCTTTTTTGTATTCATGCATGGGACATGGGCATCGCTGGCTGGCCAGCATTTATTGCCCATCCCTAGTTGCCCTTGAACTGAGTGGCTTGCTAGGCCATTTCAGGGGGCAGTTAAGAGTCAACCACATTGCTGTGGCTCTGGAGTCACATGTAGACCAGACCAGGTGAAAATGGCAGATTTCCTTCACTAAAGGACATTAGTGAACCAGATGAGTTCTTCCAACAACTGACAATAGTTTCATGGTCATCAGTAGATTCTTAATTCCAGATTTGTTTTATTGAATTCAAATTCTACCATTTTCCGTGGTGGGTTTCGAACTTACTTTGAAGCTGAACTTTTGGATTAATAACGTAGCGAGAATATCACTAGGCCATCGGCTCCCTCTAGCAGGAAGTGTCGAGGTGGCTCAATGTTGGGGCTGCTGCGATAGGGGCAGCTCTGCAGGCTGCAAGCGCCATGGATGTGGTGGTTTGAGTTTGTTGTCGACCTGCTGGTGTAGCGACACAGGATCATGCTGGGACTCCTGTGAAGTCACTCCAGTTTGGGTGGCCAGGGAAGGGGATCAGATGGTCGTCAGCCTTTTAGCTTGCTGGCCGGTCATTTAAAACTGAGGTGTGTAAAAATTTCTTCTCTGCCCCAAAGGGTGGTGGGGACTGGATCATTAGAAGTATTTAAAGTGGAGTATTTAAGGAGGGCGGCATGCTGGCACAGTGGTTAGCCCTGCTGCCTCACAGCACCAGGGACCCGGGTTCGATTCCTGGCTTGGGTCACTGTCTGTGCGGAGTCTGCACGTTCTCCCCGTGTCTACATGGGTTTCCTCCGGGTGCTCCGGTTTCCTCCCACAGTCCGAAAGACGTGCTGGTTAGGGTGCATTGGCCGTGCTAAATTCTCCCTCAGTGTACCCGAACAGGCGCTGGAGTGTGGCGACTCGGGGATTTTCACAGCAACTTCATTGCAGTGTTAATGTAACACTAATAAATAAAAACTTTTTAAAAAACTTAAATATTTGACAGATCGAGGGATAGAGGGCTATGGGGAAATGGCACAGAAAAGGAGTTGAGTCTGGCATCGATCAGCCATCATCGTATTAATGTCGGGGTAGGCTTGAAGGCCCTGGTGGCCTGGATTTTATTGCTTGTGTTCTTGTGTACTGTGCCTGCCAGTCTATGGGTGAACAGACACTTTCACGAATATAACATCATAGATGCCCATCCCATCTCTCACTTCATCTGGCCAAGTCGATCAACTATCCTGCCCAATGATGTCGGTTACTAGTCCGTTGCCTGCTTGGCATCCATCCAGGACCATGAGGCCTGGCGTCACAGCAACTGCCAGTTATTTTGAAGTGAATTCGATGCCTCCCAGATTGAGGGGATTCGGGAAAATTAACCATCAGTGGTTGAAAGGCAAATCTTTCAGTGACTCCGACAAATCTGGGAGCCAGAATTGGAGCCCGAAGAATTAATTTTTATTTTTCAAACAGGCAGCTGTTCAGGCAGTGAGGTCTCTTTTCTGGGAAGGGGGCTATGGAACACAACAACCCTGGAGACTCCAGATGGCACTTGTACAACTCTTCAGTCTGGGGATGCCACTGATATATTCTCTATTCACGAAAAGCTCCTTGTGGCCCCAACTGGATGCAATAGACTTTAGCAGAGCCAATGAACACATCTCAGCAGCTCTGCCGCATCGCACCCCCCCCCCCGCCCCACCCCGACCCATCCCACCCCTCCCTTTACTGGTCTCTTTGATGTTCCTGACCCATAGTAAGCAGAATAAATCTTCTCACTGTATCTACAATGGTCTTACCAAGTACTGAGCAGAGGAAACTTTCTCACTATGATGGATCTCACGCTTAGAAACCAGAGGAAACTCTTCCTCCCTTAAGGACATTTCTTAATGTCAACTTCTTAATCCATTAATCATGTCAAAAAGGACCTGGATGTCCTTCACTTTGCAAAGCATTTTTTGATATGTTTTTAGTAAATATTTTATAATTGTTATGTATAAATTAATGACAGCATGGAATGTGATTATATAAACACAAACTTACCTGGGGCATGGATCAGGATAGGAGCAAAGAATGCAATCTACCCATAAAGGTGACTGTACAATCTTCAGAATACTGCCAGGAGGAGAGCAGGGAGAGGTTTCAGAGATTCTTTTTCTTGTTTAGTTTCCCCTCTAATGTGTGTCTCTTTCTGAAGATTGGTAAATTACAAAGACACTGAGAGATAGCAGCTACTGTGATACGACCAACTGTATCATTTCACTTTTATATTGGCTAACCTTAGTGATGTCTCAGGTCACCCAATGTCAATAAGGTAGAACAGCAGAGAAAAATAGATGAGGTTTTCAGTGAATGAATGAATTAATTTGGAATTAAAAGCTGATTTTAGTAATGGTAACCATGAAACCATTGTCAATTGTTGTAAAAACCCATCTGAGTTCACTCACTAATGTCCTTTAGGGAAGGAAATCTGCTCTCCTTACCTGGTCTGGCCGACATGTGAGTCCAGACCCACAGCAATGTGGGTGACTCTCAGCTGCCCTCTGAAATGGCCCAGCATGCCTCTCAGTTCATGGGCAATCAGGAGCGGGCAATAAATGCCAGCCTTGCCAGTGACACCTACACCCCATGAAAGAATAAATTAAAGTTTTTTTAAAGTAAAGCTTATTTATTAGCCACAAGGAGGCTCACATTTACACTGCAATGAAGTTACTGTGAAAACCCCCTAGTCACCACACTCCAGCGCCTGTTCGGGTGCACTAAGGGGCAATTTAACATGGCCATTGCACCTAACTTGCACATCTTTGGACTATGGGAGGAAACCGGAGCACCCGGAGGAAGCCCACGCAGACACGGGGAGAACGTGCAAACTCCACACAGACAGTGATGCAAGCCGGGAGTCGAAATGGGGTCCCTGGCGCTGTGAGGCAGCTGTACTGATCGCTGTGCCGCCGAGCCACCCCTGAGGGTAAATTAAAAAGTAATGAAATGGAAGTGAAACCGAGTTTAGAATTTAAAGTAAGAAAACGGGAAATGCTGGATAAACTCGACAGGTCTGGCAGCATCTGCGGGGAGAGGAACACAATTAATGTTTCGAATTCATTAAAACTCTTCTTCAGAGCTGAAAAGAGATGGAAGTGTAATGGGCTTCCTGCTGTTGAGGGCACCCACCTGCTCCACCACCTGTTTCCACTCTCATATGGATTCGGAACGTTAACTTTGCCTGGGATTTGCCAGTACTGTCATGGGCGAGATGGGGAAATTTGGAGAGTGGCCAAAAATGCTGGAAAGTCCGTCCCTTGGTTCCTCCCTCCAGTTCCGGCTTACTGAGCTTTCCCAACATTTTCTGTTTATTTAATTTCAGATTTCCAGTATTGGCAGCATTTTGTTTTTACTCTTGAATTTAAAAGGTTGTGGAACATACAACAAAGGGTACAAAGAACAAAGAGCAAAGAAAATTACAGCACAGGAATAGGACCTTCGGCCCTCCAAGCCTGCACCGACCATGCTGCCCGACTTAACTAAAACCCCCTACCCTTCCGGGGACCACATCCCTCCATTCCCATCCTATTCATGTATTTGTCCAGACGCCCCTTAAAACTCACTACCGTATCTGCTTTCAGTACCTCTCCCGGCAACGAGTGCCAGGCACCCACTACTCTCTGTGTAAACAATCTGCCTCGCACATCTCCTTTAAAACTTGCCCCTCGCACCTTAAACCTGTGCCCCCTAGTAATTGACTCTTTCACCCTGGGAAAAAGCTTCTGACTATCCACTCTGTCCATGCCTCTCATAATCTTGTAGACTTCTATCAGGTCCTTCCTCAACCTCCGTCATTCCAGTGAGAACAAACCAAGTTTCTCCAACCTCTCCTCATAGCTAATGCCCTCCATACCAGGCAACATCCTGGTAAATCTTTTCTGTACCCTCTCCAAAGCCTCCACATCCTTCTGGTAGTGTGGCGACCAGAATTGAACACTATATTCCAAGTGCGGCCTAACTAAGGTTCTATAAAGCTGCAACATGACTTGCCAATTTTTAAACTCAATGCCCCAGCCAATGAAGACAAGCATGCCGTATGCCTTCTTGACTGCCTTCTCCACCTGCATTGCCACTTTCAGTGACCTGTGTACCTGTACACCCAGATCCCTTTGCCTATCAATACTCTTAAGGGTTTTGCCATTTACTGTATATTTCCTATCTGTATTAGACCTTCCAAAATGCATTACCTCACATTTGTCTGAGTCAGCAAGGTAAGCAATCCAGGGATTAGAGGCTTTGAGAGGAAGGAGTTACTGTCTTCACTCCTTCTTTATGGCCCTGGTAGAACAAAGCTGAGTCAAATGAGCCAATGCCAGACTGAAAACTATGTTTTTCCACATTAGACCTGTAAAGAATTAAGTCTACCGCAGTAAGGCCCAGTAAACATCTCGGGCGGGATATTCCAACTGCGCTTGCCCCAAGCCAGAAAATCCCGCCCGAGATCAATGGACCTTTGGATGATCCGTGTCCACCCACTATGATTCCCTTGGCGGGCAGGACGGGAAAATTGTACCTCTGCCTAGAAGCTTGAAAGAGGAAAGGGAATGACAGTAATGGTGGTAGGATGTTCACGAACAATTACCAGGAGAGAGAAGCTCACCTGTTCTACCTCAAACAAAGCTGCAAGACCAATTAATTTTGATTTGATTTATTATTGTCTCATGTATTGGGATACAGTGAAAGGTATTGTTTCTTGCGCGCTATACAAAGCATACCATTCATAGAGAACAGAGGGGAGACGGAAGGGAGAGAGTGCAGAATGTAGTGTTACAGTCATAGCTAGGGTGGAGAGAAATATCAACTTAATGCAAGGTAGGTTCATTCAAAAGTCTGATGGCAGCAGGGAAGAAGCTGTTCTTGAGTTGGTTGGTACATACTCTCGGATTTTTGTATCTTCTTCCCAATGGAAGAAGTGGAAGAGAGTATGTCCGGGCTGCATGGATTCCTTGATTATGCTGGCTGCTTTTCCGAGTCAGCGGGAAGTGTATGGAGTCAATGAATTCAATGATCAGCCATGGAGTCAATGGAGTGTATGGAGGCTGGTTTGCGTGATGGATTGAGCTACATTCATGACATTTTGTAGCTTCTTAAGATCTTGGTCAGAGCAGGAGCCATACCAAGCTGTGATACATTCGGAAAGGATGTTTTCTATGGTGCATCTGTAAAAATTAGTGAGAGTTGTGGCTGAAATGCCAAATTTCCTTAGCCTTCTGAGAAAGTAGAGACGTTGGTGGGTTTTCTTAACTATAGCGTCGGCATGGAGAGACCAGGACAGGAAGTTGGTGATCTGGACACCTAGAGGCTTGAATCTCTCAGCCAATTAAGAGTTTGTATTTATATTACAACTTTCACATTGTCAGGGCATCATGAAGTAATTTACAGCCAGCCGACTGCTTTATACCACAGTCACTATTGTTAGGAAGGCTATTGGAGCAGTCACGGTGTATATTGCTGCGACCAACGGACGGCACTGAATTTAGGAATTGTCCAATGGTCCTCATGGTGAGGGTTGAGGGAGAAAGGTTGCGCAGTACATCAGCTTGTCCCGACACCATTCCTAAAATAAGTAGAGGTAATGAAGAATAAGTTGCTGTTAGCATTGCTCCACCTTCCACACATCCCCTTAATCTTTCAATTATCCCTTTCCTTGCTGTTCACTGCTCATTGGGTTTCTCAGTTCTGTAAGAGCTCTGAGCTGGCTCTGTGTGTGCTGTAGACATGCAATCTGTTGTTGCTGGCTTTAGATTTCTCAGTATTCATGGCGTATAAATAAGTACACTTGGATTCTTTGGGTGTGTCGTGGACACAAACATACTCCTCGTGAACAGGTCACCTTTAAGCAAAGGGTGAGTTTGAAATGTGAAGGCTTTGCGGCTTATCCATCAACACAACTGAATCATACGTCAGCGAGCGCCAGCATAAATTATACACAATGGGATTGTTTAATTCAAATGGCCCAGGGCAAGTAAACAGTTAAAATTCACCAAGTGACTCTCACCCCTTCTCCCCTCTTCTGCCTCTCTCCCCCCTCACCCCTCTCTCCCCTTCCCCCTCCCTCCCCCTGCTCTCTCTCCCCCTCCCTCTTTCCCCCTCCTTTCTCTTGCCTCACCCTCTCATCTTCCTCCTCTCCCCCTCACTCTCATTCCTCCTCCCAATTTCCCCCTGCCTCCTCCTCTCTGTCTCCCTTGCCCCTCTCCCCTCCCTTTCCCCCTTCACCCTCCCTTTTCCCCCTCTCACCTCCCCTCCTCTTTCTCCATGTCTCCCCTCTCCCTCCTCTCTCTCTCCACTCCATTTCCTCCTCCACACCATTCTCTACCCATACCTCTTTCACTCTTTCTCCCCCTCTCCTCCTTCTCCTCTCTTCTACCCCCTGGTCTCTCTCTCTCTCTTCCTCTCTCTCTCTTCCCCATTTTCTACCCCCCCCCCCCCCCCCACCACCCCCCAACCCCCACCCCTCATCCTTTCCCTCCCTGTTCTTCCAGCTAGACTCCAGTTTGCAGGGCTGGCTGGAACAGGAGGTGATGTTGAAGCCGGCTCTGATGCAGTTTTGAGCTGGTATGGGAGCAACAATGGTGATGGCAACAGGGTAAGTATTTCAGGAGTTGGGGGGGGGGGGGGGGTGAAAGGGGGGAGTGGGGTTGTAGGAGAGAGCCTGGGGCAGCCTGGGTCTGTGTTCAGCAGAACCCAAGGCCTGGATTTTGATAGGGCTGTGGGGCCTGGAGTTCAGCAGTGACAGTGGGCCCAAGGCCTAGAGACTAAAGGTAGAGAGAGGGTAAGCGATTGGCGAGAGGGGAGCTTAGAGTTTGCAGGAGAGGGTTGGTAAGAGTTTGGAGACTGAAGGGAGGAGCGGGATGAATTTAGAGACTGGGAATGGGGGCAGAGACTTTGGAAACTCGGGGAGGTGGGGAGGGAAGAGTTTGAAGACTGGAGGGAGAAGATATCGATTAAAGATTTTAGACCCTGATACTGCGGGTGGGAGATAGGGTTTAGACACAGAGTGGGGAGGTAGAAGAGTTCAGAGAGTTTAGACCCTGAAATTCAGCGGGGGCGAGAGGGTGAAGAAAGAGTTCAGCCTTTGAGAAGTGGGTGTGGGTGGGTTGGAAGTATTGACCCTGACACTGAAATGAATTAAGAACTGATGAAGAGTGGCTGGGTTCTCACAAGCATGAACTGTATAGAACATAGAACATTACAGTGCAGTACAGTATAGTGGAGAGAGATATTTTTTCTCTAAAAAAACAAAATAAATTCAGATATTATTTAACTAATTAATGTCCTTGTATTTTTCAATGCCGACTGCTGAGTGCACTGGATAGCATTGAGGCACTGGATAGCACTGAGTGCACTGGATAGCACTGAGTGCACTGGATAGCTTTAAGTACACTGGATAGCACTGAGTGCACTGGATAGCACTGAGTGCACTGGATAGCACTGAGTGCACTGGATAGCACTGAGTGCACTGGATAGCTTTAAGTGCACTGGATAGCACTGAGTGCACTGGATAGCACTGAGTGCACTGGATAGCACTGAGTGCACTGGATAGCTTTAAGTGCACTGCATAGCACTGAGTGCACTGGATAGCACTGAGTGCACTGGATAGCACTGAGTGCACTGGATAGCACTGAGTGCACTGGATAGCACTGAGTGCACTCCCTGCCTATGGCATCTTTTTATATTTCTATCAAAGACGGCAAAAAGCTGCTGATCTCAGCTCAAACCCATTTCATGGCAGATGCTTGCTGATAATTTCTGAATGCATTGAAACAATGTCAGAATTTTGGTATCATTCAGCAAACATCCAGATAGAGAGCCATACTAATCTTTATTGGTAGTAAGGCTTTGCAGCCTTCTCTGTGAAACAAGTCATCTTTGTGCCATTTACGTTATCATGCACTCACTCTCATTGGAGCAAGGAATAGCATGCGTTTCTGTTCAATCACAACATCATACACTCATGGGATAAGCATCTGATTTCAATATTAGAGTCCCTACATTTCTCTTAATCTCGGAACTACATTGAAAGTCATTGTAATAGTATGAAACAGAGCTGAATTTTGTTATAGAAACATAGAAACTAGAAGCAGGAGTAGGCCACTCGGCCCTTCGAGCCTTCTCCCCCACTCATATTGGTCATGGCTGATCATCGAATTCAATATCGTGATCCCCCCTTACCCCTATATCCCTTGATCCCTTTAGCCCAAAGAGCTATTTTCTTCTTGAAGTCACACAATGTTTTGGCCTCAACTACTTTCTGTGGTGGTGAATTCCACACATTCACCACCCTTTGGGTGAAGAAATTTCTCCTCACCTCAGTTCTAAAAGGTTTACCCCTGATCCTCAAACTATCACCCTTCGTTCTGGACTCCCCCACCATCGGGAACATTCTTTCTGAATATGCATTAGATCAAGACAGGCAAAAATGCATTTTATAAATCGCTCTTATTCCGAGCAGGAATAATTATACCTGTGCTTATTAAACTAGGAATGACTTCGGACTTGAGATCTGAGTGCATGGACGGTTGGTAGCTGAATCTATCCTTTGAGGTGTTTGACTACATTAATCAATTTAGCTTTTGTTCCGCCATTGTTTAATTCTGCTGTTGCAATTTCACTTCCCAATGAAACGTCCTGCTACCAGTTTCTGACTGGTGATTCTTAAAGCACTTTCACTCCCTTTCACCTGCATGTTTTTTAGCATGTTGAAAAACCCAATGTGAAAAGGGCGAGATTCTTAACTGTAAAACGTCACAATGGTTAGAAAGCAGAGAAATGATGTAAGATGAATTGTAAAACAGTGCTTAGATAATGGATCATTTAGGAGGTGATTGGATGTATGGTAGCTCCGGCTGGAAGCAATGCTCATACGTCAGAGAGCCACGGGCATACAAACCTGATTTTCTGGAACAAATGGTTCGGCACAGACAAGAAGGGCCAAAAGGCCTGTTTCTGAGCTGTAATTTTCTATGGTTCTATGGTTCTAATAAATCTTTAATTATTGAAATATCAGTCGGTTAGAATCAGACATGGCAGCACAGAAAGCTGTGAGTTCAAGTTCCACTCCAGTGACTTCAACACATAATCTAGATTAATGCTTTCATGCAGTACTGAGGGAGTGCAGCTCTGTCAGAGGCTCTTGCTGTGCGCTGATTGGGTGCCGTGTTTCCTACATTACAAGTGTGCACCCTTCAAACTACTTCATTGGCTTAAACTGTTTTAGTACATTCGGCAAGGTGCTATATAAGGGAGGCGATGGCCTGGTGGTATTATCATTGGACGATTAATCCAGAAACTCAACTGAATGTTCTGGAGATCTAGATTTGAATCTCGCCATGAAAGATGGCGGAATTTGAATTCAATAATAAAAAAATCTGGAATTAAGAATCTATTGAAACCATTGTCAATTGTCGGAAAAACCCATCTGGTTCACTAATGTCCTTTAGGGAAGGAAACCTGTCGTCCTTGCCTGGTCTGGTCTCCATGTGACTCCAGAGCCACAGCAATGTGCTTGACTCTCAGCTGCCCTCAGGCAACTAGGGATGGACAATAAATGCTGGCCAACCAGTGACGCCCATGTCCTACAAATGAATAAAAAATAGACATGATTGTGAGCTTTTCTTTGTTAATTGACAATCACATACTACCTGAAACACATTTCCTTCATCTATGTTTCCCACAGTATCCAAAATCATTCTTAATATCAGCATTGGACTGTAAAAGCTTGCAGATACTAAAAGGAAAGCTAATGGAGCTCCAAGGTTCTGAGAAACCCGGGGAGAAGCAGTTTGATAGAAGATGACACGGTGAGATTTTATTTCAACAAGGGGACAATGAAAGGCTCCTTGCTAACCCTATTGAATTTATTCAATTGTTCTGTCTGTGTCTGTGTGTTCAGTGTTTGTGGACAACACCTGCTTAATCCATCTCTGCATCTTGGAGAATATTTGTTGATGACTGTCCACAGTGAGCTATTACATAAATAGACCATAAAGGAGCAAAAAGGAACACATTTTTATAGCAGTAAGTCCCTGACACAGTAACACTGAGAGCAGAGTTCAATCCACCTGAGCTCACACAAATCTTTACTTAACCAGAACATGACAAAATCTCCATCAGATAAACGCAGTGATGTTCTTTCTCTCTCTCTGTGTGTGATGTTCTCTCTCTCTCTCAATGACAGCCTCTCTCTCTCTCAGTGATGACCTCTCTCTCTCTCTCTCTGTGATGTTCTCTCTCTCTCTCTCAGTGATGACCTCTCTCTCTCTCGCTCTGTGATGTTCTCTCTCTCTCTGTGATGTTCTCTCTCTCTCTGTGACGGCCTCTCTTTCTGTGATGTCCTCTCTCTTCCGTGATGTCCTCTTTCCCCCGCTGCCACAATATCTGACCTTCCTCATTTCTAATCACCATGGACCATATGGTCCATAGCTGTGCTTTCCCTCCTCTGGGTTTTCCCTCTAGGTTTCTGGCCAATTCGTCACTTGTCTAGTTGCTGGATGAGAATCAGACCCACCAAACGGCAATGTGGTCCCACCATTATGTTCAGGAGGGCTATCATGTCCCTGGTCTTGCTGGATACTTACTTGATTTTCAGCCTCCCCTAACCTTTCCAGTCTCAGTGTAAATATCGCAACTTTAGTCTTTCAGAAGGACAGTTTATGGCCGGTTACTATATATACCCTTTTAAAAAAATTATTCATTATTTTTATTTGTTCATTCAAGGGATTTGGGCTTCGTTAGCTAGGCCAGCATTCATCTGATACCACTTAATCATTTGCTGAGTGTTGGAGCTATGCTTTAATTCAGGAGACTTCTTCCAAAGACCCTTCCCTTCATATCCTCTCAATAGTCTAGTGAAGAGTTGTGGCGAGGGTTGGTTCAATGCGGAGTTGCGTGGCACAGTTAATGGAAGGCCCGAGGCTATCCTGCCGCCTACGGAAATAGATACCTCAGCTTCATTAAAGTGGCAACATTTACCAGGGTGAGATTCATGGACAGAAGATGATTGGGATTGTGCAGAAGGCTAGCTAAGAACAAAGAACAAAGAACATTACAGCACAGGAACAGGCTCTTCGGCCCTCCAAGCCCGCGCCGCTCCCTGGTCCAAACTAGACCATTCTTTTGTATCCTTCCATTCCCACTCCATTCATGTGGCTATCTAGATAAGTCTTAAACGTTCCCAGTGTGTCCGCCTCCACCACCTTGCCCGGCAGCGCATTCCAGGCCCCCACCACCCTCTGTGTAAAATACGTCCTTCTGATATCCGTGTTAAACCTCCCCCCCCCCTTCATCTTGAATCTATGACGCCTCGTGAACGTCACCACCGATCTGGGAAAAAGCTTCCCACCGTTCACCCTATCTATGCCTTTCATAATTTTATACACCTCTATTAGGTCACCCCTCATCCTCCATCTTTCCAGTGAGAACAACCCCATTTCCCCAATCTCTCCTCATAACTAAGCCCTTCCATACCAGGCAACATCCTGGTAAACCTCCTCTGTACTCTCTCTAAAGCCTCCACGTCCTTCCGGTAGTGTGGCGACCAGAACTGGGTGCAGTATTCCAAATGCGGCCGAACCAACGTTCTATACAACTGCAACATCAGACCCTAACTTTTATACTCTATGCCCCGTCCTATAAAGGCAAGCATGCCATATGCCTTATTCACTACCTTCTCCACCTGTGACGTCACCTTCAAGGATCTGTGGACTTGCACACCCAGGTCCCTCTGCGTATCTACACCCTTTATGGTTCTGCCATTTATCGTACAGTTCCCCTCTACGTTAGTTCTACCAAAATGCATCACTTCGCATTTGTCTGGATTGAACTCCATCTGCCATTTCTTTGCCCAAATTTCCAGCCTATCTATATCCTTCTGTAGCCTCTGACAATGTTCCTCACTATCTGCAAGTCCAGCCATTTTCGTGTCGTCCGCAAACTTACTGATCACCCCAGTTACACCTTCTTCCAGATCGTTTATATAAATCATGAACAGCAAAGGTCCCAATACAGAGCCCTGCGGAACACCACTAGTCACAGGCATCCAGCCGGACAAAGACCCTTCCACTACCACCCTCTGTCTTCTGTGACCAAGCAAGTTCTCTACCCATCTAGCCACCTCCCCCTTTATCCCATGAGATCCAACCTTTTGCACCAACCTACCATGAGGGACTTTGTCAAACGCTTTACTAAAGTCCATATAGACGACATCCACGGCCCTTCCCTCATCAACCATTCTAGTCACTTCTTCAAAAACTCCACCAGGTTAGTGAGGCATGACCTCCCTCTCACAAAACCATGCTGACTATCGTTAATGAGTTTATTTCTTTCTAAATGCGCATACATCCTATCTCTAAGAATCCTCTCCAACAACTTCCCGACCACGGGCGTCAAGCTCACCGGCCTATAAATTCCCGGGTTATCCTTCCTACCCTTCTTAAATAACAGGACCACATTAGCTAGCCTCCAGTCCTCTGGGACCTCACCTGTGTCCAGTGACGAGACAAAGATTTGCGTCAGAGGCCCAGCGATTTCATCTCTCGTCTCCCTGAGCAGCCTTGGATAGATTCCATCAGGCCCTGGGGATTTGTCAGTCTTTATATTCCCTAAAAAACCTAACACTTCCTCCCTTGTAATGGAGATTTTCTCCAACGGGTCAACACTCCCCTCCGAGACACTCCCAGTCAACACACTCCTCTCCTTTGTGAATACCAACGCAAAGTATTCATTTAGGATCTCCCCTACTTCTTTGGGCTCTAAGCATAATTCCCCACTTTTGTCCCTGAGAGGTCCGATTTTTTCCCTGACAACCCTTTTGTCCCTAACGTATGAATAAAATGCCTTGGGATTCTCCTTAATCCTGTCTGCCAAGGACATTTCGTGACCCCTTTTTGCCCTTCTAATTCCTCATTTGAGTTCTTTCCTACTTTCTTTGTATTCCTCCAGAGCTCCCTCCGTTTTTAGCTGCCTGGACCTAACGTACGCCTCTCTTTTCTTTTTGACCAATCCCTCAATTTCCCTGGTTATCCACGGTTCTCGAATCCTACCCTTCCTATCCTTCTTTTTTACAGGCACATACCTATCCTGCAGCCCTAACAACTGTTCCTTAAAAGACTCCCACATGCCAGATGTGGATTTACCCTCAAACAGCCTCTCCCAATCAAGAGCTGCCAATTTCTGCCTGATCCCAATAAAGTTAGCCTTCCCCCAATCCAACACCTTACCCTTGGGACACCACTCATCCTTTTCCATCACTATCCTAAAGCTAACAGAATTGTGGTCACTATTTGCCACATGTTCCCCTACCGAAACTTTGAAGACCTGACCGGGCTCATTCCCCAGTACTAGGTCCAGTATAGCCCCCTCTCTAGTCGGGCTATCTACATATTGTTCCAAAGAACCTTCCTGTACGCATTTTACAAATGCCTCCCCATTCAGACTCCCAGCCCTACGCGATTTCCAGTCTATACCAGGGAAATTGAAGTCTCCCACTACAACAACTCTATTTTTCCTGCACCTATCCATTATCTCCTGACATATCCGTTCTTCCACTTCCCTTGGGCTGTTGGGGGGGCCTGTAGTATACCCCCAACATAGTGACTGCGCCCTTCCTGTTTCTGAGCTCCACCCACAGTGACTCATTACCCGATCCCTCTGAATTATCCTCCCTCTGCACCGCTGCAATATGCTCTCTAATACTGCTACTCCCCCACCTCTTTTGGCCCCTCCTCTGTCTCGCCTAAAACACTTGTACCCTGGAATATTCAGCTGCCAGTCCTGTCCCTCTTTCAACCAAGTCTCTGTCACCACAACCACATCCAAATTCCTCGTAAGCATTAAGGCCCTAAGTTTGTCTGTCTTACCTGCTACGCTCCTTGCATTGAAGTAGATGTACTCCAGACCTCCAGGCCCAGTGAGGTCATCCTCCCCAGAGTGCTCTTCTTCTTTGCCAGACTTGTCCTGGCCCGAAGCTCGTCCCCAGCCTCTACACTTGTAGACCTAATTTTTTGATTCCCACCCCCCCTGCCATATTAGTTTAAACGCACCCGAACTGCACTGGCAAAACTCCCAGCCAGGATATTCGTGCCCTTCCAATTTAGTTGTGACCCGTCCTTCTTGTACAGGTGCCCTCCTCTCTTGAAAACTTCCCAGTGATCCAGGAATATGAAGCCCTCCCTCCTGGACCAGTCCTTTAGCCAAGCGTTCAGTTGTATTATCTCCCTATTCCTAGCCTCACTGGCCCTAGGCATTGGGAGCAACCCAGAGATTGCCACTCTGGAGGCCCTACTTTTTAGCCTATTTCCCAACTCCCTGAATTGCTCTCGTAGGATCCCCCTGCTCTTCCTATCTACGTCATTTGCACCAATGTGTACAATGACATCTGTTTCTTTATCCTCCCCTTTTAATATGCCTCCTATCCACTGGGAGACATCCAGTACCCCAGCACCAGGTAGGCAGACTACCATCCTGGAGTCCTGTTCGCACCCACAGAATCGCCTGTCCATGCCTCTAACTGACGCGTCCCCCACCACTATCGCTCTCCTAATTCCTCTCTTTCCTTTCCGGGCCACAGAGCCTGACTCTGTGCCAGTGACCTGGTCACTGTGGCTTGCCCCTGGAGAGTCATCCTCCTCCACACTATCCAAAACAATATACCTGTTTTGGAGGGGGACAACCACAGGTGACCCCACCACTAATTGCTCACTCCCCTCCCCTCTCACACCTGTTGCCGAGCCCTTCCTATTATGAGAGACAGCCACTGGAATGCTCTCTGGTACGTTACCCTTATGACCTTTACTCCTCCTAACTGTGACCCACAGGGTCACAGGTCATAAGGTCATAAGGATAAGCTAATCCCCCGAGGAGGACATAGGTCTGCACCAGGAGCGTAATCTCATATTGTGTGATGGCGTCTCTAACGTGGGCCCAATACTGGTCTCCAGCCAGCACTTTCAAACAACACCATTCCGAAGCACAGACTGTCGAAGCGATCGTGCAAAAAAAATTAAAGGTCACTTTTGTGTAACATCCTGTATGACAGGGACGAGTTCTGTGTGGGTAGTATGGAAAAAATCCCGAAAAATAATTACCGCCCCGGGTTGCGCTAAGGTTTTGCTTAACAGACAGTAAGCTTATTATTTTCATATTCAGAATTCTGTTGCCAGGAGTCAGCTGTGTCAACACCTGGAGTGGTGTTTGTTTTGAGATTAAGGGGGAGGAGTGAACTCGACAGCAGAGCACACGAACAACATGTAGACAACAACTTATATTTCTGTGGCGCCTTGAACATAATGAAACGTCCGAAGGTGCTTCGCAGGAGCCTTATAAACTAGAGAATGACACCAAGCAGATACAGAATCTTACATCTAATGGCCAAACACTTGGTGAACAGAATTCCCACTCACTTGAAGAAGGGGCTTAAGGCTCCGAAAGCTTGTGTGGCTTTTGCTACCAAATAAACCTGTTGGACTTTAACCTGGTGTTGTTAAACTTCTTACTGTGCAATACACATCTCTTTAACCTGTGTTTAATGTTCCCTCCACCCATATTATCTGTACCTTTTAAGACCTGGCTGGCTGTAGAGATTTGCATTCTAATTAGTATTCTGTAACTTGATTTCTGTGTCTGTGTACTGTTGGAGAACAGAGACCACTCCATCTGACGAAGGGGCATCGTTCCGAAAGCTTATGGTATTTGCTACCAAATAAACCTGTTGGACTTTAACCTGGTGTTGTTAAACTTCTTACTGTGTTTACCCCAGTCCAACGCCGGCATCTCCACATCACAAACACTTGGTGACAGAGGTAGGTTTTTAAAGAGTGCCTAATGGAGAAAAGCGAATCGAGAGTTGGAGAGTGCGAGAGAGGAATTCCAGGTTTTGAGGCCTACAGGCGCCTAAAGGTGCCACCCTTGGGAATGCACACACCACAGAGGCCACAATTAGAGGAGCTATCTCCTTGGTTTGTGGGGCAGGGAGGGATTACAGCGGTAGGGAGGGGTGGCACTTTGGACGAATTTCAAAACAAAGAGATTTCAAAATCAAGGCATTACTTGACTGGGAGACATTGGAGGTCAGTCAGCAAAGGGGTGATGATTGGCTGTGAGATAAGGCAGAGGCGGCAGAGTTTTGGGTGACCTCAAATTTACAGAGGGTAGAATGTGGGAGGTCAGCCAGGAAGGCCAGGGGGCTTACAGATCTATGGGACTGACATGATTAGCGAGTCAATTCAGCCCCCATCTTAGATGGAAAGGTAAGCAAGTAGTCAGGATCCCTTCAAAGAAATCTGTACAACTTCACCCTCCCCTTACCCACCCCCTTCTCCGCAACACACAAGAATACCCATTAAAGGGCAGAGGATGGGAGGTGCCAGCAGTCAACACCAGGAGGGTGATGCCAGTCTAACCCCGAGATATGGGCTGGGATTCTCCGACCTGGTCCGAGGCTGGGATTCTCCGACCTGGTCCGAGGCTGGGATTCTCCGACCTGGTCCGAGGCTGGGATTCTCCGGCCTCATCCGCGGCTGGGATTCTCCGGTGCCGCCGCAGCTGTGGCGGGACGAACAACATCGGAGAATTCCCACCATGGTGTTAGATTTGACCTGGAGAGTGTAGCACTACTCCACCAGCGAAGATGAGTCTGCCAAGGGACTGGTGATAGCGGTGTACCCTTTTGTAATCGCAGCAAAAAATAAAACATCCCCAGTGTATAACCCAGTGCTCAGTTCAACATGTTTATTGAAAATTGCCCTGAGGGGACAGTCTTTGCGGTCACAACTCACATCTGTTCCCCCGGCGAGAGGGTGAAATCTTTCACTGGTGCATAATCTGAATTTGCTTTTTTCCTGCTTATTATTCATCATCCTCAGAAGCAAAGCAGAGTTGCCAGTGCGTGTCCCCAGGTGAGCAAGGTGTACAACTGCGATGGATCAAATGCCAGCAGCAGGATTCAAATGTTTAAAATTAAATGTAGCATCAGATTGAGAACATTAGTGATATTAATCGTTCTTATCATAGTAGGATTTATTAATTACTCATTCACACGATGTGGGCGTCATGGTTATTCCTAATTGCCCTTGCTAGGGTGGTGTTGAGCTGCCTTCTTGAATCATTGCAGTCCATGTGGTGTAGGTACACCCACAGTGCTGATAGGGAAGGGTGTTCCAGGATTTTGACTCAGCGACAGTGAAGGAATAGTGATATATTTCCAAGTCAGGATGGTGACGGACGGCACGGTGGTTAACACTGTTGCCTCACAACGGCAATTCCCAGCTTGAGGCACTGTCTGTGCAGAGTCTGCACGTTCTCCCCATTTCCACGTGGGTTTCCTCCGGATACTCCGTTTCCTCCCCCAGTCCGAAAGACGTGCTGGTTAGGTGCATTGGCCGTGCTAAAGTCTCCCTCAGTGTACCCGAACACGAGCCAGAGTGTGGCGACTAGGGGATAGTCACAGTAACTTCATTGCAGTGTTAAGGTGAACCTACTTGTGACACTAATAAATAAATAATAAACAAGTGAGTCACTTGGAGGGGAATTGGTGTTTCCATGTGTCTGCTGCCCTTGTCCTTTTAGGTGGTAAAGGTCATGGGTTTGGTCAAAGGAACATTGGTGAATTGGTGGAGTGTATTTTGTCGATGGTACACACTGTGCACCATTGGGCAGTGAAACAACGTTTACAATCCATTGGGAAAGAAGAGGGAGAACAGAACTGGCAGAGTAAGGATATGAAGATCCCCATTGTGTGTCTTGGGTGATTGCTCTGTCTATGAGTTTAGACAGTCTCAATTCAGCTCATAGTTCATGATCCTGTTCCAGTTACATGTCTTCCCATGTGTAAAACATTAGGTTTCCATATGCAGCCTCCCAGGGCACAGGGCCTGTACCCTTGCTGTGCTGCAAATAAGATTTTAGTTCTGTAGTGCTCCACTGGAGGAAACCACTTGGGATGTCTACACTTTACTATCTGCTCCCAAAGCTGATGTCAGATTTATTACCCAGACAAACTCACTGACGGAATGTGAACAGAGCCATGACGTCCCCACTGGTCAGTGTCCGCACCTCCTGCAGGACATAGTCCATTTATCCTGGACCCCATCCCCCACTGCTACCCCCCACCAATTCCATTGCCAGGCCAATCTTAAATCTAATTGACAATTAATTTCACGAGGTTTAATCTCCCATAAAAGCCTCAGATGTGGTCCGACACTGAATGCCTTCAATAAATCCAAGTATGTCCCACGCACAGGTTAACGGCCCTCCATTCCTACCCAAACACTGAGACAGATATCTATCACAGAATTCATTAAATTTGGGAGCTCTGATATCACGTTAATCTCAACCAGCCATACAGTCTATCTGAAGCTGTTATCAACAGGGTTAATTAAATTCAGGGATGCACCTCCAAGGCATATAAGTAGAAACCAAAACAAGTTTTTTTAAAAACCCAGTGTTATTCACTGATAACATTGTGACTTCCCTCAGATTTTCTGTCCGTCTGCTGTCCAGGATTACCAACCCTCCAGGATTGGCCTGGACTCTCCAGGGATTGAAGATCGATCTGCCAGATGCAATCTTAAAGAAAAATCATTGGGTTATTAAAAAATATAGCTGTTTTTCTTTATTCACTGTCATAGAATCCTTACAGTGCAGGAGGCCATTCAACCCATCGAGTCTGCACCGACCCTCTGAAAGAGCATTCTATTGCCGTAACCCCAGGTATTTATCCCGCTAATCACACTAACCCACACATCTTGGGGCACTAAGAGACAGTTTAGCATCTATCCACCTAACCTACATGTGGCTTCGAACATTTCTCTTTACCAGGTATAAAGGGGGGGTGTGGAGGCCGATTGGCTGACCATCAAGCATCATCCAATTGGGTAATTTGCTTTCCAATTGGCGTCGGAAGGCTGTGCATCACAAAGATGGCCGTGTTGGTCAATGAATGACTGCAGCACGGGTGTAAAGCATGTGGTGAAACCTTCAGGAATACATTTAATCATAGTTAGCAACCCTACACTGCGTCACCTCACTGGATACACTGGTAACAACTGCTCCCGTGACTTCCAACTGAGCTTCAGGAGCAGGACTCCCTGGCTCAGGTAATCAGTAGCTGCATTGTACCCCTTGTGTAGGACAGAAACCCAACGTCACTGTGGAGGTTCCTGCAATGGGATCCCCAAGAAATGTCTTCGATACTCAATCTCCACTATTTAAATCTGGCCTAGGCCGAATGGTACAGCTAACGTAGCCTGGATTCTATGGTCCACAGAACTCCCTACTGTGCAGAAGGAGGCTCTTCAGCCCATCGAGACTGCACCGACTCTTCAAAAGAGCAACCCACCCAGGTCCTTCCCTTTGCCCTATCTCCCACAACCCCACACATTCCCCATAGCCAATCCACCCAATTTACACATCCTGGGACATGAAGGAGCAATTTAGCATGGCCAATTGACCCAACCTGCACATCTCTGGAGTGTGGGAGGAAACCGGAGCACCCGGAGGAAACCCACGCAGACACGGGGAGAACATGCAGACTCCACACAGACAGTGACCCAAGCCGGGAATTGAACCCGGGTCCCTGGCGCTGTGAGGCAGCAGTGCTACCCACTGTGCCAAGTGGCATTCTGGACCCCGGGTTAGCGCATTTATTTTACACCAGTCAGAATCTTGGCTTTGTTGGTGTTAGCAGCTTAGTTACTGCCTCATGGAGAAATCCAGCGCCAGTTCTTTTCTGTGGGGAATGTGGCCCAACAGGCTTTTAGCTTTCAACATCAGTCTGTTGAACTTGGAGGAACTGACTTTCCCCTCTCAAATCAAAAAGGAATTTCCCTGTACTTTCGGTTTGGATCATTTACTTGCTGTGTCTATCTTCCTCGAGGGAGGAATTAAACAGATTGGGGAGGAATTGTGCCAGTGCAGAGCTCTGCCATCTGGAGCTCCACTGTTGGCACACCTGAAGTGGATTTAATCTTTTTTTAATGTCAGTTAATAATTTGATCCAAAAGGTGGCGCAAGGTGTCACTAAGTATGATCTACCACGGTCTTGGCACCAGGCTCTCTCTGGAGTCCTTGGCAACATAAGATCACATTTCTCCTGCAAAACCATAGCAACCTTTAGCACAGTCGGAGGCCATTCATTAGTGCGCTGCTTCTTTCACAGAGTAATTAAATACTGCTCCCATTGCCACGCTCCCTCCCCACAGCCTATACCTTCCTCTGCTTCAAGTTTTATTCGACTTTCCCTTATTGTAAAAGAATCTGAGAAAGCGCTTCTCACTCCAATAATCCTCAGTGTACAGAAATCTCATAGAATCCCTACAGGGCAGAAGGAGGCCATTTGGCCCATCGAGCCTCTACCGACCACAATCCCATCCGGGTCCTGCCCTATCCCCGTAACCCCACATATTTACCCTCCTAACCCCCCTGACATTAAGGGGCAATTTCGTATGGTCAATTAACCCAACCCGCACATATTTGGACTGTGGGAAGAAACCGGAGCACCCGGAGGAAACCCACGCAGACACGGGGAGTACAGGCAGACTCCGCACAGACAGTCACCTGAGGCCAGAATTGAACCCCAGATACCTGGCGCTGTGAGGCAGCAGTGCTAACCACTGTGCCACCGTGCACCCTAATCTTGGCTCTCATTTCTGTCTGTTGTGCAGAGGTTCCTGAATAGTCGTAAACTTACATCATGAGCAGATAACCCTCATCACCCAGTAACCAGGCTTTGACTATTAGGCGGTTACTTGCTGCATTTTATCTTTAGGTTGCTGGAGCAATAAAGTCTGAAAAATCTACAGGGAGTGATCTGGTAGGTGCTGAGGTTTGTTTTGCTTTTTATTTGAAAGCTTCTGCTGAAACAGGTGGTTTTTCTTTACCCAGGGGGTGGTTATGGTCTGGAATGCGCTGCCTGGGAGGGTGGTGGAGGCGGGTTCCCTCACATCCTTTAAAAAATACCTGGATGAGCACTTGACATGCCATAAATTCAGGGCTATGGGCCAAGTGCTGGTCGATGGGATTAGGTGGGAGTTCAGGTGTTTCTAATGTGTCAGTGCAGACTCGATGGGCTGAAGGGTCTCTTCTGCGCTGCATGATTCTATTCTATGACCTATGATCTAAGTTACTCCCAGACACAAGTGGCCTGGAAGGGTTTCCTCTGGGAATTGAACATGACCAGGAACATGATGAGAGATCAGGTGGAGCAGGACAAGCGGCTGGAAGAGGGGGGATAGGATGAGGAGAAGGGCACACTGCAGGAGGCCATACCTGCTGAGAGTCTGAAGGAATTCTCCCACCTCAACCTCAGCGGAGACAAATGCATGAGATGTCCACACTTCAGAGGACGGGCTTTGACCAAAATCCACCAACTGTCGCAGCCACGTCAAAGCAGAGCAAGGACAATATTGCCTGTGGCCCTTTTACCTGTCTGGTTTATTTCAGGTTGTTGCTGGAGATAGAAGCAACATTGTGCTACTTGTAGTGCACAGCTGGATATGGAAGCCACCAAAGCTCTCTATAGACAGAGCAATCATTTAGTTTCATTTCGTCTTACCAAAGATAAGCAAGCAGAGTTGGCACAGGGTTTGTCGGCTTTGCCGTGGTGCCTGCTGCCATTGACTTCACACGCATTGCCCTGTGTCATGAACTCGAACATTTCAATGGACCAAAAGGAATTTCATTCCCTCAATGTGCCGTTGGTGCGCAACCACAGGGCAATGTGTCATGTAGGTGAATGCCAGATATCCTCGGAGCAGTCGCCACTCTTACATTCTGTGGCAATGTAACAGAACCCAATTTAATTACCAAACTCTCCTGAGTGGCTAATGAGATACTGGGGCCATCAACTTAAAATTGTCCCTATGGATGAGGAGAGAGGATAGGAGAGATTTGGCAGCACAGGGACCCTGGGTTCGATTCCCGGCTTGGATCACTGTGTGTGTGTGGAGTTTGCACGTTCTCCCCATGTCTGCGTGGGTTTCCTCTGGGTGCTCCCCTAGCCTTGTATGCCTTGGCATCGCAAGTGCAGATCTAAATACTTCTTAAATGTTATGAGGGTCTCTGCCTCCACCATCCCTTCAGGCACTGAGTTCCAGACTCCCACCACCCTGAGGGTGAAAAAGGTTTTCCTCACATCCCCTCCAAACCTCCTGCCCCTTCCCTTCTCCAGTTATCCAATTTAACCTCCACTGCCTTTCCATTTTTGTCCTCTTAAAGTCTTTTTCATTAATTGATTGTGGACTTTTTGCATTAGCAAATTTCGATACAGTAGATTTATACACAGTTAATCATTGCTGGAGATGTGCAGTTTGAAAGCTTAATTGTGCATTGACTTGGTACATGAATCATTCCAACCCTCAAATCTGAAGGAAAATAGATTGCTTGTAATCAGACCGTTGAACCCCAGCGTTCTATATCAGTCACTGTTTCTGCACACGATGTCAGCCTCCCATTGCCGTTTGCTTATTTACATTGCCACCTGGTGACACAGGCACAAGTATAGCTCGTGAATCAAATGGCACCTTCCAAGATACCCAAAGAAGTTTGTCTCTGCTCTCCCCAGAAAGCGAGCACACACCCGGTGGAATGGAGGGAGCTTCACACTCCCTCTTCGAATCACTAAACAGAAAGAATGGCTCAACACCACCTTCTCAAGGGCAATAGATGCTGGCGCGGCCAGTGACACCCACATCCCATGAATGAATGAGTGAAACAAAAGAGAGAAAGGCAACAGTTAGAAAGGAGGCAATGGTATTTTCTAAAAGAATTATTCAGCAGAGTATGGATTAGGAAGCTTGATAAAGTGTTTATAATGTGTTGCGAAGAGAGGTCATATTGGGGCGGCACATTGGCACAATGATTAACATTGCTGCTTCACAGCTCCAGGGACCCCCGGGTTCAATTCCGTCCTCGGGTCACTGCCTGTGCGGAGTTTGCACATTCTCCCCGTGTTTGCGTGGATTTCCTCCGGGTGCTCCGGTTTCCTCCCACAGTCCAAAGATGTGCGGGTTGGGTGGATTGACCTTGCTAAATTGTCCCTTAGACCCAGGATGTGTAGTTTAGGTGCATTAGCCGTGGGAAATGTGTGGGGTTATGGGGATAGGGCAAGGGAGAGGGCCTGGGTAACTTACTCCCTCAGAGAGTCGATGGGCCGAATGGCCTCCTTAAGCACTGTACGGACTCTATGACATCAAAGTTTTACTCCGTTTCTCTCTCCACGGATGCTGCCAGACCAGTTGGGTTTTCCAGCACTTTTTGCTTTTAGTTCAGATCTCCAGCTTCTGCAGTATTGAGTTTTAATAATATATTTGCTTTATTAAATGATTGATTTGTCCGAGCTTCATGTCTCCTTTTACAATTTAATGAGACAACTGGATTAGTGTCGCTTTTTATTGCCTAAATCACATGGTATTGTATCCACTAACCAATCAGGTGAAATGATTGGTCGGTAGGTCTACTCTTCTTTCTGAGACATTTCCTCAGGGTCAAAGGTGACTCAGCTCCTCACTAAAAATGAGTTCTCAGGTGACTGAATGAGTCCAGTGCGTGGCCTACAGTCTCTGTCATGAGGCTGACGCTGGTTGGAGGAGAGGGTGGGTGGGGTGCCCGGGTTGGCATGCCCTCCTTTCGCCATCTATGCTTGGCTTCAGCTTGTCCTCGGCGATGAAACTCGAGGAGTTCCCAGATGCCTTTCCTCCACTTCCAGTGGTCTTGGGCCAGCTATTCCCAGCTATTAGTGGAGATGTCACACTTTTTGAAGGTGTTGTTTCAGGGTGTCCCTTAAGTGCTTCCTCTGCTCTCTGAGGGCTCGCTTGCTGTGTCAAAGCTCAGAGTCAAGCACTTGTTTCGGGAGTCTAGTGTCAGGCAGGTGCACGGTGTGTCCCGCCCAGCAGAGCTGATCGAGAGTGGTCAATGCTTCAATACCGGGATGTCGGCCTGAGTGAGAACACGAGTTATGGAAAGTGGTCCCCGATTTTGATAACCGGGGGGACAGTGCAGTGTGGCAGGGGCAGGTTGGTAGAGGGTCTTTGTCTTACGGATGTTTAGTGTAAGGCCCACACTCTTGTACACCTCGGTGAGGTTGTTGACAATGGTTTGGAGCTCAAACTCTGAGTGTGTGCAAAGGCAAGAATCGTCTGCATACTGTAACTCAATGATAGAGGATGAGATGATCTTGGATCTGGCCTGCAAGTGGCTGAAGTTGAACAGATTTGTTCTTTAGTTTAGCTCCACTCCGCCAGGGAGCTTGCTGAGGGCAAGGAGGAGCATTGCAGCAAGGAAGATGGAGAAGAGTATCAGTGCAATGATGCAGCCTTGCCTGACCCCAGTCTGAACCTGAATAGGCCCTGGACAACATGGACCCCTTTCCAGACCTTGCAAACTGTCAACAAGGACAGGCATCGACGACAAGGTGTAACACAGCCTTCATGTGCCAAAGCAGCCTTCGGTTACCTGAGGAAGAGAATGTTTGATGACCAGGAACTCAGCCCTGGCACTAAGCTCATGGTTTACGGAGCAGTAGTGATACCTACCCTCCTATCTGGCTCAGAGATGTGGACTGTGTACAACAGACAACTCAAAACTCTGGCAAAGTGACAACTGCGCTGTCTTCGCAAGAAGCTGTAAATTCATTGGCAGAATAGGTGCATCAACATCAGTGTTATCACTCAGGCCAACATCCCCAGGTATTGAAGCATTGTCCACATTCTGCTGGGTGGGACACATTGTCCACATGCCTGACACGAGGCTCCTGAACAAGCGCTCGCACACGGAGTGGCAATTGAGCCTCTGGAGAGCACAGGAAATGCTTCAATGACATCCTCAAAGCCTCCTTGAAAAAGTACAACATCCCCACCAACACCCGAGAATCTCTGACCCAAGACCACCCGAAAAGCATCCGGGAAGGAGCTGAACACCTCAAGTTTCATCACTGATAGCCCAGGCACGCCACTCACTCACTCCTCCAACTACCATCTGTCCCGCCTGTGACAGAGACTGTCGCTCACGCACTGGACTCCTCCGTCGCCTGTGAAAGCGAGTCAGCCTCAACTCCGAGGGATTGCCAGAGCAATAGTTATAGAACTGAGTTATTCTATTTATAGAGTTCTATGAATAGAAGTAACCTGTCATAACGGGGAAAAATGTACTAAAAATAAATCAGAATCATTCAATACTTATCTTTCAGCGCTGCAGGGCAAGGGCGAGAGTGAATGAGACAGGTCACTAAGAAAAGGGCTAAGGTGAGGGGGAAGCCGTGTGGGGCCAGGGATTACCTGGCCGGTTGCGGACTGAACAGTTGCTGCCATTCTCCTCAGGTCCAGGAATTTAGAATGTAGTTGACGGAGTTTAGAGAAGGAAAGAGAGAAAGGTTTGTGGAGTCTAGGACTTCCTGTCTATGGGATCCTTCTGTCTTGGACTGTTAGATTCTTAGAAAGACGCTCGGCATACTTTAGTATCTACTTTATACTTGGTTATTAATACTCCTGAACAGGTTACAAAGTAGGAACATAGCTAATAGACATAATTTCAACCTCTCAGAGAGAGAGAGAATCTAACACATGATTGACTAGTGTCAGAGGGACATCATCATCTACATCAGCACATTCCATCTGTTAATCCTCCACAGTATATTTCCCCCCCAAGTGCTCTATCCTACATTTCAAATGCGAAACTATGGCTTTACCTATTTATGTTACATTTGTGTAACTTCCTTTTTACACTCCACTCAACTCCAAATCCCACTCTTCCCCTCCCCAAGTCACAGTGCTGGGGTTTCAATCTGCCTCCGTATTCACGGCCAAAAGGGAAGATGGATTGGAGACAGTAGAGCTTTCTTCTGCAGCTGGGAGGACGTCATCCCCTGGACACTGGGACAACATTTTATCAGCGTTGCTGGGGAGCAGAGTGTAAATTACAGAATGACTGAACTGAAAGGAGAACAAAGATTTTGCAACAAAATACTGACTCAACAAGAAGACCGAAGATCTTTGGACTCTCTGGGACTAGAAGAGAAGAACTCAGGACACTCTGAGGAACTTGTTGCTTTCTTCAAAGTACTGTGGAAGAAGCTTGTGAAGAAGAATGACCTTTAACTCCAGGGAAGACTATTATAGCTGTATCATTTGACAGAAAGGGTGTTGAAAATCTAAGACTGCAATGAACTTAGATATCAAAAGGAAAAACAACACAGAAACAGAAAATGCTGGAAAATCTCAGCAGGTCAGACAGCATCTGGGGGAGAGAATAGAGCCAACGTTTCAGGTCTGGATGACCCTGTCATGCTCACTAGGTACAGTCATCATTGCCTCTCTCCAGTGTACCTCCTTTTCCATCAAAATGCCTCAAGCTACTTTCAAAGGATTCTTAACTCTATAGCTCCTTCCATTATACCAATGTCTCCATTAACATGAATATCTCCACAGCTGTCTCCATGCTCTGAGATGGGGGAGGTGAGGGGAGGGCGGGGGGGGGAGGGCAGGGGTCCTTCTGTCTTGGACTCCAGGGACGGGATTTTCCGGCCGTGCTCTCCCCAGGGCTGGAAAATCCCGCCCGAGGTCAATGGGCCTTTGCATGGTCCGTGTCCCGGCCGCTACGATTCCTGTGGTGGGCGGGACAGGAAAATCCCACCCTAGGCGTGAAACTTTATTCTTAAACTGTAGACACACACTGGTATCTGCTGAACACCTGTTTATTAATGCTACTCTGTGCTAAAGGTTACAGAGTAGGCGTGTCACTCTTGGACATGATGACAACCTCTCTCACAAGAGTCAAACGCATGACTGACTAGTGTCAGGGGTACAGCATCATCCATGTCATACATCAGCACATCCTGTTAACCCTGCACACTACATGTCCAAGTTAGGGATATGTGTCATTCTTTTGACATGGTGTGGGTGAGTAATGGAAGTAGTTAAAGATGGGAAAAGGGGTATTTATATCCTGATATATACCTGAAGGTATCATCAATACAGCGGATCAGAGAAATGAAGGGATAATTTTTTAATTGAATGTGCCTGCAGAGATGGGAACATATGATGGAAATTCCGATGCAAATTCCCAATTCACAGCCTGTCCAACTCTCCATCCACGGGAGTTGCACACCGAGATCTGGATCATCCTGGACCAGCACTACGGATGAATGAAGCTCTACACCAGCATCACACATCATGACATTGACTCCACTGCACTCAGATCATATTTACGCCAGTCCTGACCAACTCCACTGGTTATAATGATTGATTCATGCTGCGATTCCCATCGTTCCCCATTCCACTGTCGCCTCACTTTACCAGTGTTGTGTTGAGTTGACAAGCATTGCTGCACAGAACTCAAAGCAATGCCCACATCTGCTTACTGTGTCTCAGATTGTAACCTTCTCAGCCTGAGTCAGAAGGTAGTGGGTTCAAGGCCCACTCCAGGATGCAAGCACAAAATCCAAGTTGACATTCCAGCGCAGTACTGAAGGATGCTGCACTGTCAAAGGCACTGCCTACCTGATGAGATGTTAAACTAAAAAAATCTTTGTCTGTGGGTACAAATCCTGCTCCAAAATGTTTGTAAATTAGGACACATTTGGGCACAACAAGGTCACATGAAAAGCAATGAAATAATGACCAGATAATGCATTTTTGAGGGGTTGGTTGAGGAATAAAGATTGGCTGGGATACCAGGAAGAAATGCCCTACTCTTTTTTGAAATAATGTCGTGGAAATTTTACATCCAGAGGGAGGGTTGTTTTAACATCTTGGCCAAAAGATAACACCTCCACCAATCCCTCAGCTCAGCACATTGCACTGGAGTGTCAGTCTGTCAGCACGGAGTCTCTGCTCACGCCTTGAGTGTGACTCTCAAACCCACAAACTGGCCCAGAGGCAAAAATGTCACCAACTCTGTGGCCAGCAGAGATGAAAACCTGTTCCACATTACTGACAGACTCACCCGGTGCCACGCTTAAACTGCCTGTGCGGGAAATAAAACAATTGCACCACCTCCTGGAGCTTTATAGCTCCTACCTTCATAGTTCCACGTCTGTCGGAACTCAGCGGTGATGGGCTGATGTTTAGGTAAATATCTTAGACAAGTGCTCCACCTGCTGGAACTTACAGTTACAACCAAGAGGGAAGAATGGTTCAGCTTCCTCGCTGCTTAATCTTCAACCTCAGTTCCTTCTCCAAGTCTTTGTAAGCGTCGTGGCTTGGAAATGCATTCCCAGCTTTATCACCACTCCATGGCTGAACCTCTCCAATCAGTATTCCACCGCTCTGAGACAGCCCTAATCAGTGCCGGTAATGGCTGTGGTATTTTCACATTGGACTGTACAGGGTGCAATGGCACAGAAAAAGACCATTTGTCCCAAGCAGTCTATGCTGCTCGACTTTCCTCCCATCTTTTCACACTAAATTTATCATCATAACCCACTATTCCCATCTCCCTCATATTTTTGGTTAGTTTCTTTGTTGCTTCAACCGTTCCCTGTGGTCGGTAACGAGTTCCACATTCCCACCACTCTTTGGGTAAAGACGTTTTTTCTGAATTCCTTATTGGATTTCTTGGTGACTCCTTCATACTGATGGACTCGTTATGCTCCTCCCTTCAAGGGGAAACATTCTCTCTGGCTCCACTCCACATTTCATCATTTTGGAGATCTCTATCAAGTCACTCTTCAGGCCTCTTCCCAAAAGAGAGCCAGCCTGTCGATCCTTTGCCTCCCAGTCTTTCCTGTCGTCTATCACAGAGGTTATAGACAATGGCGAGCAGGAGAGCCTGGACAGACCGTTATCTCTGGATGAGCTGACAAAGGCCGTTGAGTCCTTTCAGAAGGTAAAACTCCCGGAAGCGACAGTTTACCGGCTGAGGTTTACTCGGCGATGTGGGACTTGACGGGCCCGGACCTGCTGGAAGTATAGGAGAGTATGCTTCTGGAAGGCAGCATGTCAGAATCCATGAGGAAAGGCATCATTACCCTCATCTACAAGCAGAAGGGGGGAAGGGAAGAAATTAGAAATTGGAGACCCATTTCACTGTTGAATGTGGATTACAAAATTCTAGCCAAGGTCATCACCAACTGGGTCAAGTCCGCTCTGGAGTCGGTGATCCATCCTGATCAAACCTGTGCTGTACCTGCGAGGAAGATCTCTGATAGCCTCGCACTACTCAGGGATATGATTGCCTACATGCAGGACAGGCAGGTGGACACCTGTCAGCCTAGACCAGTAGAAGGCGTTTGACAGAATATCGCACAGCTACATGATGGATGTGCCCTCCAAAATGGGCTTTTGGGAGGGAATCTGCAATTGGATCCAACTGCTCTACACAGATATCAGTAGCGCAGTCTCAATGGGTGGGAATCAGATAGGTTTCAGATCAGGTCTGGAGTCAGGCAGGGCTGCCCTCTGTCCTTTTTGTGTGTTGCATTGAACCCTTTGCCAAGTCCATCAGAAAGGACCCAGGCATCAAAGGGGATACCATCCCAGGCAGATCAAAACTTCCCTGTACATGGATGATGTGGCTGCCTTCTGCTCGGATCCGTCATCTGTTCGCAGGCTCCTCTAAGTCTGTGAGCAGTTCGAGCTGGCCTCAGGAGCCAAAGTCAACCGGGGCACGAATGAAGCCATGTTCTTCGGGAACTGGGTGGACTGATCCTTTGTCCCCTTCACCGTCAGGGCAGACTATCTTAAGGTGCTGGGGATATGCTTTGGAGCAGTGGGCGCGTATGCCAAAAACTGGGAAGAGCGCATCGCCAAAGGCAGAAATTGGGCTTGTGGGAGCAATGCTCCCTCTCTATCACTTTCAAAAACTTGGTCATCCGGTGTGAGGTACTCTCTGTTTTATTGTATGTGGCGCAGGTCTGGCCAATTTCCAAATCCTGCGCAGCGGCAGTCACCCAGGCCAACTTCAAATTTATCTGGAGATCTAAGATGGACCGTGTCTGGAGGGAAGCAAAGCATAAATCTATAGAGGATGGAAGGAAAAATGTTCCCAATACCACCTTTGTGTGCGGCTGCATCAAGCTGTGTGTAGATCCTCGGTACGCTAACACCAAGTGCCACTACTTTTTGAGGTTCTACCTGTCCCAAGTGTTGCGGAGGACGGGTCTGGCCTCCCTGTCGTGGAACGCTCCAAGTAGTTGGACCGTACCGCAGCACCTGTCCTTCGTGGAGAAATGTTTCCAGAAACACACCTTTGACCACATGGCGATCAAGCAGTGGTCAGTGCGTAATGTCATCGAGGGCCTGAGGGAAAAGGAGATGGTGGATCCTGTCAGATGGTTCCCTGAGCAGACTGTCAGTATCATCTGTCAGAATGCCTCATCACCAGAACTTTCAAACAAGCACCAAGACCTGGCTTGGCTGGTGGTGAGAAGGGCACTTCCCATCAGATCCTTCATGCACGCTCGAGGTCTCAACACCATTGCACACTGCCCTCGAAGCGGCTGCGGGGGTGATGAGACGGTCGCACACCTCCTTGTGGAATGTGCCTTTGCAAAGAAGGTCTGGAGTGAGATGCAGTGGTATTTGTCGAGGTTCATCCTGAGCAGCTCGGTGATGCAGGACTCTGTGCTCTACGGGCTGTTTCCAGGGACGCACACCGAGACAAATATCAACTGCTGCTGGAGGGTCATCAACTCAGTGAAGAATGCTCTTTGGTCCGCCCGAAACTTGCTGATCTTCCAGTGCAAAGATTTGTCCTCGACCGAGTGTTGCCGACTGGCACATTCCAAGGTCCAGAACTACGTGCTGAGGGACACTCTCCAGCTCGGGGCAGCCACTGCAAAGGCACAATGGGGAAAGGCCACTGCTGCCTCTCAGCGCCACCTTTTGAAGCCTTTCAACCAAGGCAGAGCAAGGGCCCAGTAACTGTAAAAAAAACCCTCAGCTGCATAACTGTGTGCAACTCTGTAAAAACAGCACACAGTGAAATGTGATGAATGTATATAGTTTATTGAAGAACTGAACTGTAATGAATGCAATGTCTTGGAACTGAGCACCGTATTGTAATTATGACTGATTATTTTGCTCTGTTTACAATTATTGGAAATGTTTCTGCAATGGTTTATTTCAGAGTATTTATGAATAAAGTATATTTTTGAAATAAAAAATTGTACTCCAAAACTTCTTTGCTCATCTACCCCATTTAAACTTCAGCTTACCAAGTAACAAGTAACCTCCCTCTTCTGCCTACTGAAATGTACTACCCTGCATTTACGTGGTAAACTTAACTTGCAAGTTTAATGTTCCCCTGTAATGTTTCCATCCTCTTCAGTAGGGACAATTCCTCTCCACCCCCCTCCCCAATGTGGTGTTAGTCCCTCCTCCAGACCCATCTTTTGTCTTCACTTGTCCATTACCACCACCTTTCACTTCACATCAACACCCGTTTCGCCATTCAATCTCTCCTGCTTTCCAGAGCCTTTCCTGTTTTTCCCTCCTTCCCTGTACGTGTTTAAAACACAAAACTCTCAACTTTTTCCAGTTCTGACAAAAAAGATTAACCTGGAACATGAACCCTGGGACATAAACTTGCTTCCTCTCTCCATAGATGCTGTCCGATTTGATGAGCATTTCCGTTTCATTTCAGATTTCCAACACCAGCAATACTTTTAATCAATCATTCAAAACTCTACTCTCCATATCTTCTGTCACATCAAGTCCCACTCACTAATCACCCTAATCCTCGCAGCTCCTGTTTCTCCTCCTTTCCCCAAAGCACCATTTTAAAATCCTCAACCTCCTGTTTCATGGCCTCCCTATCTCTGTGGCCTTCTACGCCCAAAAGCCTTCCCTCAAACTCTCCTTTCCTCTGGCCTCTTGGGAAGCGGACAGCCCCCCCCCCCCCGACTCATCTAATTGAATTCTTTGGTGAGGCATAGAATCCCTACAATACAGAAGGAGGCCATTCGGCCCATCGAGTCTGTGCTGACCACATCCCATCCAGGCTCTATCACCGTAACCCTGCTAATCCCCCTGACACTAGCACGGCCAATCAGCCTAACCCGCACATCTTTGGAGTGTGGGAGGAAACCGGAGCACCCGGAGGAAACCGACGCAGACACGGGGAGCATGTGCAAACTCCACACAGGCAGTGACCCGAGGCCGGAATTGAACCCAGGTTCCTGATGCTGTGAGGCAGCAGTGCTAACCACTGTGCCGCCTGAATGATAATCTGAAAGTCTGATGAAGGAAATGCAGTGGATGTCATCAGTATGGATTTTAATAAAGTTTTCCACAAAGTACCACATGAAAGGCTGGTTAACAACATAGAGGTTCATGGAAGAAGAGGGTCAAGTTTCAGCTTGAATAAAACAAAAACTGGCTTCTGGACTAAAAGCAGTGAGTCATGGTAAATGGTTGTTTTTCAGACTGGCGGTTGGTGTTTCTCAAAGTTATACATACATAAAAATGGATATTGGAATACAATACAATATTTGCCTATGGTACTGAACTTGAAGGGTGCTTCTGACAGTGAGGATTGTACTAATCAACTGTGACAGGATGTAGAAAGGCTAGCAGAATAGGCACATCAGTTGGAGATGTAATTTAATACAGAGAAGTTTGAGGTGGTGCATTTTGATAGAAGGGAGGGGTAAAATAGGCTAAATGGCACAGCTTTAGAGCTATACATGGACAGAGGGACCTGCTGGTTCCTGTGCATGGATCTTTAAATAACAGGACACATTGAGAAAGCAGTTGGCAAAGCATGTGGGATCTTGGGTTTCATAAAGAGCTACTGAGTACAAAAGCAAGGGCGTTATCCCGAACTTGTACAAAGCTCTGATTAGGCCACAAATAAAAGTGGTGTCCGTTTCTGCTAATCATACAAGGAAGGATGGGAGGATCCTTGTGATGGCGTAGAGAACATTTATCAGAATGGTTCCAGGGATGAAGGATTTTAGCTACAAAGTTAGATTGGAGAAGCTGGAGTTATTCTCCTTGGAGCAAAATGGACGGACGAGAAAAAGATGGGGGGGGTGCATGATGGCACACTATTGCCTCACAGCACTAGGGATCTGGGTTCAATTGTGGCCTCGAGTCACTGTCGGTACAGAGTTTGCACGTTCTCCCCATGTCATTGTGGGTTTCCTCCGGGCGCTCCGGTTTCCCCTCTCACTCCAAAGATGCGTGGGTTAGGTTGATTGCCTATGCTAAATTGACCCTTAGTGTCAGGGGAATTAGCTGGGTGGAGGGAGAGGGATACGGGAATTGTTGTCAGTGCAGACTCAATGGGCCAAATGGCCTCCTTCTGCACTGCAGTGATTCTATGAATCTGTTTTGTCGAGATGTACAATTTTATAACAGGTTCAGTCGAAGAATAGCTGTTCCTATTAGCTGATGGTGTAAGGACAAGACGACATGGATTTAAAGCTTTGGGTAACAGATGCAGGGGGATGTTAGGAAGAACTTTATTAAGCAGCAAATTGTAATAACTGAAACATTCTGCCAACAAGGATGGTGGAAAGATTACACTGAAATGACTTCAAAAACACATTGGATGGACATTTGGATATAAACTTACAAGACTACAGTAATAAATCTGGAGGATAAGACTGATTAGATTGCTCTACAGAGAGCCAGCATGGATTCAAAGTGTCGAATGGTATTCTTCTGTGTTGTAAAGACTCTGATTTACACCATCGCTAGCCATGCATTTAGTGCATGCTAAGGAATTGTTTCCTAAACCCTACACATGCCATCTTTGACAATTTTTGACCACCTTAATGTCTCCTTTTTTTTGTTTAATAATCCAGTTCTTCTGATGCCTCTGTGAAGACACTGTATCTGAATGCCAGCTTTTTTTGATAAAGCATCACTACTTACCTCATTGCCATGGACTAGACAATCAGCCAGGCTTTCTGGTTCTAATAAACATCCAGTAACATCTGATGCAAACAGAGATTGGAGATAGCAGGCGATGACCAGCCTGTGTTTGGCTGTGACGCTCTCAATTAGCCTGGTGGCACCTTTGTGAGGTCCAGCTGGTACCCACTGAGCGGGGGAATAAGTATTATTGTATACTGGGGTACAGATGTGCAGTCAAAAAGGTATTTCTCAAGGATTCATTAAAATAACATTGAGTTCCTACGCTCAGAGCATCGAGAGGCAACCATGTCATATGGGGTTGGAGGGATGCGTAGGCCAAGCTTGCTACAGATAGCAAGTTCCTTTACCTTATGGATAATCATGCTTTAGATGGTATGATACAACAGCTAGGCAGTGTTTATAGTTACTTTCTGATGCTGGCCTACAAATTACTGAAGGCAAAAGCAGTGAAGTGAATTTGGAACACTTTTCATAACCTCAGGATGTTCCAAACTTCTTCACTTTGGCCAGGAAATACATTTTAGATTGTAGTGACTGCCTAATGTCTGCTCATTGCCAGATCCCACAAAGAGCGATGACATAAATGACCTGTTAAGTGTATTCTTGGGTATTGCATGCAGGATAAATATTGATCAAGAGACCCTAGTTTTATTTCAGAATAATGCCGTGGGAGCTTTTCTATTCACGGGAGGGGGTTTAAATGTCTTACCCAGAAGACAGCACTTGCGGCAGTGCAGCACGCCTTCAGACTGGACTCAGCTGGGCTCACTTCATTTCAGTGGGATCTGGACCCACAACCTTGCGTCTCAGAGATGAGAGGATTACCCACTGAGCTATGGCTGACAACAATGTTTCTTCGAGTCTGCGCGGGTGTGCAGTGTAATTGAGAATGTGCTAGAGGGAGCAGCTTAGGTTGCGCACAAGTGGCAGGACCTTCAAGTTGCAATTTTTAGTTTATATTTCTTGGAAATTTGGGCACCTCCCATGTTGCAACACCCTCTCACTTACTCACCTTTTACAGCCAGCTGCTACTCTCAAACTGGAAGGCCATTGTGACGTCACAGGTGGATAGGGTCGTAAAGAGTGCCTTTGGTACATTGGCCTTTATAAATCGGAGTATCGAGTATAAAAGTTGGAGTGTTATGGTAAGGTTATATAAGGCATTGGTGAGGCTGAATTTAGAGTATTGTGTACAGTTTTGGTCACCTAGTTACAGGAAGAATGTAAATAAGGTTGAAAGTGTGCAGAGAAGGTTCACAAGGATGTTGTCGGGACTTGAGAAGCTGAGTTACAAAGAGAGATTGAATAGGTTGGGACTTTATTCCCTGGAGCGCAGAAGAATGAGGGGAGATTTGATAGAGGTGTATAAGATTTTGATGGGTATAGATAGAGTGAATGCAAGCAGGCTTTTTCCACTGAGGCTAGGGGAGAAAAAAACCCGAGGCCATGGGTTAAGGGTGGAAGGAGAAAAGTTTAAAGGAAATATTCGGGGGGGCTTCTTCACGCAGAGAGTGGTGGGAGTGTGGAATGAGGTGCCGGATAAAGTGGTAAATGCGGGGTCACTTTTAACATTTAAGAAAAACTTGGACGGGTTCATGGATGAGAGGGGTGTGGAGGGATATGGTCCAAGTGCAGGTCGGTGGGACTAGGCAAAAAATGGTTGGGCACAGACAAGAAGGGCCAAAGGGCCTGTTTCTGAGCTGTAATTTTCTACGGTTCTATTGGCGAACAGTACAACTTCAAGAATACCCTTGCTGTCCTTAATGTGATGGGAGCCTGTCTCCCCATCAAATAGAAGTGTGCCTCTGTCAAATTCCCAGGTCAGTCGATCCCACCACTGGGGCGGGATTAGGACCTGGAAAAACAGTCTCTGAATTGAAAATTCAGCTTCCAGTGTTGCTGGTCTATCGTCACAGCCACCCCACCCCCACCTACTTTCTGGTGCACAGCGCTGAACAGCGCAGATCTTCATTCAGAAGACACGCAATTTGATTGCAGCAGCTTCTACTGAACTTTCAACAAAAGTGTCAGGAACACAAAAAATATTTAACAAGCTGTAACAGCTCAGTGGATTCTGAGAATGGGTTCAGCCTAACCCTTCCGTCGTTAGATTTGTAAATATGACCAACCTACTTCCAGTTAAATGAATGATTCTTTCAATCTGACCTTAAGGGCAATTTTTTAGTCAAATTAACACAAGTCACAGAATCCCTACAGTGCAGAAGGAAGCCATTCGGCCCATTGAACCTGCACCGACAACAATCCCACTCGGGCCCTTACCCGCAATCCCACGCATTCACCCTAATCCCTCTGACACCAAGGGGCAATTTAAACATGGCCAATGCACCTGACCTGCACGACTTTTGGACTGTGGGAGGAAACTGGAGCACTCAGGAAACCCACGCACATGGGGAGGGGCAGGGGGGAGAATGTGCAAACTCCGCACAGACAGTGACCCAAAGACCCGTGAATTGAACCCAGGTCCCCGGCGCTGAGAGGCAGCAGTGCCAGCCACTGTGTTACCGAGCCGCCCTCTACACTCAATGACCTCCATCAAAATGGAGACGGCAAGCCAAGCAGACAAAAGTGATCTTTAAAAAGTAGAACGGATTAAACACAAATAATACTAGTCAAATCAATTGAAATAAGAAAAAGGTAGCAGATGGGAGGACAGGATGAGCAATCCTTTCTTTAATTAAAACTGTCAGTCGTACACTATTTTGCAACGATAAAGGTTCTTCCTCTGCAATGTTGAAGTGTTTCGGTCACATTGAGGAAGTGAGAATTTACAAGCTGTCAGACCAAAGGAAACAGACATCTGACACTGGTGGAAGAACAGCCTGACATACATCCTCTGCTTTCACTTCTGAATTCAAGTTGGTAAATTTGGGAATTGGAACAAAGTAGAAGATGTCTTGCTTTAGAATTTTGTGATTGGCTTTAAGTAGCATTGGAAGTTCTAGAGCATCATTTTCATTGGTTCTCTGTGTATTAGGGAGGAAAAGGTACCATAAAACCTGTGTGTCAAATGCTGCATCCAGTCTGCACATCCTCCCTTTGAAAATCAGCTCAACTACAAATCAACAAACAAACTTTCATCTCAAAATCTGAACTCTCCTCCATTTCCACTTTATGCCCAGAATCAAAAACAGAAGGTAATGTTTCACAAAGTGAAATCTGTAGGAGTACAAAATGGATCCCGGTGTAGAACTCAAACCATTTTATTCGATCCCATATTCATCCCCCCCCCCCCCCCCCCCCCCCCCCACCCCCCTCTCTTCATGATGTGGAGATGCCGGCGTTGGACTGGGGTGGGCACAGTAAGTAGTCCCACAACACCAGGTTAAAGTCCAACAGGTTTATTTGGTAGCACGAGCTTTTGGAGCGCCGCTCCTTCATCAAGCACTCACCCGATGATGTGGAGTTGCTGGCGTTGGACTGGGGTAAGCACAGCAAGTAGTCTCACAGTCAGGTGATGAAGGAGCGGTGCACCGAAAGCTTGTGCTACCAAATAAATCTATTGGACTTTAACCTGGTGTTGTGAGACTACTTACTGTTCTTCTCTCCAGAACAAGGCAGAGTGCCGAGCACTGCTACCTCACAGTGCCAGGGACCCGGGTTTGATTCCCGGCTTGGTTCACTGTCTGTGTGGAGTTTACACATTGTCTATGCTGGCTTCCTCCAGGTGTTGCGGGTTCCTCCCACAGTCAAAAGGTGTGCGTGGTTTAGGTGGATTGGCCATGATAAATTGCCCCAAAATGTGTAGGTTAGATAGATTAGCCCTGGTGAATGTGTAGGGTTACAGGGATAAGGTGGCGGAAGAGGACTCTGGAATCAGTGCTGACTTGATGGGCCGAATGGCCTCTTCTGCACTGTAGGGATTCTATAATTAATTTAACGTCAGGCAGCTTAGAATAGCGCACAGGTGCCACTAAAGTCATGGAGACAAAATAGATCACTAAAACCAACTCCTTAACCCTGTCCTCCATCCACTTCACCTTAAAATTGCTCCCACAATGATCACAATCAAATCTCTGCCTATCATTCCTACTGCGTAGCTTCACTTTTGGACATATATGAATCATTGGAATAAATGAGAGTTTATGACTAACTTCTATGCAGCAGGAATTTCAGATGCATTCGATATGAATTTGAGTAGAAATATAAAACACACCACTGCAAAAGGATAGCAGTGTCTTAAATAATTGAGTGAGAAGATGCCAAGACCAATCACAAGTGTCCTCTGGTGACAGAATCCATATTCTCTGTTGGAAAAATAAATCACAGTCCACATCATGACTAAGGCAAGTTTCGGAGCAGTTTAGCTAGAAATTTCTCCGATGTGATACAGACACAAATGTTTTTAAGACAACAATTAATTTTCCCTATTAGAAATATATATCTTGCTCCAGTGGCATCAGTTATGGATGGTCTTAAAATGTACAATTAAATTTTCATCAGCGACCAAACAAATCCTCGGAGCAGAGGCAGCTCGTTCCTTCCAAACCTGTGGCTTTGTCTTGACTGCCGCAGTTCAGACATCTCCACACTGGAATGCAAGTTAAATTCTGTCCACAAAAGGAATATTTTCAACAACTCACTGAAGACACTGGTGATCATTCCTTAGTGTGTGAAGATTACAGTGCCCAGAATTTTCACAGGGTTCCCGATTCCCAATGAGTACAACAGGTTCAGTCTGCCTTGGCAGGGCTGGCTACTAGTGTCACCTGCAGCCGCAGCTATACAAAAACATGTGTTCAGATTTCCCCCCCCATCTGCCCCACTCACCCCCTCTGGCAGGTTGGAGGGGAATCAACCGCCCAACTAATACGCCTCAATAAATAAAGGGTTCCTCGAGTTGTGAACTTCACATTACCCTCTCATTCCGAGGAAGGAGATTAGCATCATATTCCACAGTCCATCTTCCCTCAACGCAAACCCGCACCCATGTGCCGTCGCACCAATGAAAGAGCGTTACTGTTCGCTCATTCTGCATCTCAAAGAAGCAAATCACTGTAAACTGAGCAAAAACATTTCTGAGTTTTGGCGAAGATAATCGTCAACAAGGCAACTCAATCATTTCCCCACAAAGCGAGTCTAAAACAGATATTAAAAAATTCTTACATTATTTACAAATATATTTTTGTAACCTAATTTCATTACAACAGAGGAACAGTTCATCATTCTACTGCTAGTCCGCTTATATCACTGACTATTGACTCTGGGATTCTAAATCCATGATTGACAGGAATTTGGAGTGAGAGATGAGTGGGATGGATACAAACCATGTGACTCTGAAGTTGATGCCAGGAGTGAAGTTCCACACTGTAAAGAAACCAAAGGAACACTAAGGAAGAAATGGCTCACACTTACAGCTCCTCTCTGTCTCAAACAGTCTGTTTACTGGCCACTGTTTACATGTAAACTGGGCACCAAACATCCGATTAAAAAAAAAATGAATTTCAGCAACTTAATCGGAGCCTGGTAAAGTGAATTAATTCATGTCGTTAAATAATCTCATCAGTAGTAAAACAAAAAAAGGCTTAATCCCTTACCTGCCCAATCTTTATCCTACCTAGTGCTGCACTCGACAAGTTGCCATCCAGCTACAGAAAGCCAGACTAAGGTATAATATTTAAATGGTCCAGCTATTTAGATTAGAGGGCATTAGGCCTTAAAGAGGAAAGTCCAGCAATTAGGCATCGGTAATCGTCACTGTGAGTCTACTGTTGGGAATGGGTGTTATTGAGCTGCCAGTAATACAGAGACCATTCCCACCGGCCGAATGGGTCGGATGTCGGATCATATCAGTGTAGAGGTCGGCATCCGGATGCTTGAAAAACTCAGAGTCAAGATCTGGCTTCTGGAGGGTAGGCAGGGATCGCAAAGAGAAGACGGGGATTTCAGGAATGTCCTGATGACAGACTGGAACTAGGAAAGAAATGGCAAAGCCAGAGTCCGTTTCCCCGTAGTGGTAAGTCAAGATCCCGGTGATGCCAAGGTTGGGATTTGGGGAATTGGTGAACTCCAGTGTTGCATCTTTTCCATGAGGTAAATCCTGTGGTTTTATTAATGGATTTTCCGGTGCACCTTCCTTCATATATAAACTGCAAAAAGAAAATAAAAAATACTTCAAGAATTGACACAGTGTTGCTGACACGGACATTTTAATATTGCCAAGTCACCCACCCCTATCTCGTGGTTCAGAGGTTAAATACATTGCCCAGCATGTTACTGAGCCATCTAACCATGAAGGTGCCAGGTTCAGTTCCTGGTCCCCATTGAAGTAGCCATCTCACTCGTGAACAACTGGGACACTAGAGTTGGCCTCAGTACACGTGGAATAGTGCAAAAAGGCAAATCAGCTATCTGGTGGGAGTTAAAGACATGTCCCACAGTGCAACGCTGAGGGAGAGCTGCACTGTCAGTGGTACCAGCGTGCAACGCTGAAGGGAAGGCTGCACCGTCAGTGGTACCAGCGTGCAATGCTGAGGGAGAGCTGCACTGTCAGTGGTACCAGCGTGCAACGCTGAAGGGAAGGCTGCACCGTCAGTGGTACCAGCGTGCAATGCTGAGGGAGAGCTGCACTGTCAGTGGTACCAGCGTGCAATGCTGAGGGAGAGCTGCATTGTCAGTGGCTCCATCCAGTAAAGCAAATCCCTGCCCCTCAAGTAGCCATAAAAGATGCTCCGGTGAGATAGGAAGAAAAACAGTTATCCTTAAACAAAGACCACTGAAAAACAGCTTGTCTGATCATTTATTTCATTGTTTTCCTGACCTTGTTCTGGACAAACTGGGTGCCCCATTTCTCCATGTTATTACAGTAACTATATTCCAAAAAGTATCTCACTGGTGCTAAAGCACTCCAGGAAGTCCTGAGGATTTGAAAGGTACAAGTTCTTTCTTCAACAGGATAGGTACTTACTTGCAGTATTTTAGATCAAACACTTCCGAACGATTGCTGAAAGTCAATGTCAGGTGTCTAAGAGGCATGGTGAAATTCTAATCTCCTGAATAAAACATACAAGACACATTTCATTTGGTTCCAGGTCACTACAGGAATGCAAGGCACCCCATGTTCAAAAGAAGACAATAAAGAGAACCTGAAGCATTGTTTAGGAGAGCAGGCTTGAAAATCTATCGGGGTGGTAAGGATAACTGAGGCAGGTGCGGAGTTCTGTACTTTTGGAGTCCTGGGCTAGAATGAGTTAGAGTGGGGAAAAGTGTTCCTCCACAAATAATGCATTAAGCACTGTTACTGTATTCACCGCTAAGGAGGAATGATAGAATTGGAGAATGGTTACAATCTGTTGATGGGCCATACCAAAGGCTTTTGACACTATTCAGCGTGATGCTCTGTGAATACACTCGACGAACAAACATCTTAAATGGCTAAGTTTTTTTTGAGCTTATTTATTAGTGCAATGCAGTCACTGTGAAAATCCCCGAGTCGCCACACTCCAGTACCTGTTCGGGTAACACTGAGGGAGAATTTAGCACGGCCAATGCACCCTAACCAGCGCGTCTTTCAGACTGTGGGAAGAAACCGCAGCACCCAGAGGAAACCCACGCAGACACGGGGAGAACGTGCAAACTCCACACAGACAGTGACCCGAGCCAGGAATCGAACCCGGATCCCTGGCGCTGTGAGGCAGCCGTGCTAACTACTGTGACACTGAATGTTTTACAAGTCACAGATAAACCTTCAAACAGCGGAGCTTGTTTGACTCGTTGAGTCTGTGCTGGTTCTCTACAACAGCAATTTAGTCCCTATCCTGCTGCCCAGAGCTCTGCAGTTTTCTTCAGGTGCTTCTACAATTCCCTCTTGAATCTATCCCCGCTACTCTTTCAGGTTCTCCATTCCAGATTGCTGCATTCAAAAGCTTTTCACGCCATTTTTGGCTCTTAAATACTTATAAATTGGGGTCCTCTGGTTCTTGAGCCTTCCCACAGTGGGAACAATCTCTATCTACTCCATCCAGACCCTTCATTATTTTGAACACCTCGATCAAATCTCTCTTCAATCCTCTCGATGGAGAGCAATGCTCACTTCTCCAAACGATACCTGCAATTGAAGACTCTCAGCCCTGGAACTATTCTCATTAATCTTTTCTGGACCCTGTATAATACTGCAGTATCTTCCTGAAGTACGATGCCCAGAATTGGACACGTTACTCCAGTTGCGACTGAACCAGTATGTTAAACGGTCCATCGGAGAGGAATAATTCTTTTCTCCCCGGTCCTCGGCTTCTCTCGGGAGCTGTGCAGTAGTTCGTGGACAAGGGACGATGAGAGTTAAGATGTCCAGTTGCATCGCGACTTCTCCCTGTCACCATTTTTGTGCTTTCCCAGAACTAACAGTTTCTGACCTTTCAAACTCTACTCATCTCGTCTCATCTACTGACAGGCTGCTTCCCAGATAGGAATGAGAACTCCACACCTTCTCAGCATTTGGCACAGTCCATTATTGAGATTCTGTGCCAACACACTGTCATGGTTGAGACGTGAAAGAAAACAAATTTGATTTGTCACATGTATTAGTATACAGTGAAAAATATTGTTTCTTGCACACTATACAAAGCATACCGTTCATAGAGTACATGGGGGGGGAAGAAAAGGAGAGAGTGCAGAATGTGGTGTTACAGTCGTAGCTAAGGTGTAAAGAAAGATCAACTTAACGCAAGTTAGGTGCATTCAAAAGTCTGATGGCAGCAGGGAAGAAGCTGTTCTTGAGTCAGTTGGTATGTATCTTTTTCCATACGGAAGGAGGTATGTCCAGGGTGCGTGGGGCCCTTAATTATGCTGACTGCTTTTCCGTAGGCAGTAGGAAGTGTAGGCAGAGTCACTGGATAGGAGGCTGGTTTGCGTGATGGACTTGGCTTCATTCACGACCCTTTGTAGTTCCTTGCGGTCTTGGGCAGAGCAGGAGCCATACCAAGCTGTGATACAACCAGAAAGAATCCTTTCTATGCTGTATCTGTAAAAGTTGGAGAGAGTCATAGCGGACATGCCAAATTTCCTTAATCTTCTGAGAAAGTAGAGGCATTGGTGGGCTTTCTTAACTATAGTGTTGGTGTGGGGGAAACCAGGACAGGTTGTTGGTATCTGGACACCTAAAAACTTGGAAGTTCTCAACCATTTCTACTTCATCCTGGACTATTTTATAATGTCATTTTTTCTGTTCTGTTGAAAATGGAAAATTGCTGAGCTGGCAACGTGTCTCCGTCTGAATAATATTGGCCATAGGAGTGGGGGTGTCTAATACAGCTAACTCAGAGAGAGCAGCAGTTAGTTAACCCAACACCAGTGTCTCCAAAAACAAAAGGAACCTCGACACTCTTTAAACCTCAAGATTCCAGTCATCCTGTGTCCAACATTGAGGAGGTACGTGACATGACCTTCCCCAAGCTTCACTGATGTATATCGTCTGTTGGAACTGAATTCCAGTGGTTACTGTCTGACCTCTCAAATGTGAATAGAAACTCCAGGCAACAGCCTGGTGCTGTCTACCATCCAGCCAGAGGCAGCAGAGGGAACTCAGGCCCTCATCAAACCTGCCAACTGCTGAAACCTTGGAACTTGTACCTCGGACTAACTCATTTGACATGCAAGGCTTGCACTGGGAAAGACTGGGGCATTCTACAATCCCTTTGGAAGGAACATTTCAATTGACTTCTGATTCTAGACTCTGGACACAGGAAAAATTGATACTTGTATTTTTGTGGTCATGCTGCTAGGGAACCAAAGGTAGTTTTAAAGGATCTATAGCTGTATGTGTAAACATTAGAAATGAGGCATAGTTTGGGTGGGTTTAATTGAATGTTTCTGTGCTTGGAAGTGACCTATAGTTAGATTCATGATGGACAAAGGTGTTCGAGTGGAGATTGGTTAAGTTTCAATGATGATTCTATTGTGCTTAGGCAGAGTTACAGCGAGAAGAAGAGATACGGTAGCAGGGCATTGCTTCGAGGGGAGAGCTTTCCTTTGTTCTTAGTTTTAAACTGGAAGCTAGAGAGGTTGGAGACTGATCACCGAGTAGTGAGCAGCTCTCAACTTTGCCAGGAGAAGCTGAACAGGTCAAGAGAGTTACAAGATACAGTCCAGATAACCAGGAAATTGGGACAGAAAGCGTGTTTCGGACGACTGAAGTTAAGTGAACAGAGACTAAGATGTTGTTCAGAAGAACTCAAGGAAGAGTAAGCAAAGTGCTCAGAGTTAAAGAGACAATTGCATTAACTAGATTTAAGGTGTGACAGCATTCCTTCAGAGGTAGATGAAAATATTTGAGGTCATTTTAATAAGAGTCTGGGATTTGAGAGTTAAAGCAATTATGACAGTTTGGACAGCAATCAAGACAAAAAGGTGTCAAATGCTGGACTGGATTTGTTGATTAAAGCAGAGCGGAAGCTTTGTTTAAAAGTGTCATCTGAAAAACCCGGACTCGATTTGGGAACTAGTTAATGGAAACCTGTTAATGGGAAGTATTATTATGAGACAAACTTTTAAAATATATGTTTTTGGGACTGGGGTTTGGAAACTCTCATATGATAATCAGCTGGGGGGGGGGGGGGGGGGGTGGATTCTGAGGAGAAAACCAGACACCAACTTGGGTTCAGAGAGGACTGTGTATTTGACCACAGTCATCTTGTGTGCGCCAATAGGACTGTGTTAATGAGACCAGTATAGCTTCAAGTGTACTGCATTATTTGTGTTAATCTTAAAACCAGCATGCACTTGTTGAACTAAAGGGAGAATAAAGTGGTATTGTATTATAATCCAAACTGTTCATGTTTAATAAATGTTTATTTTCTTGTTGTTAAAAACTAGTTAGCCATCCTGTGACTCTATTCCTCCACATTTGATTAAAGTAAAAGTTAGTCATTTGAACCAGAGATCCGTTCTGGGATCTTACTGTCCAGTTATAGCACCAACTGGATCCTCTTCCTTTGTCCTTGTCTCACAATTATGGTGCGTGTAAAAAAGGGTTGGACGTTGCGAAACCTTCTTGCATGCAAAATAAGCCAACCTTTTTCTTTTCATCTTACTTTGAGTTTGCTGTGCAATTTATTATATTAGTGTCACAAGTAGGCTTACATTGCAGTGTTAATGAAGTTACTGCGAAAAACCCATAGTCGCCACACTGTGGCACCTGTTCAGGTACAGAGGGAGAATTTAGCATGGCCAATGCACCTAACCAGTACGTCTTTCGGACTGTGGGAGGAAGCCGGGCACCCAGACGAACCCCACGCAGGCACGGGGAGAACATGCAAACCCCACACAGACAATGACCCAAGCTGGGAATTAAACCCGGGTCCCTAGCACTGTGAGGCAGCAGTGTTAACCACTGTGCCATGTAAGCCATTAAGAGGGGTCTGGAACATTTCCAAACTTAAGGGTTGGGGAAAACATCTACCATTTATAAAGGGGGAAATCAGAATAAAAAACCTGTTTGCTGCTGGGTAGAGAGCAGGGAAATCAAGGCCGTTTAAAATGACCCCCCATCCTGTCTATGACAACACCATCTCAGATTGACACTGTCAACAGATACACTGCCAGGGATGCCTCAGGTTTAATGTCTAGTCTGTGTTGGGGTAGTTGATCTCAGCAAGTGGCCTCAGCACCATCTCGTAGGAAAGGGAAGAGAAGCAGAGATTAAGCAGCGCTCCCACCCCCAGACTGCTATCCAGTCACTGCTGGGAAGTCCCTGTGCGTGGATATCCCGCCATAGTCAAAAGAGCTACCAATGCTCACCTCGCTCAACTCGAGGGGCAGTCAAGGTGACTGAATACTGTACTGCACCAGGTTAGCCCAGTATCCAAAGGAGGGAGAAAATGGGCCAGAAACTTAACCATTCTTTTAAAGCATAAAACACATTTCCTGTGCTCTCCTGTGCAATAATTAAACGAATATTTCACACATAATCAGCTACACACCTTATTCCCAACAAAAACATGCCTGGACTAGTGTATTATAATTGCCACATTTTAGTCTAACAGGAATCTAACTCTCCACCTTGAGATCTAAGGTTGCATAATGTAAGTTTTGATTGCTGTTGGCATATTTTGTTTTGTACAGCAAGACTTTTAGCCTTTCTGGACCCTGCAGGGAGATTTCTTTTTGTAATCACAGCCTCTCATGACAGACAGAGACATTGATATATTTTGCATTGGCTCTTTATCCCTCCCTGAGAAATTGACAAATTCCTGCAAGAAATTCCCCAAAGAGTTTTATGAATGAAATAATTCACTTAGCATTTTACTCCATTAAATCATAGCAAAGATGCCATCCCAGTAAAGCCACGTATCTGCCCATCAACCCAGCCCAGCCGGTCACCATTCTCCTAACTCGACCCATTCCCCACCTCCACAACACACCAAACCCTCCCCTGATCCTGGCAATCACAGGGGTGAAGTGGAAATAGTTGACAGCTTCAAGTTTCTAGATGTCCAGATCACCAACAACCTGTCCTGGCCCCCCATGCCGACACCTCTACTTTCTCAGGGAGGCTAAGGAAATTTGGCATGTCAGCTACGACACTCACCAACTTTTGCCAACCAACAGATGCACCATAGAAACCATTCTTCCTGATTGTATCACAGCTTGGTTTGGCTCCCACTCTGTCCAAGACCGCAAGAAACTACAAAGGGTCGTGAACGAAGCCCAGTCCATCACTCAAACCAGCCTCCCACCCATTGACTCAGTCTAATGCTTCCCGCTGCCTC